>NW_024589827.1:343007-686015 GCF_018446385.1 Zingiber officinale
ATTGGAATTGATGCCACACACCTAAGAGGCAAATATCCGGGTGTGTTGTTGATGGCTACATCAATAGATGCTAATGACAATGTTCTTCCAGTAGCCTTTGGAATCGCTGAAGTTGAATGTGGGTCTGCATGAGAGTGGTTTCTGGATCATACGAAGAGATTCTTTAATGTTGATCCAGAGTCAATGAGTATAGTATCGGATAGATATCGTGGCATTATAGCAGCAGTTAGGAAAGTCTACCCTACTGCCCATCATGCTTTTTGTTGCCACCACATGTCTCGCAATATGATAACAGATACTGGTAGTAGCTCAGGTTTAGGGTTGCTTTGGGTAGCAGCTCGAGCAAACACAACACTACAATATGATCTCATAATACAGTCCATGCTTGAAAAACATCCAGATGCTCATAAGTGGCTTCAGAACATTGACCCTAAAAGATGGGCTAATGCACACTTTAGTGGCAGAAGGTACACAATGCTAACCACCAATTGTGTAGAGAGTTTAAATGCTTTGTTCAAGGAGACGCGTGAACTTCCGATAAACAGGTTAATTGATAATACCAGAAGAAAGGTAGTTCAATGGTTCTTTAACCGTAAGGAGGAAGCGTTGAAATGGTATGTTGCGTTGACACCTCATGCTACCAAAGAAATGGAATCAAGGAGGGAGAAAGCTAGACGATATAAAGTCCACCCCTACTCTCAATCCGAAATGGAAGTAGAGATATATGGTGCTTCATACATTGTTGATTTGGAGAGAAAATATTATAACTGTGGAGAGTTTCAAATTTTAGGATTGCCTTGCTCACATGCAATTGCCGTCATAATTCACCGGAACATGGATACACTCTCATATTGTGAGCATTATTTTCATTCACAGAATTGGAAAACGACAAACATTGATCGTATTTACCCCTGTCAAAGTAAGGAATTTTGACCTAGGGGAGTCAACAACATTATAGTGTTATGCCCCCGTAGCCTTGTGCAGCCTGGTAGGCGAAAGAAGGCAAGGATCGAGTAGAAACATAATGGGAAGGTAAAAATCAAATGCAGCAGGTGCAAACAACTGGGCCATAATCGGAGGACCTGTAGAATACCGCTAGCCCCTGGTTCTTGACTGAATTGTAAATTGGAGGAGTTGAGCCATATGTTTTGTATGAAGTACATATATAGGATTGTAAGAAAAACAGTTGTGGAAAGTGATGTTTCTGTTATATAGGTTTATGAAGTATTTATTTTGTGCTACAGTATTATTGTAGGTATGAGAAGTGTAAACCATCACCTGCAAGGCAGAAATAATACTTCACACCATATCTCCATTGTGTAAAGACTCCAAATCTGCTGGGAACGTGATATAAACTGGGGCCTGATCAAACATTCTAAAAGGGGCCTGATCAAACATTCAACACGTTCTATCTCCGCCTAATATAAACTCTAAACATTCTAACAGGGGCCTGATAAAAAAATTAAATAATATCAATTTTAAAAGTCCCCTTTCATAGGGTTGAAAAGAAACGATGTGCACTGTTCCGTGCCAACTGGCACGGAGCAATACCTTCTTAGAAATGGGGTATATACGTTTTGACACCAGATATACATTCTCCCCAGTAAGAACTTCACAGGGAACGTGATTTCAGGTAAATCCAAGTAGGGAAGGGTCATCAGTGGGTTTCGATCAAAACCCACTAATGGACCTAGACACCTCTGATTCGACCCATTTCAGAGCTAGTGGTATTATGGAGTTGTAAGGACTCCAAATCTGCTGGCTAATCCTTTTTAAAGCTCTATAGGTGTTGGGAAAAAAATAAAATATAATCAGCCTCCGTTGAGCCTGATATGGCTGAATATCAGGCCCAACGTGGGCCTGATATGAGTGCATATCAGGTCCAACGTGGGCCTGGTATCGTATCGTTTCATAAAGCTTGATTCTATCTCCCCCTAATATAAACTCCAAATATTCTAACAGGGGCCTGATCAAAAAAATTAAATAATATCAATTTTAAAAGTCCCCTTCCATAGGGTTGAAAAGAAAAGCTGTGCATTGTTCCGTGCCAACTGGCACAGAGCAATACCTTCTTAGAAATGGGGTATAAATATGTTTTGACACCAGATATACCATCTCTCCAGTAAGAACTTCACAGGGAACGTGATTTGAGGTAAATCCAAGTAGCGTGATTTGAGGTAAATCCAAGTAGGGGAGGGCCATCAGTGAGATTTGGTCAAAACCCACTGATGGACCTAGACACCTCTGAGTCAACCCATTTCAGTTCGAGTGGTATTATGGAATTGCAAGGATTCTAAATCTGTTGGCTAATCCTTATTTAAAGCTCTATAGGTATTGGGAAAAAAATAAAATATAATCAGCCTCCGTTGGGCCTGATATGCTTGAATATCAGATCGTGGGCCTGATATGAGTGCATATCAGGCCCAACATAGGCCTGATATCGTATCATTTTATAAAGCTTGATTCTATCTCCCCCTAATATAAACTCTAAATATTCTAATAGGGGCCTGATCAAAAAAATTAATTAAGATCAATTTTAAAAGTCCCCTTCCATAGGGGTTGAAAAGATAAGTTGTGCACTGTTCCGTGACAACTGGCACGGAGCTATACCTTCTTAGACATGGGGTATAAATACATTTTAACACCAGATATACCTTATCCCCAGTAAGAACTGTTGGAGCAATCCCAATGGTCCGTGCGACCATGTGTTTTGGTGTTTGGGCAAAGGGTTTAAGTTAGGTTCACCCTTGTATTTGATATGTGTATTTGAGTTGTGCAGGTTTACAGGATACACATGTGACTCAGGTTGATGACTTTGGGTCCGGTGAAGGATGGAGCATTCGAGGGACCGTGGACAAGGCAGCGAGGACAAGGGCCGAGGAAAGCGACTTCGAGGCATACGCGAAGGATGGCATTGGGGACGAGCCGCGGGCTTGAATGCATCCGAGGGACGAGAGCCAAAGGAAGTAGGTTTGAAGGCAAGAGGTCAAAGCTGTAAATGAAGCGTCAAATGAGTCATAAGGGTGAGGGTACGAGTGCATGAGAGATTGTACTCAGAGTAAAATCTTAGTTTTAGGGTTTTACTGTAGCAGCACTGTAGCGCTACTGTAGCAGTCGACTAGCAGCGAACATAATGTCTCTGTTCGCTCGGTTAGTGTGGAATCGAGCCGTTGGAATGTAACGGTCGAATTTCCACAGAGGGCAGTCGACTGCAGATTTTAGCAGTCGACTGGTAGGCGGGGTTTTCCAACCCGTGGCCTATATAACCAAGCCTTGGGAGCTTAATTGAAGTTGACGAAATTAGTGGTGGGTAACCTCTAATTAGTAGTCAACTAGTGCCCTAGCAATCCAAGTGCTCTTGATCGAGTTGTGGCGAGGTTTCTCCACCGACAAGGAGGATTGTGCTGGCCGGAGTTTCCGGGGATTAATCCACTGATGGATTGAGGGATCGTCCACCTTACGGACAGCCGTGGAGTAGGAGCAAATTATCTCTGAACCACGTAAACGAGATTGTTAGCGGTTTGCATTCCTTCTTATTCTTGTCTTTAGTTTAGCTTGTTGGTTTTGTATTTCCGCTGCGCAAGCTAACAAGTGTAGGAAGCAAGGATTTGGGGGTGCCGTCTATCCAACCCCCCTTCAAGCTGGCCACCAATCCCCCAACAAGTGGTATCAGAGCCAGGTTAGCTCTTGTTGGACTAATCGCCAAGAGAGCGGCTAGAGGAAGAAGATGGAGTCGGAGGGACCTCTCGGATGGGACATCCGAATCCCACCTCCATACGAGGGCGAGGACTTCGACTATTGGAGGAAGCGCATGGAGATGTGGTTCCAAATGAATTGGAACCAATGGATTGCGTTGGAGGAACCGTTTAAAGCTCCAACAGACAAGAAGGGAAAGTGTCTGCGACGTCGATATTGGACCAAGGAGCAAAGGGAGCAATCGGAGATGGACAAGGAGGTAGCTAGAATTTTAATTAATTTATTACCACCTAATGTGATATTGAATGTAGGTGAATACGAGAATGCAAGTGACCTTTGGAAAAAGGTAATTGCGCTTCATGAGAGTCCTACACAAATCTAAGAAGAGGAGGAACCCAAGGAGAAGGACTCATTGGTCTAAGAAGAGAAGGACCAATCGAATGTTGACGCGAGCTCAACATTCGAGGAGGAGAAGGAAGATAAGGAGGTATCATCCACATCTTCAAGGGAGGAAGAAGTGGAACCACCCACATCTTCTAGTGAAGAGGAAGAAGAGCAATCCAAGGAAGAGAAGATCTTGGAAGCTCAACCCTCCACCTCAACTACCAAGAAGAGCACAAAGGATCACATTAAATGCTTTGAGTGTGGTAAGATGGGGTACTACAAGAGTAGGTGTCCTTCGCTCAAGAAGGTAAAGGAGGTAAACCCTAAACTCACTAAAATTAATTTAGAAACTAATGTGAGTTGTAGGAAGAAGAAGGAGAAGAAGCACATTAGGTGCTTTACATGTGGTGAGTGGGGTCACTACCACACAAAGTGCCCAAGGAGAGGAGAGCTCAAGAAATTGGCGCACTTGAAGATATGGGAAAAGAAGAGGAGCAGAAGTCAAGGGGGAGCTCCAAAGGTAAAGGGTAAGATAAACCCTAGTTTAAATTTGAAGTCAAATTTAAATTCCTCCATGTATGCTAGGAAAAATAATGTTAATCATTATATGCCCATGCATAATTTTGGATTTAAATATCATGATAGGAGTAGGGTAATTGTAGATCATAACCCTAGGAGAACAATTCATGATAAATCTAGAAATGGTAGACCTAAGGAGACCCAAGACATTAATCCTAAGAAGGGGAGACATATGCCTAGAAAGGGTAGGTCTAGGAATGTCAAATTTGGACAAATTAACTCTAGGATTAGAAACCTAGAGAAGGAGAATCAAGCTTTAAGGGGAAAGCTTGATAAGTTAGAACAATTCCTTAAGAGATTCAATGTTGGATCTAAGGAATTAAGGATGATGTTGGGTAGCCAAAGATCCAACAATGATAGATCGGGCTTGAGATACCGATCTAGTCCCTCCAAGGCCAATGAGAGTTCATATGCTAGGGTGGCAAATGATCATGGCAAGGGAGAGGTCTCCAAGGCTAAGGGAAAGTCTTATGCTAGGGTTGCGTATGACTATAGCAAGGAGAAGTCAATAAATGGCAAGGGAAAGTCATTTAATGGTAAGAAGAAATTAACCACGGACAAGGTGTCCAAGGTTAAGAAAGTTACGTTTGTAGGCCAAGTGTCACCGGGGGTGGACCGATGTGACCTAGCCATTGTGGATGAGTCACCTAGGGAGGTGACTAAGGCTAAGAGCTCTAGGGGGAGCTCTAAGAGTCAATTTGGGACCCATCGCCAATGGATCTCAGGTGGATTTTACTTGGGAGTTTAGGTTGGGTCATGGATTGTGTCAAGTGGTTTGGAGACAGACTTGAGTCTCAAACCTAGGGATTTGGCACAATTGGATTGTGTTTCATGCAAGAAATATGACATTGGGGTCATATAGCATGATAATTGGTTTTAGATGTATAGATGTCATATAAATCAATGCTAGGGATGCATTGTGGGTTGACATTGGCAAATACATCAAGAGGAAGCCAAAACTAGGACTTTAGGTCAAGGTTCTATTGAACCATTTAAGCTAGTTTGGGATTTTGTGTCAATCTTGGGATTGGTGATAGATACATTTTTGAATGTATTTTTCTCAAGTAGACATGGGTAAAACAGACCTCTCCACAAAATTTGGAGATTTTTGGAGGTCTGTGAAATTATTGGTGCATTTCTGAAATTGGATCAGAAATGCTGAAAAAGACTGAAAAAGGGTGTCAGTCAACTGCTAGTTTTAGCAGTCGACTGCTAAAAGTTGCAGTTGACTGGCAGCGAATAGAAGCATTCTGTTCGCTCAGCTAGTAACGACCAGTCGACTGGTACTTCCTCCAGTCGACTGATACCAGTCTGAAAGTGTTTTCAGCACTGGATTTTGACCTGGTCAACTCGTATAGATGTATGGGATCCATGGGGGATAAATACATGAGTTTAGGGTCAATTGGATGACAAATTTTCAACAATTGGGATATTGTTGGACAACTTTTTGGATGTTAGGCTAAGGGGGAGAAGTAAGGTTTAGTTGGAAAAACCTGAAAATACCTTTGCAATGGTAAAATTCCTAGCTCAGGAGCATAGGTGTAGGGGAGCCTTGTGATAGGTTCTTAAATAGCCCTGTGGTAAAATTCCTAACTCAATGGGGAGCTTAGGTGTAGGGGGGGCCTTGTGATAGGTTCAAATGCATGTTGCATTGTTTTTGATTCGACGGTGTAAGTCCAAGTGTGTAGCCTTGACAGCGTAAGTTCATTCGGCGGTGTAAGTCCAAGTGTGTAGCCTTGGCAACGTAAGTCCATTGTTTCGTTATTAGCATTGTTATTTGCTATTTGTTTTCCCTAACTTAAACGTATTGCCAAACATCAAAAAGGGGGAGATTGTTGAAGCAATTCCAATGGTCTGTGCGACCATGTGTTTTGGTGTTTGGGCAAAGGGTTTAAGTTAGGTTCACCCTTGTATTTGATATGTGTATTTGAGTTGTGCAAGTTTGCAGGATACACATGTGACTCGGGTTGATGACTTTGGGTCCGGTAAAGGATGGAGCATTCGAGGGACCGTGGACAAGGCAGCGAGGATAAGGGCCGAGGGAAGCGACTTCGAGGCATACACGAAGGATGGCATTGGGGACGAGCCGCGGGCTTGAATGCATCTGAGGGACGAGAGCCAAAGGAAGTAGGCTTGAAGGTAAGAGGTGAAAGCTGTAAATGAAGCGTCAAATGAGTCATAAGGGTGAGGGTACGAGTGCATGAGAGATTGTACTCGGAGTAAAATCCTAGTTTTAGGGGTTTACTGTAGCAGTACTGTAGCAGTCGACTGCATGTTTTAGCAATCGACTGGTGCAGTCGACTGGCAGCGAACAGAATGTCTCTGTTCGCTCGGTTAGTGTGGAATCGAGCCGTTGGGATGTAACGGTCGAATTTTCACAGAGGGCAGTCGACTGCATGTTTTAGCAGTCGACTGGTAGGCGGGGTTTTCCAACCCGTGGCCTATATAACCAAGCCTTGGGAGCTTGGTTGAAGTTGACGAAATTAGTGGTGGGTAACCTCTAATTAGTAGTCAACTAGTGCCCTAGCAATCCAAGTGCTCTTGATCGAGTTGTGACGAGGTTTCTCCACCGACAAGGAGGATTGTGCTAGCCGGAGTTTCCGGGGATTAATCCACCGACGGATTGAGGGATCGTCCACCTTACGGACAGCCATGGAGTAGGAGCAAGTTATCTCCGAACTACGTAAACGAGCTTGTTAGCGATTTGCATTCTTTCTTATTCTTGTCTTTAGTTTAGCTTGTTGGTTTTGTATTTCTGCTGCGCAAGCTAACAAGTGTAGGAAGCAAGGATTTGGGGGTGTCATCTATCCACCCCCCCTTCAATCCAGCCACCAATCCCCCAACAAGAACTTCACAGGGAATGTGATTTCAGATAAATCCAAGTAGGGGAAGACCATCAGTGAGTTTTGGTCAAAACCCACTGATGGAGCTAGACACCTCTGATTCGACCCATTTCAGTTCGAGTGATATTCTGGATTTCCAAGGACTGCAAGTCTGCTGGAAAATCCTTATTTAAAGCTTTATAGGTGCTGGGAAAAAAATAAAATATAATAAACTTTCGTTGGGCCTGATATGGCTGAATATCAGGCTCAACGTGGGCCAGATATGCACTATCAGGCCCAATGTGGGCCTGGTATCGTATCGTTTCATAAAGTTTGATTCTATCTCCCCTTAATATAAACTCCAAATATTCTAACAGAGGCCTGATCAAAAAACTTAAATAATATCAATTTTAAAAGTCCCCTACCATAGGGTTGAAAAGAAAAGTTGTGCACTATTCGTGCCAACTGGCACAGAGCAATACCTTCTTAGAAATGGGGTATAAATATGTTTTGACACCAGATATACCTTCTCCCCAGTAAGAACTTCACAGGGAACGTGATTTGAGATAAATCCAAGTAGGGGAGGGTCATCAGTGGGATTTGGTCAAAACCCACTGATGGACCTAGACACCTCTGAGTCGACTCATTTCAGTTCGAGTGGTATTATGGAGTTGCAAGGACTCCAAATCTGCTGGCTAATCCTTATTTAAAGCTCTATATGTGTTGGGAAAAAAATAAAATATAATCAACCTCTGTTGGGCCTGATATGCTTGAATATCAAGCCCAACGTGGGCCTGGTATCGTATCGTTTCATAAAGCTTGATTCTATCTCCCCCTAATATAAACTCCAAACATTCTAACAGGGGTCTGATCAAAAAAATCAAATAAGATCAATTTTAAAAGTCCCCTTCCATAGGGTTGAAAAGAAAAGCTGTGCACTGTTCCGTGCCAACTGACACAGAGCTATACCTTCTTAGACATGGGATATAAATACATTTTGACACTAGAAATACCTTATCCCTAGTAAGAACTTCATAGGGAACGTGATTTCAGTTAAATCCAAGTTGGGGAGGGCCATTAGTGGATTTTGGTCAAAACCCACTAATGGACCTAGACACCTCTGAGTCGACCCATTTCAGTTCAAGTGGTATTATGGAGTTGTAAGGACTCCAAATCTGCTGGCTAATCCTTATTTAAAGCTCTATAGGTGTTGGGAAAAAATAAAATATAATCAGCCTCCGTTTGGCCTGATATGCTTGAATATCAGGCCCAACGTGGGCCTGATATGAGTGCATATCAGGCCCAACGTGGGCCTGATATGAGTGCATATCAGGCCCAACATGGGCCTAGTATCGTATCGTTTCATAAAGCTTGATTCTATCTCCCCCTAATATAAACTCCAAACATTCTAACAGGGACCTGATCAAAAAAATTAAATAAGATCAATTTTAAAAGTCCCCTTCCATAGGGTTGAAAAGAAAAGATGTGCACTGTTACGTGCCAACTGGCACGGAGCAATACCTTCTTAGAAATGGGGTATAAATACGTTTTCCCCAGCACCTATAGAGCTTTAAATAAGGATTTTCCAACAAATTTGGAGTCTTTACAACTCCATAATACCACTAGCTCTGAAATGGGTCGAATCAGAGATGTCTAGGTCAATCAGTGGGTTTTGACCAAAACCCACTGATGACCCTCCTCTACTTGGATTTACCTAAAATCAAGTCCCCTGTGAAGGTCTTGGTGGGGAGATGGTATATATGGTGTCAAACAGAATTTATACACCATGAATTAAAAGGTGTGGCTCCGTGCCAGTTGCCACATATTCCACATATGGTCATGCTATAGACTTAAACCCTGTGGTAGCACCTTCTAATTAATTTTTTTTTATTTTTTCATAAGGAGCATGGTAGCACATTTTGAGTTTATAGAAAGAGGGAGATAGTATAAATTTATAAGAAAGGATATCATACCAGACCCACTTTGGGCCTGATATGCTCTCATATCAGGCCCACGTTGGGCCTGATATTCAGGCATATCAGGCATATCGGAGGCTTATTATATTTTTTTCCCATCACCTATAGAGCTTTAAATAAGGATTTTCCAGTAGATTTGGAGTCTTTACAACTCCATAATACCACTAGCTCTGTAATGGGTCGAATCAGAGATGTCTAGGTCCATCAGTGGGTTTTGACCAAAACCCACTGATGGCCCTCCCCTATTTGGATTTACCTGAAATCATGTCTCCTGTGAAGGTCTTGGTGGGGAGATGGTATATATGGTGTCAAACAGAATTTATACACCATGAATTAGAAGGTATGGCTCTATGCCAGTTGCCACATATTCCACTTATAGTCATGCTATAGACTTAAACCCTATGATATCACCTTCTAATTAATTTTTTTTTTATTTTTTCATAAGGAGCATGGTAGCACATTTTGAGTTTATAGAAAGGGGGAGATAGTATAAATTTATAAGAAAAGATATCATACCATGCCCACAGGATATTGTGACTTATATTTGACTAATCACTATGCAATATAATTAATATTCCAGTGCCAGTTTATCCTCTGTTAGAATGTTTTGATTAGTCCCCTGTTAGAATTATTTAATTTTTTTTATCAGGCCCCTGTTAGAATGTTTTGAGTTTATATTAGGGGGAGATACAACCTTTATGAAACGATACGATACCAGGCCCACGTTGGGCTTGATATGCACTCATATCAGGCCCACGTTGGGCCTGATATTCAAGCATATCAGGCCCAACGGAGACTTATTATATATTTTTTTTCTCAGCACCTATAGAGCTTTAAATAAGGATTTACCAGAAGATTTGGAGTCCTTGCAACTCCATAATACCACTCGAATTGAAATGGGTCGAATCAGAGGTGTCTAGGTCCATCAGTGGGTTTTGATCAAAACCCTCTGATAGCCCTCCCCTACTTGGATTTACTTGAAATCACGTTCCCTGTGAAGTTCTTACTGGGGAGAAGGTATATCTGGTGTCAAAACGTATTTATACCCCATTTCTAAGAAGGTATTGGTTCGTGGCAGTTGGCACGAAATAGTGCACATCTTTTCTTTTCAACCCTATGGAAGGGGACTTTTAAAATTTATCTTATTTAATTTTTTGATCTGGTCCCTGTTAGAATGTTTGGAGTTTATATTAGGGGGAGATAGAATCAAGCTTTATGAAACGATACGATACCAGGCCCACGTTGGGCCTGATATGCACTCATATCAGACCCACGTTGGGCCTGATATTCAGGCATATCAGACCCAACGGAGGCTTATTATATTTTATTTTTTTCCCAACACCTATAGAGCTTTAAATAATGATTTTCCAGTAGATTTGGAGTCTTTACAACTCCATAATACCACTAGCTCTGAAATGGGTCGAATCAGAGGTGTCTAGGTCCATCAGTGGGTTTTGACCGAAACCCACTGATGACCCTCCCCTACTTGGATTTACCTGAAATCACGTTCCCTGTGAAGTTCTTACTGGGGAGAAGGTATATCTGGTGTCAAAACGTATTTATACCTCATTTCTAAGAAGGTATTGCTCCGTGCCAATTGGCACGGAACCTAGTGACTTTGTGCTCTTGAAACCGACTGTTGGTCCGAGCCTATTTGATTTTTTAAACAATCCCAACCGTTAACATGTTTTTAATTTTGAGAAGATAGAAATGGTGTGCAGTATAACTTATATGCATTATGCCTCTTTCCACTGATAAGCACCAGCATCACATTTTGTATATTGTGACTTATATTTGACTAATCAGTATACAATATTACTAATATTCCAGTGACAGTTTATAATCTTCTCATATACTACATACCACTGTATTATACAACAAAGACTACATACAAAGATATTAAACTACCTACACTACGTAATAAATTCATTTACATTCTATACAAGTTTTTGCCTTACAAGACTATGGATATTTAATCCAATGTTTTAAAATACTTATCCCTCAAAATTGATATCATTACATCAATTCTAATCTTTTTCATGTCTCCTTGTTTGAAGTCCATCTTCATATCATGTAGGAGACATCGAATGTATTGCATCACAAAGAAGCCACAGTCAACGCTGTAAATAACAACAACATTTTTATGGTCAATATTTTTTTATCAATAATTTATATTCACACTCTGTGCTCAATTTACCTTGCTTGTTGTTGTGGACATTCTATTGTGCGAGAGACCCATTTATTGAACGGATAATATCTTTCCAAGTTTGGATGAATAGCAGCAACGTGCTCACGACTATATAATTTAAATCTGATACCTGAAGATTGAAGAGGAAATTTTCATTTTCCATTAACTAGCATTTATATTAAAATACAACCATACACATTATTATTAGATGCTCACCGTCGCTTCAAATTCATATTTGTATTTACTTCCACTTGCTAGAGAATTGTACTGATTGAACGTCATTGATTTGGTGTCCACCAACAGCAAGTGGAAGTGTGCATTATCACTGCACAAAGGTATAAAAATATACCTTACCTCTTCATCTCCTATATCTGTCTTTATCAGGTGTTGGAAGGCAAACTTACTTGACGATTTCATTAATGACTACAAATATATAAAGTCATACATACATAAGCAAATAATAAAAATAATTCTAATTTTTACTATACTTAAATTAATTCCTTACTGTGAAGAATGTTGAACAATATATTGACTTATTGTATGTGCTTCTAGACGGGAATGCCCCCTAAAAAGAATTTTACAATACGTGTCGATTACATCCCCTCTTGTCAACATCTCTCCATTCACACCAGATAAAAGGGAATACAAATTTAAACAAAAGGGTGGTTCCCCCCAAACTATATCATTTGTAAACCTACAAAGTAAACAAATCAGAGATTATTTTTACAAATTTAATTTTGATAACCTTAGCTCAACTATGCAATTAGAGAAGCATATAATAATCTTGACTAATCAACTATGTAATTTACATACTTTATTTTCTCCAAGGCTTTTAACAAGTACGCCGCCTCTTCGTCTTGTTTTTTTTTTCTTGGAAGACTTAAATTGCTTCTTCACATACTATGCACACAAACAAAAAAGGCAATTAGATAAACCATTAAATCTAACAAATTACAATGAAATTTGCAGATATTGTCTTACAACAATGGCTTGTTTCCTCATTTTGTCATATTTGGCAAACATATCTACATCATTCTCTGCCTCTTCATCAGATTTGTCTTCCATCAATTGTACAATATTAATTTCTTCTTCCATTTCATCCAAATCAATTTTTCCTTTCCCCTTGCCTACAACATAACTCTTGATCAGCTTGAACTACTTAAGATGGAGTCGCTCAGAACAAAGGAAGTCAACTCAAATTGACTCGCCTAGAATGACTAGGCTTGGTTGGGCCTTTGGGTTTATAACATGTGGTGCTAGCGTGAAGGAGTCGTATAAGCGTAGCCAAGGACGACCATATAATGACTATCCTAAGCTCTAGTTCAACCCATGCTCAATTGCATTTCTTCAATACTACAATTAAAGAAGAAAGTTGGCTAGATTTAGGATTACCATTAAAGTTCACTTCTTATTTAACGCACCCCTTCCATTCCATTTCTAATTCTTGAATCCATCCTTGAACCTAGCCTAGTGACATCGGTAACATACAAATATCACTAGTCCCCCTGCATATTAAGGTGCACAAGAATAAACTAGAGTGCTTAAGCAGTCGAATGTTGAGATGAACGCCTAATATTTACGTGCAATTGAAAATCCAAATTGAGGTATACAGAGACTTTGATGTGATAGATTAGGTTGAGAGAGCATAGATGACATAAAAAATATCCTTAAGTCTCTCTCCATTCTCTTCCATCATATTTTTTTTTCTCATCATATTTTCTCTCTCGTCATCCTCTCTCATTATGCTCTCTCCCATCTAAGAGTGTAAACGAATCGAGCCGGTTCACAAGTTTTTCGAGCTGGCTCAAAAACTATTTGATTCATATTCGAATTTATCAAATTCGAGCCGAACTCAAACATGTTCGAATTTGTTTTCGAGCAGAACTCAAGCCTAAATTATATTGTTCGATAGTTCACGAGCCGCTCGCGAACCTTAATATAAGTTAAATATATATTAAATAAATAAATTTCGAGCCTTTCGAGTACTTATTTTCGAGCAATAATTTAAATAGTTCGCGAGCATGTTCGAATCTTTCGAGCCGAACTCGAACTAAAAATCTTAATTTTTTTGAGCTTCGAATCAAGCTCGAACTCGAATATACCTATTTTGAGTAAAATTTGAGCCTTAGATTTTTCTACATATTTAACTCGATTCAGTTTGTTTACACCCCTACTCCCATCATATTTCTTTCTTCATTTTCTTTGATCATATTTTCCCTCTCTTCATTCTTTCCCATCACATTTCTCTCTAATCATATTTTCTCTCTCATCTTATTTTTCTTTCACATTCAACTTTCTCTCACATCTAATTTGTTTCTGTTGTTATTTTTTAAGGGTAATTTTTTTATTTATTCTGATAGAAAATATTCAACTAACCGGACATTATTTTTAAGAGTGATATTCATGGTCATACCCATTTTCATTCAACAATACTATGATTCTCATTTTCATTCCAATTCCAAGGAAAGAAACGCCACCTAAAACTTCATGGAAAAACATATATGCTTCTATCTTATCCTCTGTGGTGCTTATATAACTAGTGAAAAATCTCTCCATGCAGGCTGCTCAGAAGGAATATAATTTCGATGACGATGCATTATCTTTTCAAATCACATGGAACAACAACGCAATAGTAATGTTATCTAAGGGCAGTTTAGATTGGGATGTTGCACCACCATTCTGACCAACAGAACCAACATACTCTTTGTTCCTCCGTTCTCGAATGCATGACCTACTTTCCAGAGGTGATGTGATGGTTGAAAAAAGTATATCCATTTGACCATTTAGTGTATGCCGACACTGATGTTACCAAATGACTAATGTTCTCATCATAAGCTGATTTACTTCTAACAGGCTTAGCTTGGAGAGGAGAGGCTTTGATGAAGCCTTCTCAAGGCCACAGGAAGGCATGGTTTTGGCTCGAAAGGCATATTCTTGAGGATTGATTATATTGGATGAGATGGTTGTGTAAAGGAATGTTCTGATGCCCGAGGATCCTAATGCAATACTTATTGAAATCCGATTTCCAAACAACCAAAGTATCCATTTGGCCATATAGATGTCACTTGGTTTCTGAGCTACAAATTGATTCAAACAACCCAAGCTTCTTTGCTGACTGCAATTTGAGGTCACCCGAGATTGATCCGGCCGCGCCATGTGAAGACTGTGATGTATGCATGTTTATCTCATTCTTTAGAATATGATGGAACTACTGACCGCTTGCTTTATTCTCAATTTGCTAAGGCTAAATCATGAAATTCCATCAACTATCATCCATATCATAATGCTCAGGCCAAAGTAGGTCAACTCAAATTGACTCGCCCTAAGAGTGACTCGACTTGGTTGGGCCTTTGGGTTTAGAACATGTGGTGCTAGCGTGAAGGAGTCGTATAAGCCTAGCCAAGGATGATCATATAATGACTGTCCTAGGCTCTAATTCAGCCATGCTCAACCTGGCGTAATGGTATCTCTGGCGTAATGGTCAGGGGTCAATTCTCAGGAACTGACGACCTGGGGTTTACCCCGCCATGCGCCTATGGCCTGTGTACCTGCATGAACCTCCCTCCATATCCGTGGGGCCGGTACTAGGGGGGCCGCTAAGGTAGCGGATCTACCTTTTTTTAATAGTACAACTAAAGAAGAAAATTGGCTAAATTTAGGATTACACTAAAGTCCACTTCTTATTTAGCGTATTATTATACATTATAAAATTTAGAAGTCTAAAAAATCAGACTCATAAAAGTCTATGGTGTGGTTATAACTCGGCTTTGAATACTTCCAAATTACGTCATGGGCTAGAGGGATACTTTTTACGTCGTCTATACTCTCTGAACCTGATCTACCACATTAAGGTCTCTGTATACCTAAATTTGAGCTTTCCATTGCACCTAAATACTACAAGTTCACCTCAATATTTGACTGCTTAATTAAGCACTCTAACTTATTCTTGTGCACCTCAACATTCGACTCAATATGAGGGAATTAGTGATATTTGTATGTCACCGAGGTCACTAGGCTATGTTCAATGACAGATTCAACAATTAGAAATGGACTAGACTACTTTTGGGTGCGGAAGGGTCGGGGTGGGCTAAATAAGAAGTGGACTTTAGTGTAATCCTAAATTTAGTCAATTTTCTTCTTTAATTGTACTAGTAAAAGTACAATTGAGCATGACTAAATTAGAGCCTAGGACAGTCACTATATGACCATCCTTGGCTAGGCTTATACCACTCCTTCACGCTAACACCATATGTTCTAAACCCAAAGACCCAACCAAGTCAGAGTCACTCTTAGGGTGAGTCAATTTGAGTTGACCTACTTTGGCCTGAGCATTTTGATATGGATGATAGTTGCTGGAATTTCATGATTTATCCTTAGCAAACTGAGAATAAAGAAAGAGCGCCATTGGGTAGGCTAGGTCACCAACTCAGGCAGTCGGATAAAGAAAAAGCGAGACTTCCAACCTTTGTTGGAGGAAGGCATATCGGAAAAGAATTTATAACCAACCCTGCATTGCACCATGAATACGCCAAGTTCGGATCGTTTCAGCGAATAGAAATGATGGAAAAGTTCTGCAGTCAGAGGAATCTGGTACACCCTACAGAGGATGACCATGCCGCAGATGGCACGAATAACGTTCGACGCAAACTAGGAAAGCGGGATTCTAAAGTACTGACTCAAAGATGAGAAAATGGGATGGAGAGGAAAGCGAAGACCTCCCAGGAGCTGATCCTTGAAGAAGGTTGCAAACCCTTGGGGAGGGGAAGAAGGGTGCTCAGTCGATCAGGGAGCACGCAGTTGATAAGCATCAGTAAGATGCAGGTTGATCCGGAAGTAAAGAGGGGGCCACCCCTTAAGCAGAGTCAACGCCACGTGGAAGTCAATAGGTCAAATGGCTGATCGGACAAGGGTGGACCGACCGGCCAACCGGGGTCTAAACGGAAGCAAAGGCACCCGGCGGGGAGTCAGGGTTCCGACGCTCATGTTGAACATGGTCGTAGGGCCGAGCGGATAGCCCGCTCGGTCGAAGACATAAAGTAACCACTGTGAACAGTCCACAGAGCACACGACTAGGAATCCCCAAGCGGACCATCACATACGACCGGTCGGACATTAGGAAACTGTCGGTCGGCCGGACGCTCGGCATGGGGTGAAAAGAGAAAAGGACAAGGGAACATCTTCTGACAGCGGGTATGTTCGACAAGCAGGCCATACGCAGAATCTTATGACAGAGGGTTCCGCTGTCCCATCAGAGATATGCTCGGACTGTAGCAGTATGGTGTCAAGTAAGTTTTTCTGACAAGCCCATACTGAGGAATGGGCTGAGGACACGTATTCACCTCGGTATGCGTGCGTGAGCCCCATCCCAGCTCTATATAAGGAGCCTCACACTTCGTCGGAGGTACGCGATTTCATATACTCGAAGCCACTTTCTAGTTTCCTCTTGCCTGACTTGAGCGTCGGAGGGTCGTCACCGGGAACCCCCTCCCGGCCCGACTTCTTTGCAGATTCGCCGGAGCGCCGTACCACCGGTCGGAGATCTACGTCATCAATTCGGAGAGCGCCACGTGCCCAGCGTCCGTTGATTCACTGTTCAGACAGGATCACAGGTTAACCTAAATCTGGGTCAGGTCACTATCATCTAAGTCGGAAATGTAATATGAATACCAGGGTACCACGTTACCTTCAGCCATGAGAGAATTGAGAAGGATGAAGAGGAGAAGAAATGTGGGCAAGAGGCAAGCCGGGAAGGTCTCTGCAAGAAGAGTAAGAAAGGGTGCAAGAATCGGAAGCAGCACGAATGGTAAGAAGTCGGCGGACGACCTTTAGGGTTTATAAAGTCGGGGACCTAGGAAGCGTCGAAAGAAGGAGAGAGGGAAAGATGCTGTGAGGCGTCGGATCTAGGGTCGCATGCTAAAAGACGCTGATCAGCTACAGTGACAGTAAGGCTTCATGGGGCACGCGTCGCTTCTCTAGGAAAGGCATTAAAAAGGTATTAATAATGGATGTGACAAGGAAATCATGGTGAGGGATTTCTGTATGGCAACATTCCGGCGCTAAAGACCAACGTCAGAAGAAAAGGCGGTCGTGCGATTACCTCGTGAACAACAAAGCTATGCGTCATGATTATGAAGTCACCTTGGGAAAGAGGAGGGAAGACGAAAAGAAGTCGGAATTCGAATTTCGCGCTTATTCATATATTAATAAGCAAATAACTTATATGATTAAGTTTCCTGAGTTATTTGCAGGAAATAGCCGGGGTAACGCCTAATGGGCCAGACATCCACAGGATAACGCCTGAGCGAGAATTTCGAGAGCTACCTCCAAGCCAGCCCCAAACATTAGAGTTGATCCATGGATCATCACGTAAGAGTTTCTCAACGACCGTCCAAGTCGGTGTCCCAGACTCTCGCCCCAGTGCGAGTTATAAATGAGCATGCTCTCACGCCCAATGACCGTCCAGGTCGGTGTCCCAGACTCTCGCCCCAGTGCGAGTTATAAGTGAGCATGCTCTCACACCCAACGACCGTCCAGGTCAGTATCCCAGACTCTCGCCCCAGTGTGAGTTATAAGTGAGCACGCCCAACGACCGTCCAGGTCGGTGTCCCAGACTCTCGCCTAGTGCGAGTTATAAGTGAGGATGCTCTCACGCCCAACGATCGTCCAGATTGGTGTCCCAGACTCTCGCCCTAGTGTGAGTTATAAGTGAGCATGCTCTCACGCCCAACTACCGTCCAGGTCGGTGTCCCAGACTCTCGCCCCAGTGCGAGTTATAAGTGAGCATGCTCTCACACCCAACGACCGTCCAGGTCGGTGTCCCAGACTCTCGCCCCAGTGTGACTTATAAGTGAGCATGCTCTCACGTCCAACGACCTTTCCAGGTCGATGTCCTAGACTCTCGCCTCAATGCGAGTTATAAGTGAGTCTACCCTCACGATCAGCAACTGTCTCGGTCAGTATCTCCTCCTCTTTCCTTGATATGAATCTGCATGGTGTCCTTTCGTGTTCAACAGATCTGCAACCTTACTTTTGTTGCCAATACGAGATGCAAACAGACAAGTTCGTACGAACCACTACTTTCCAACCCTTTTTGGTAAAAAAAAAAGGTATGGTAAGTAAATTATCCTTTTTAAGTTATCTTTGCTAGCAAATTTTCGTAGGGTCGTGCGTCTATGAAACACGATACTGTGATAGAAAGGGAAATTCAGACCCACAACCTTGGAGGCAGGCACTACAAGGAATATTATTTAATGAAAAGTTGAAGTACATACCTATAAAGAAAAGTTGAAGAATATTTTTCAGTTCACGTTATCATTACAAGATCTCGATCCAGAGGCCTGATTCCTTTTTGCCAGATGAATTTGAGCTTGAGCTAGTTCTTCCTTGATAAGTTTGATGGTGCTCTGTAGTTGGCCAACAGTCTCATCCTTTATCCGACCTTCCTCTTGCAGGAGGGCTATGGTGTCCTCATGTCGCAGCTTCAGGTAGGCAATATAATGGGTCTGACTGTTCAAGTCTGCAAGAGCCTTATGCTTTAAAGCTATCTCGGCTCGAGTCATGGATTTAGCAGCCAGCCAGAGTTCTTCCATTTCCCGACGAAGAGAGGATTGCAGGTCTCTGCTTAGCATCATTTCAAGTAAGGCTTCCTCTTTAAGAGCAAGCTGTTGATGTAACGAAGACAGCTCGTCCAGTTCCATGAGTGAGAAGGGTGTAGCTTGAGGAAAGGAGGGTGAAAGTATACACGATCCTTTTATAAGGATGGAGAAGGTGAAGGGATTACCTCGAAACATGAGATGACGCTTGGGAAACAATACATTTATGAAAAAGTGACATGATCGGAAGCCGAAGAATCAACACGCATGTAGTGAAGTCTGGCCCATCTTTTAGAGAAGATGATAAATTCTGAGCAGGACAATAGGAAAGAGGTCAGCTTGTAAAAGCCAGGTCAGGTAATTACTAGATTTGGGTCTAGTCAGTCGGACTAGAGTCTCCTTTGACTAGACTTGAGGGGGAGACTTGTGATACGGTGCATGATAGTGGGATCGAACAGCGGATGTGGTCGGAGGTCAAACCCTCGAGGAGGTCAGAGGTCAAGCCTACGAGGTAGTCAAAAGTCAAGCTTGCGTGGCGGTCAGAAGTCAAGCCTACGTAATAGCCAAAGGTCGGCCCACGTGACGGTCAAAAGTCTCGCTGATGTGGAGGATAAAAGTTTAGATTCAGATTACAGAATGACCCAGGTCGGACGGAAGCGACATTCAGGGGTCTGGCCGACATGGCAAATAAGGGTTCAGACTGGCCGGGACGCGCTGGTCGGATTTATAGCCTTGCGATACAGGACACATGGACAAAAGCGCACAGGTCAGGAAATGTCAACCAAGGATACAAGTCAGGACTTATAGCATTGCGGTATAGGACGCATGGTCAAAAGCGCACAAGTCAGGATATGTCAACTAAGGATACAGGTCAGGATTTATAGCCTTGCGGTACAGGACACATGGATAAAAGCGCACAGGTCGGGATATGCCAACCAAGAATACGGGTCAGGACTTATAGCCTTGCGGTACATGACTCATGGTCAAAAGCGCACAGGTCGAGATAAGCCAACCAAGGATACAGGTCAGGACTTATAGCCTTGTGGTATAGGACACATGGACAAAAGCGCACAGGTCAGGATATGCCAACCAAGGATACTGGTCAGGACTTATAGCCTTGCGATACAGGACACATGGACAAAGCGCACAGGTCGAGATATGCCAACCAAGGATACTGGTCAGGACTTATGGCCTTGCGGAGCTGATGCGTACAGGTCGAGATCAGGATAAGCGGAGCCGAACTGAGGCGTACCGGTCAGGATGTAGGATCAGGATAAGCGGAACCGGAATAAGGCATACAAGTCGTGATACAAGGCAGGTCGAGGATTTACAAGATAAGACGCGTAGGACAGGGCTGGATGCTCAAGTCGGGATTCATGAAACGACAAGCATAGGATAGCCACAGGTCGGGGTCGGCAAGTATGAAGATAGTCTAGAGATCATGGACTTAGGAGGTCGGGCACCACACGACGAACAAACAAGGGAATCGTAACCATCTGTCAGAGAATAATCAGAGTGTCAGAGAATATGTCAACGGTCGGGGGCTCGTTGTCCCCTCGATTCTTCCTCCATCTTATAGGAGAATGCCACGTGTCACTCACTGCCTGAAAAAGCCTGACATCCAACATTCCGTGACACCCGTCAGACTCCAGAAGCACCCATTGCAGTATAAAAAAGGATGTTTTGTCCCTTACGCAGGTACGCTCACTCGTCATTACACACTTATCTTTTACTTTTTGTCCTTTTTTACTGTGCTTCTGGGAAAAAAGTACCTGACTTGAGCGTCGGAGGACCTGATCCGGGGGCTTTTTCCCTGGTTTCTGGTCTCTAACGACCTGTGTGCTCATCCGAATGTGTGCAGGACTCATGTCTCGTCATCATCCCTCGTCATCCGCCCCCGGGAGTCCTTTTGGGCGGGTGCCAAATCGACCAGGTGTCTCCGCGACTTTTCATCAACGCAGAAGACAGCACAGTCCGCACTACAACAAAAATGACTTTTCGCAGCGCGCGAATTCGCTTTCCGCAGCATGCATTGTGCGCTGCACAATTAAAAGCTGTTGAAAGTCCTAGATTATCTGCAGCGCACAATGCGTGCCACGAAAAATATTATCCGTAGCGCGCAATGCATGCCGCGAAAAATATTATCCGCAGTGAGCAATGCACGTCGTGGAAAATATTATCTGTAGTGCGCAATGCACGCCGCTGATATTATTTTCTGCGGTGTGCATTGCGCGCCGCGAAAAATATTTTTCATGACGTGCATTGTGCACTATGGATAATAATCCGTAGCACGCAAACGTATCTGTTGATGGTCTTATCTATATTAAAAAAATCAATTTCATTGACGAAGATAATAAACCAAAATTTTATAACAAATTTAGTGCAAATCAAATCCACACAAAATT
The DNA here is from genome assembly GCF_018446385.1 of Zingiber officinale. Taxonomy (NCBI): domain Eukaryota; kingdom Viridiplantae; phylum Streptophyta; class Magnoliopsida; order Zingiberales; family Zingiberaceae; genus Zingiber; species Zingiber officinale. Next base: position 364,650 of record NW_024589827.1, read on the forward strand.
AATAAAAAATATAATTTTTCATTATACCAAAACAATGTCTGATACGAAATCTCTAACAAACTAACTATTACATAATCATGTTAAATTCTACTATTACAAACTGGATTAATAAAAGTCATAACTTGTAAGAACATATTTGAAGAGAAAAACATTATCTTATAAAATTTTTAAAAAATATAATGAAATTTAACAGTACTTGTCCACTATACTTTTACCTTCTTCAAGCTTCTTGAGCAATTCAAATGCTTGATCTAGTCTTCCTAAATAGAAGTTAGCCTTTGCCTTCAGGAGCCAACACCAGCGATATCACTGCAACACGAGGAGAAGGATCCTTACCAATGTTACACAAAGCCATAGTAAACTGAGAACATAAAGCATTATCTAAAGGTCTTGCTCTAGAGCAATTAAGGACCCCATTACTATCAATTTCTTTGGCCAGTATCCCAGAATCAGAATGATGAGAAGAATCATCAGACAGTGGAGAGCCATGCATTATGCAAACCGATGCAATAGGACTACTTCTGGATATCCTTCCTTCTCTACCAGTTGTATTATTCTCACGGTTACCTCTTAATATAGGACCAATATGTGCGATGGTTCTTCCTGATTGCATAAATTGACTGGGTGATAAGCTATTAGGATGATTTATGCTGGCCAGAGATGGCAAAGAGCTTAGATGCTTCCAATTTTCAACAGCAATTAACTTAAGAGGTTTGTTGTGAGCAAAGGAAAAGCGAGCAAGAGCTGTGAAACAATTGAGTCTTAGTTAATAACACCTTAGTTGTGAAATCAAATTAAGAGCATAAACTTGAGAATCCAATAAGAAAACAACATATAAGTAAAGCTTTAATAGTTGCACATACCTACAGCAACCTCAGCCCTCACCAAAGGACTTCCATCCACAGCAAGTTGTAGAAGATTTTTAATGATATTCAACTCAGACTTTAACTTTTCATTATCCTCAAAGTCCTCATCAACTCTATGTCCATCATCAAATGTGATAGATGCAACATCAATAAGAGTCCCCAAAGCAAAAATAGCAGAAGCTCTAACCTGCCAAACAGATGTTGAACTACAAGAATTTTCCTAGTAAAACATAAACTACAAAGATGTATAAATTCTACCTCAGGCTATGGTTCCAACAATTAAGGTAAAATAGTTGCTACTCCATCTGCATGAGAACCTATGATTTGTACTTCTAGAAAATCTTCCCAGAGCTTTCCCAGACATAAACAAAGCCATGGAGAAGTAAAGGTTCAGTTTTCCCATCACTTGGATTAGCAATTTGTAAATGCTTCAAGCACACATTTAACAAATTTGCTTGAATACATGCTTCTTGTCCCCGCCGATGTCCATCCACTACAACTGCCAAGACAAAAGCAGCCATTGCTCGCTGCTCAGCTTAGACATCCATGCTATCATGAAACCTGATAAAATATGTGTGACCACCATCTTTCACCAGATCTACCTGACAAGACTGATATCATTAAAAAAAAGTAAACAATAAATTAGCCATTCTCTAGAAGCTAGCAAAAAGATAAAGGAACACCTAGATCAAGGTCAGCAGTCTAGCAAAAGATAAAGGACAAAAGTAGATTAGCATGGAGGATGGTTGTAATTACATCAGGTAAAGTATGTAGGAGTATACTTTTCAATCAGTATGGAGCAGAGATGAATGGTTATGTGTGTACCTAACACTGACAAAATAAGGGAATGCTAGCAAAGAGCATCAACACAACCAAAATCATGTCACATGGCATTTGTCAATGGCTATCCCAACAAGAAGGGTCCTATGCATGAGCTACTAAGCTCATGTGGACAAGGGTCAATGAGTAGTCTTCTCAAACAAACAAAAAACATGGTACCATGTAGGTCATTCTTCTCCTCTTATCTGTATCCTTCCACTTCATCTTCCACCTCATAATCCCCCTCCCGATCACTAGAGAACAACACAACTAGAATTAACAATCTGGCACAATGCCAAACTATCATAGAAGCGATCCAGTTCCAACTCCATGATTCGGCATGCATCTTACTCAAACATATATGACACAGATGTGTATCCAAGTGTGACATAAATGTTTCCAATTGTTTTTACACATGATCAATAGAGATCTTTGAAATTCCACTCGAAGTGTTGGGATCAAAGACATAAGTATGAATTGGGTAGATAAAGACTTAAGAGTCTAAGTATCAGAGTCCAATGCACGTCATAACAACATCACAATCCTTCAGCAAGAGGAGTGGTTGGTAGATGACCTTGTCCAAATATGCATTAGTGGTTGTGTAGAATATCAATTCTATGAAGATGGTCCAAGTGTGAAGACACCATGGATGTAGCCAATTATTACTATATTTGACAGTCTACATCACTAAGGAACAATTCCCAAAATTAGGAAAATCAATGGTACTTAAGAAAATACTATACTTTAACATAAAAGGCAGAAAATTAAGGAGTTGAAAATTTACCACTGTCTTAAGTGCCTACCTGAAGAACTATTGGTAGCTGTTCTGGTGGTTTCTTGTGTTCGGAGCCATGGGCTAGCCACACCTCAAAAGCTGTCAGTTGCTTTGTAAAGAATGGGCTTGGCTAATTTAAACAAAGTAAAAAATATTAGTGAAGAGTCTCAAGTAAACAATGGATATGAAATAGGAGAGCAGTTAACAGCTCTCATAATTCACTCAGCAAGTAAGAAATTGCAAAAGAGACTTGCAACTAACAGGTCTTGCCTAAACAGTCTCTGGAAAAGATCTGCGCAATTGCATTTAACACTATTGTCCACATTTCTTCTCTTGGAGAAGGCGCTAATTAAAGCCTCGTTGGCTTCATTGAGTAGAAGCTTAAGGCACACTTCCGCCTCTTCTTCCGATAGATCAATTCGATCCACGAGTAACTCAATTACCTGAGCCACACAATCTTTAAGAACCTCAACTAAAAATAAACAAAGACAAGAAAGCACACGAAAGAAACAAGCCCAGGGTTCAATGACAGTGAGAAAATCACCTTGTTGAACCGAAACTCCAAAGGGTCGGTCCCCAGGGCACTTGTGGTGGACATGGCCAGTAGGGGCTGAACAGCCACAGATCTGTAACTGCGAGCGGCAGATGCAAGATTGACGAGGAGTGGAGGAGGGAGAGGGAGGAGGGTGATGAGAAAACAAGCGGAGGCTCGATGGAGGAAGGGGTGGAGGAGGCGAGGATCTCGAAGAGAAAACAAGCGGAGGCTCAATAAGGAGGAGGAGAAGTAGCAGAGGTGAGCGAAGCGGAGGAGGGAGAGGGAGAGGGAGGTGGGCGGTGGATTGACGAGGAGCAGAGGAGGGAGAGGGAGGAGGGTGATGAGAATTAGGGATTGACGGTCCGTCGGTCGAGGGATATGAGATGTTTTAAAATTATGGCATTGACAGCGTGTTTTTTCTCCATGCTGTTGTCAATAATATTAATAAGTATTAATAGCGCATATTACACGCGGTTAATATTAAATTTTAACAGCTTATTTTTTATGTCGTATGAAAATTGATTGATAGTGTATTTTTTATGCATGTTGTCATTTATATAAATATTATATCATCCGCAGTACATATAATTAGGTATGCTGTAAAAATTATTATTAACGGTACATTTTAACCGCGCGCTATTGATGATGTGTTGCGGAAAATCATATTTGTTGTAGTGTCGTTTCTGTCCGACTCAGCTTTCGGACGGGATCAAATAATAAGAATATTAATGTTTTGCTTTATTTATATATATATATATATATATATATATGAAAATTAATTTGTATATATATAGTGAAGCACAAAGGTGTAAAATACGAATTATATTAATGTTAACTGGGATATATATAGTAGTAGCATGTATACAATGCTATCCAATAGAGATGCCAAAATAAGTTGTCCCAACTAATTAAATTAAGCACGACGTCCTAAGCATGCGTTGGTTATACTAGTTTTATATATGGGCTAACTAATTATTAACCGCTTGACTCGGCACCAAGGATACTTATTTTTTAAAAAATAAATATTTTAAAAACTAAAAGTGATTTTAAAATAAAAGAAATATAAAATTATAAAATATATTTAAAATTATCAATAATATATTAAAAATAAAAGAATAATATAAATTTAATCTAATTTTTAAGAGCAAAAATACTATTAAGCCTGATAAAAAAAACTTAAGCTCAAAGCATAGTTGTTTTAAAAGATAAAAGGATAGTTAAGCGAAAATGAGTTAGAAGTACTTATGTTATAGACATTTGGGATGACAGGTAAATGTTAATTTATCCTCAACAAATTTAGTGTTTTGCAGCAAACAAAAGATTTGTTGAAAAGAGAGAATGTGACTAGGGGTGAGCAAAAATTCAGTACAACTGAATTAACTGAACTGAACCGACCGAATTTAGGAATTCGGTTTGGTTAATTCGGTTTTCGGTTTTGTTTTTTAAATTCGGTTCGATTTTCGATGAATTCGGTTCGATTTTAAATTTTATAATTTGGTTAAACCGAATAAACCAATTAAACCAAATAAATATATTTATTAATTTATTTTTATTTAAAAATATAATAAATAAAATAAAATCTCTTCTTTTTTTAATTAAAATCAAATAAAATTTTAAAATTCAGTTAATTCAGTCAAAAACCGAATTAACCGATCTTTTATCGGTTCGATCGGTTCGGTTTTTGTAGAGAATTCGATCGGTTCAGTTGGTTGAAAAAAAATTCAGTTTATTCGGTTTTCGGTCTATTCGGTTCGATCGGTTTGATTTTGATCGAATGCTCAGTCCTAAACGTGAGAATATATATAGATAAGTGTGATTCTTTGGGATAGTTTTTTTGGGAAATAATATAATAATATAGTTAATTTATCTTTAAAAAAGATATTGCTATTTTATGAAATCAAAAAATAATAAGGAAGTAAAACTAATTAATATTTTAAATCTGTAATTGAATTTCATTCTAAAATTTATATATCATTCATAACCAAAAAGCTTAATAAAGTCAAAATTGCAAATAGACATGCAACTTATTTGCATAGAAATAAACACAGAAAATTGATCATCCCTCACAGGAGCAGGCTGAGGAATTCTAGATTGCTAGACGAGACCAGAGGAACAGCAGCAGCCGCACGATTGGAGGAATAAGAAATCCAAACAGAATCAACTGTTGAAATAACATTCGCAGTTGTTTCAGTCTCGTTTGATTAGCAACAGTATTCTCTGTCCGCTCTCGGGCTAACTAAAATCAAAATGCGAGTTAAAATTATCTTATCATATATAAAGTCATGTTTATAACAGGATAAAATGATAAAATGATATAACAAATGAAACAAAAACGAAAAAGCTAGCTAGCTAGAACCTCAAGATCATCAGGAATTGTCCACTGGGATTGATTTATGGCCTGGTTATAGTAGTATCTACAACAAATAAAAAATATTTTACAACTGGAATAAAAATAGCTGGCAGTGTTCGATTGAGGAACTTAGAAGACTAGAAGAAATAGTTAGAGCGAGAAATCAATGCATACTTTTGACCATCTGCGGTAGTAAACTCCTTCCAGTCAGTGGATGCATCTGCACTCTGATTAAAAAAAAAAATTTGTCACTGCAAAGACTATTGAGATTTCCAATAAAAGAATAAGTGAGGAGCAATAAATAATTAAAGACCAATAAAAAATTATGTAAAGAAGAAATTCAACCCGATACATTAATTTAAATAAAGAATGCAAGATGATATTTGGCACAACATCTCAAATGGAAGATATTAAAGACCATCTTAATTAGCAATAATAGATCTTTTGTATAAATAAATATTTCTCGTTGGTCACAGCAACTAGATGATACATACTTATAGCACACAGAAAAGGTGTCGCATCTGTCAAACATGAACTAGACTAATCAAATTAACCACGATAAAAATAATAATAATTGGTGTGATATGAAGTCCGTACCAAAAATAACAAGAATATTAATGTTTCGTAAAATGACTTACCTCTACAGGCGTCGTCAATTCAAAGGGTTTCTCCCAGACAGATTGCCCAGTCTTCTTATTATAATAGTATCTGAAAAAAAAAAGAAAAAAAATGATGAATCATAACGAAAAGGAATAATATACAAAACCAATGAAAGGACGACGACAAAGAATGTATACCATGTACTAATATGAGACATAACACACCACTGGGCACTGACATTTTAATTAGTGGAACATTGACAGTAATTTAACTCTAAGTGGCAATCGCAATCATAAATAGAAATAGCTAGTAACTTCATGAAAGGAAAACATAAAATAAGTATAATTACTCAATCCTCACCTTCTTCCGTCAGTAGCAATTTGCTCTTGCCAGTCAGAAGATGCTTGTTCCGTAGAATTTGAATGTACGGGTTGTGTCTTTTTTTCATCAAAGGTAAAAAGTTAAGAAAGGAGATTAATTACAATATTCACATGACAACTTTATCACAGTAAAAATAAACAAATAAAGGAAGAAAATGCAGAAAAAATATATAAAATAATAAAAATATACAATTGGCATTATTACCATGTCCTTTCAATAAAACAGGATATATATATATATATATTTTTCATCTGTTCATCTTAATTGTGGGATTATAACCATATACCCAATATATACGACAATATTCACATGATAACATATCCACATGACAGCTTGATCACATCAAAAATAAACAAATAAAGGGGAAGAATGCAAAAAAAAATCAAAATCAAAATATATAATTGGCATTATTACGATGTTTTTTCAATAAAAAAGACTATATATTTCTAATCTTCTTAATTATTAATATTACCTTGATCCGGGATGGGGAGACAACTCTTTTCCGTGCTCTACATTGGGCTATACCAGTACAGAACCAAGCGTACCATGAAGAGAGATATACAAATCCCAAGTGGGAAAAATATATAAATGTTAATGAAATGACGTCGTGGAAATTAGCCCTAATAGATAGATTTATATATAACTAGAAGGCCGGAAGATAATGACAATTTAATTGCCCGGTACCGATGGTTTGCCATACTTTCCTTCTAAGAGCATCCATAATTAGAAAGTTGTTTTGTTTGTTTTTTTTTTTAAAAAAATTGCCCGGTGATTTCAAATATCTCTAAAATATCCCTTTCCAATAGAGGATATTGAGATTGATAGATATTAGGAAAAATATCCTCTAATGATTTTAAAAAGAAAAACAAAAAAAAAAACTTACTATTGATACTTTCCTTCTAATGCATTTGTGATCTAGATAAACAAATTAATAAACAAAATTAATAACAAATCTGAAAATTCAAATGATAATGATGACAAGGTGATCTAGATAAAATTAATAAATTTCTTAATAAAATTTTTAATAATCTAGATCTAGAAAATTCTATCCAAGATAATCTAATAAATTTAACTTATCATATTAATTTAAAAGACAAAGAAAATATAAGGATAAATTCAAATACTTTAATAAATTCAAAATTAAATATTAAAGAAAATTTAAAATTAACAATTAATAAAAAATTAAGAGATAAACATTTAAAGAAATATAATAATAATATGAACCACCAAACTCGTCCAAGTTAATGTATAATGTATTTGCAAGAGCTAGATCTATTTTTTTAAAAAAAAAAAAAAAAAACCCCTTGATCAAGCAAAGAATGAAACACACGTTTGAGGGCAGAAGAAGGATACAAACACCATGTGTGTCTGAGCATATAAAACGGGTAAGCAAACATCATCTTCTCTTAACGTACCACGTCTTAGTTACGAACACTTAGTGACAACTTGGCTACTTAATTATAATACAATCAATATGTTATTGGCAGATTAATAATAAGAGACACACCAACAAATTAAATACAATAGAAAATAACCATGTAGAGAAGATATATACCTTTGTGTGAGAATTTTGAAGCAAGTACAATTGTGATAAACTTTAAAATTAATCAAGTAACTTTATCGATATGACTATGCTAAACTTTTTATAACAAAGCAAACATGAGCCTAAACTAAAACTACCTAAACCAAATACAATACAAAAGAGTTAAAGTGAGGATTTTGTGTTTAGCAAACCTCACAGATATAATTAAAGACCATCTTAATTAGCAATAGATCTTTTGTATAAATAAATATTTCTTGTTGGTCACAGCAACTAGATGATACATACTTATAGCACACAGAAAAGATGTCGCATCTGTCAAACATGAACTAGACTAATTAAATTAACCACGATAAAAAAAATAATAATTGGTGTGATATGAAGTCCGTACCAAAAATAACAAGAATATTAATGTTTCGTAAAATGACTTACCTCAACAGGTGTCATCAATTCAAAGGGTTTCTCCCAGACAGATTGCCCAGTATTCTTATTATAATAGTATCTGAAAAAAAAAAGAAAAAAAAATGATGAATCATAACGAAAAGGAATAATATACAAAAACCAATGAAAGGACGACGACAAAGAATGTATACCATGTACTAATATGAGACATAACACACCACTGGGCACTGACATTTTAATTAGTGGAACATTGACAGTAATTTAACTCTAAGTGGCAATCGCAATCATAAATAGAAATAGCTAGTAACTTCATGAAAGGAAAACATAAAATAAGTATAATTACTCAATCCTCACCTTCTTCCGTCAGTAGCAATTTGCTCTTGCCAGTCAGAAGATGCTGGTTGTGTCTTTTTTTCATCAAAGGTAAAAAGTTAAGAAAGGAGATTAATTACAATATTCACGTGACAACTTTATCACAGTAAAAATAAACAAATAAAGGAAGAAAAATGCAGAAAAAATATATAAAATAATAAAAATATACAATTGGCATTATTACCATGTCCTTTCAATAAAACAGGCTATATATTTATTTTTCTTTTCATCTGTTCACCTTAATTGTGGGATTATAACCATTTGCCCAATATATACGGCAATATTCACATGATAACATATCCACATGACAGCTTGATCACATCAAAAATAAACAAATAAAGGGGAAGAATGCAAAAAAAAAATAAATCAAAATATACAATTGGCATTATTACGATGTTTTTTCAATAAAGACTATATATATATTTCTAATCTTCTTAATTATTAATATTACCTTGATCCGGGACGGGGAGACGACTCTTTTCCGTGCTTTACATTGGGCTATACCAGTACAGAACCAAGCAAAGCAGCGTGCCATGAAGAGAGATATACAAATCCCAAGTGGGAAAAATATATAAATGTTAATGAAACGACGTCGTGGAAATTAGCCCTAATAGATAGATTTATATATAACTAGAAGGTCAGAAGATGGCTAGATAGATTTATATATAATTAGAAGGCCGGAAATGATAATTTAATTACCTGCCATACTTTCCTTCTAAGAGCATCCATAATTAGAAAGTTGCTTTGTTTGTTTTTTTTTTTAAAAAAAAAAATTGCCCGGTGATTTCAAATATCTCTAAAATATCCCCTTCCAATTGGGGATATTGAGATCAATAGATATTAGGAAAAAAATCTCTCAAAATATCCTCTCATTATAATTATGCGTAGAATATGTGTAAATTTAAGTAATGATTTTAAAAAGAAAAACAAAAAAAAATTTACTATATTTTATTGATACTTTCCTTCTAATGCTTTTGTGTACGTATTAATTATATAATAAAAAATAATATTTGTTTCGATTTGCAAAAGACAGACCACATCTAAATATGGCTTAGAATGACGATATAAGATAATCACATCTAAGAGCAATTGTCAAGAGCGTAGGGATTCAAATTTGCACAACTTAGAATGACTTAACTCTTACTCAGCTTGAACTAATTAACTCAACATGGAGTCGCTCAGGCCAAAGTAAATCAACTCAAATTGACTCGCCCTAGAGTGACTTGACTTGGTTGGACCTTTGGGTTTAGAACATGTGGTGCTAATGTGATGGAATGGTATAAGCTTAGCCAAGGACGGCCATATAATGACTATCCTAGGCTCTAATTCAGCCCATGCTCAATTGCACTTCTTTAATGGTGCAATCGAAGAAGAAATTTGGCTAAATTTAAGATTAGCATTAAAATCCACTTCTTATTTAGCCCGACCCTTAATTCCATACCCCAAATGTCGATTGCACTTTTAATTCTTAAATCCATCCTTGAACGTAGCCTAGCTAATGACCTCCTAGTTGGAACTATTCAAAGCTAACCACAACAGTTTCAAATTCGATTCTTACGGGTTATCGGGGCCCGGTTCATCTAGCTAAAACCCGATCCAGGGAAGTCGAACGAAATGATTGGAAGTTATTTAACCGTCCGATTGATCCTTTCTTGAATCTTGACTGCTTTTAATTTTGTATTAAAAAATTATACCTTTTTATATAAAAAAAAACATTTATCTATAAATACTAACGCAATATAAATTATAAAATACAAAGGGCCGGGAAATCGGTCCGGCGTTTAAATTTCAAATTTTTTTTTTTAAAACAATATTAAAAATAAATTGGAGTTCGTAAATAATGAAGTTCCATTTTTCTAATAAATGCTCCGGATTCCTTTTATCTCTCCCCTGCCCCTTGCTCCCTTCGTCCGCCTCGCTGCCCTACGCCGATCGTGTTTCTCCGCTTCCTAATCTGGTGAGCGGAGGAGAAGACGATGGCGATGGCTATGGCGCTGGCGGCCTCGGATCAAGCCGAGCTTCTCAATGAGTCAGGCAAGACCTTCGTCGGGAAACAACGTTTCCTTGCTGCCATTGAAGCTTACACCGACGTAAAATTGGCCTTTTCTTATTTACATTTTCCCTTCGTTTCGATTCGCCGCGATACGCTCTTCAGCTTTCTGTTGTTACTGGTTCAGCGGGGGATTACTTGTCCGTTGTTGTTCGATGTAATCTGTTCTATCTGATGGCCCCATTTTTTTTTTTTTTTTTTTAAGGATTGAATTTCCATCGTTTCGTTATTTTTTAGGCATGGTAGATCCTGTGCCAAAATTATCATACAGAGCTCTGGTTTCTTATGAAATTTCCACTTGTTTGTTACATTTTTTTCTTCATTGGCTTTCTATTGTATGCTCCTTAATTCTTCTCGGCATGATTTGTATTTTGGCATTCGAGCTAAAAAAATTATTTTGAATTTGGTTTCAGGCTATCCAGATCGGATTCGAGTCGATCAGATTCAGATTAAATTCGGGTTTGAGTCCAGCTTGAATTGGGTTTAAAAAACAAACAAACTTTTGATCCATCCGAATTGACACTTTGAATGAATGAGAGACCACACATGCAATTGTCTAAAGCGAAGGAACTCAAATTTGGAGAACTTAGAAACTTAACTCTTGCTCAGCTTGAACTACTTAACATGGAGTTGCTCAGAACAAAGTAACTCAACTCATATGGACTCGCCTAGAATGACTAGGCTTAGTTGGGCCTTTGGGTTTATAACATGTGGTGTTAGCGTGAAAGAGTCGTATAAGCGTAGCCAAGGACGGTCATATAATGATTATCCTAGGCTCTAGTTCAACTCATGCTCAATTACATTTCTTTAATACTACAATTAAAGTAGAAAGTTGGCTAGATTTAGGATTACCATTAAAGTCCACTTTTATTTAGCCCACCCCTTCCATTCCATTTCTAATTCTTGAATCCATCCTTGAACCTAGCCTAGTGACATCGGTAACATACAAATATCACTAGTCCCCCTGCTTATTGAGGTGCACAAGAATAAACTAGAGTGCTTAAGCAGTTACGTGCAATTGAAAGTCCAAATTGAGGTATACAGAAACTTTGATGTGATAGATCAGGTTGAGAGAGCATAGACGACATAAAAAAATATCCTTAAGTCTCTCTCAATTCTTTTCCATCATATTTTTTTTTCTCTTCATATTTTCTCTCTCGTCATCCTCTCTCATTATGCTCTCTCCCATCTAAGGGTGTAAACAAATCGAGCCGGTTCACAAGTTTTTTGAGCCGGCTCAAAAACTATTTGATTCCTATTCAAATTTATCGAATTCGAGCCGAATTCGAACATGTTCGAATTTGTTTTCGAGCAGAACTCAAGCCTAAATTATATTGTTCGATAGTTCACGAGCCGCTCGCGAACCTTAATATAAGTTAAATATATATTAAATAACTAAATTTCAAGCCTTTCGAGTACTTATTTTCGAGCAATAATTTAAATAGTTCGCGAGCATGTTTGAATCTTTCGAGCCGAACTTGAACTAAAAATCTTAATTTTTTCGAGCTTCAAATCAAGCTCGAACTCGAATATACCTATTTTGAGTCGAATTTGAGCCTTAGATTTTTCTACATATTTAGCTCGATTCGGTTAGTTTGCACCTCTACTCCCATCATATTTCTTTCTTCATTTTCTTTGATTATATTTTCCCTCTTTTCATTCTTTTCCATCACATTTCTCTCTAATCATATTTTCTCTCATGCTTATACTCATTTTCATTCAACAATACTATGATTCTCATTTTCATTCTAATTCCAAGGAAAGAACCAAACGCCACCTAAAACTTCATGGAAAAACATTTATGCTTCTATCTTATCCTCTATGGTGCTTATATAACTAGTGAAAAATCACTCCATGTAGGTTGTTGTGCACTCCTCCGCCCTTCTCATACAAGTTTTAGATCGCCATTCACCCCCCTCTAGTGACTTCTTCGATCCAACAAATGGTATCAGAGCGGGTACCGTTCTGAATTAGTGCAGCCACAAATCGAGTAGGGGGGTTCTTTTTAAAAGAAAAATAGATATCATTTGTGTTTAAAAAATATCCTTACTCCTTTCATTTTTTCCTCCAAAATTATATTTCAAAAATTCATTGTGATATTTTCACCGTTGAAAGGTAATAAAGTTAGTTTCAGATTTATTACCTAACAAAGTTACTTGCAGGATAAGAAAGGTCAAGGATGCCTATGAGTTTTGGACCTGCCTGACCAAGCTTCACGAGGATCCATTGGAGTTAGACGATCAAGTCAAAATCGAATCCGGACTCGAGTCAGATCCAACGGAGAAGCCTACTGAATTACGGGTTGCGCTCAAGGTTAGTAATATTTACCAAAATACCCCTACTAGTAGTAGTTTAAAAAATATGCATGTTAATTTAGATATTTTTAAAAATATATGTGAAAACAGTATATTTGACAATACTTTCAAAAATACCCCTAGGATATTATCTTATAAAACAAATCTAATTAATTTAAACAATTCAGAAAATATGAAAATAATTAATAATCCTAAAAATTTAAATGATAACCAAATCAATTTGAATGACTCTACCCCTAAGAAAAAGTCAACTAATAATATTAAAAATATTACTTTACACAAAAATTTAAACAAATTAACAAATTAAGAAAAGTTAAATATTCAAAATTCAAATTTAAACCTAAACAAATCTGAAAATTCAAATGATAATGATGACAAGGTCAATATTGATCTAGATAAAATTAATAAATTTCTTAATAAAATTTTTAATAATTAATCTAGATCTAGAAAATTCTATCCAAGATAATCTAATAAATTTAACTTATCATATTAATTTAAAAGACAAAGAAAATATAAGGATAAATTCAAATACTTTAATAAAACCAAAATCAAATTTAATAAATTCAAAATTAAATATTAAATAAAATTTAAAATTAAATATTAAAGAAAATTTAAAATTAACAATTAATAAAAAATTAAGAGATAAACATTTAAAGAAATATAATTTAAACAATTTAATTAATTCGAATTCAAAAACTAATAAAAACTTAAACACTAAAAATAATCTTAACTTAATAAAATTAAAATTGAAAGGAAATTTAAATATAAAATACAAAAATTTGATAAATTTAATTAATTCAATTAAATTCAATCTTATAACGGGCCAGGGCCCAAATTGTGAGTAATTAATTATCAATATTAATGACTTCATTAGATATCTGCTCCTGGGATTTGTATCTGCAACGAAGTCGGAGATGATCTCCCTAGATTGTCTTGGAAGTCTATGGCCGATTCGGCTCTGGGTTGGTCTGAATGAGAAAATCGTCATAACCACCGGATGGAAGAAGCTGGTCAGAGAGACTAAGCTAGGTGATATGTGTGTTTTTGAATCCATATCACCATGGGTGTTCATGAGTCTTAAGATCGAAAGGAAATAGTAGGCTTTGCACATGGCTTTCTTTCGTTCGATCTGCTTGCTTGCGAACGTACTTAATTACCACCTGTGCTTGAAGTAGTTGTACTTTTGAACTCTAGATATGCTTGTTACGTTGTGTGTCTGTGTATGTTTTTCTCGAACCTTTTTTGTGTAGTAAAAAAATGGTGAAGCACTATAGACTACATAGTAGATTTCAAAAAGTTGGATGCACGATGTTTACATGCTAGCAGAATCCGTATTTCGTAAAAAGTAATTATTAAGCTTTTTGAAAAATCCTAAATTTTTGTTTGCTTGTTTAGTTTTTAAATGCTGATAGATCTCAACTATTGGACGGAAGCTTCTTTCACTTGGCATTCCCCCTTTTCCGGAGGAATTTTAGCATGGTCTGGCTATAGTATATATATATATATATATATATATATATATTTCATATATATCAAATAGAATGATATATTGGTGCGAAACATGTTGGACACAATAGATAATAATATTACAGGCTATACGTCTTTTACATCCTAATTAAGATGAGTTTTGATTGGTCTGTCTTGAATAAGTTACAAGCTCATATAAATAGGGAATTAGGACCTATTATTTACTTATATGAAAAAAATATGAAGGTGAAATAATTAATTTGAACTTTTATATATAGATGACGTGAACGTTTTAATTTTAAACAATTTGAGTTTTTTAATAAATGAAAGTGTTTAATTCGAGAGCTTTTTCAGAGTATCTTATTTAGCAAATTTTAGTACAACCTAGCACAGATTGTGACATGCCATATGTTGATTGGACCTTGTGTATTAATTAATTAGAAACAATGGAACAATTATTTTTATGAAATGGAATACACAATAAAATAAATAATAATATTAAATAAATAAGGTCGAATAAGTTTAATAAATAAATAAATAAGTTTCAACATTATTAAATTTCCATTGTGAAGCAAATAGTTGGTTTGAGAGAAAAAAGGATCGGATAGTTAAGCGAAAATGATCTAGAAGTACTTAAGTTATAGACATTTGGGATGTCATGTAAATGTTAATTTAACCTCTAAAAATTTAGCGTTTTTCAACAAATAAAAGATTTGTCGGAGAGATAGAACAATATATGTAGTTAAGAATGATTCTTTGATATATAGGTTTTTTGGGAAACAATATAATTAATGTATCCTTAAAAAAGGTATTACTATTTTCTGAAATAAAAAATAATTAGAGGTAGAACTAATATTTTAAACCGGCCTGTAGTTAATCTTCATTCTAAATTTTACCATTCATAACGAAAAACTTTAATAAAATCAAATTTGTAAATAGACAACTTATTAACATAAAAAATAAGTGTTAGATTATATATTTATTTATTTATAGTTTTTAGGATAATTTGAACATTTCTCTTTTTCTTTTATATAGAGTTTAGGATTTTTTCCTTTTTTTTTTATTGAGTTTACGGTTTCTTAACTTAACTATATAAGACCATATACTCTATATCAATTTTGTGATCTAATAATATGATTAGTGATCATGTCGGGAAGCTGAGAAAATGAACCTGTCGGAGTGACGTGTCTGGAAGGTTGACCGCATCCTCATAACCCGACTGATGAGCTGTTTCCCGTGTTGACCAAGTCGTCGGATGTCTTCTGGTCAACAACACCTGCAACCAGTGACCGGGTTGCCCCGATCCCTGGTACCTCGATGCTCGAGGTAGGTCCCACGCACAGATAAGCATCCACATAATAATAGGACAATAAAATAAGTACCAAATGAATACGGCGACGTACCCTGGCCCCGGGATGCGCCCTCGGATAGGTAGATGAGCTGATCGGGATATTGACCGAGTCGTCGCGGCTCTGAATAGTAGATAAACGTCCGCCCAGTGAGTAGCTAGCTCCAGTGGCTCGGAGCCGGACGCGATATAAATCTGTAGGACGTCGCACTGTCCGACTACAGTGGCACGAAGGCCGAACACTCCATCGGCTCGCAGGCCGGGATACAATAGCGGCTCGAAGGCCGGACACCATGTAGGCTCGCAGGATAGAATAAACAAATAGTACGATACCTGAGCACTTGAACGACGATTGCCCGGAGGGCGACGGAGGAGGCTGTCCGGAGGCGTAGGCAGCGGCAATAGCAGCTACTATAGGCTGCGGTGGGTGCCGGAAGGAGCAGCGACAGTCACTGTGGACTGTAGTGAGCGCCGGAGGATGACGGTGGTGGTCGCCGGGGGCGGCGCCAGCTGGAGGCAGTGCTGGCGGCAGTGCTGGCGGCTGCTGGAGATGTCGGCAGTGACATCTGTTGTCGCTGGAAGCCGTGGCGACGGTATACGCCGGAGGCGGCGAAGCTGGACGCCGAAGGCAGTGGCGCCGAACGCCGAAGACAGTGGCGCTGGATGCCGGAGACAGTGGCGACGGTGACAACTGCGGGGGGCGACAGTAGTGATGGGAAGCATCGGCGGCTGCTGGGTAAGATGCTGGCTAGCGCTGGAAGTTGGCGCGCGGTATGGCGATGGAGGTTGCCAGCGCTGGGGAGGAGGTGGTGGCGATGGAAACAGAGCATGAAGACGCCCTTCCTCAACCTAGCGTCGGGCGCGGCGTGTAACGGCGGCGGTGTCGCTTGGAGACGACCGCGACGAGATTGGCAGGAGGAAAAGAGACACAGGAGCGGCGCCCTGGTGAAAACGCCAAGAAGAGGAAGGTGAAAAGGAGCGACAACCGGGAAGAAAATGAGCTCCTCCAACGCCAGCCGGTCCGGTGACCTGTGGAAGCCCCTCCCGTCCCTAGTGCTTGCTTGCGGCGGAAAACCCAAAAGCCTCTCTTTCCTGTGAACAATGCGATGAACTAAAACCTAAGCCTTCCCCCTCTCAAAAGACCCAAATGTCCTTCTCCCTTCTCCTAATTACTCATACGCCATTAATTATATCCGCATCACAAGCCTCCCATTCAAGTCTAGTCGAAGGGTGCGCAAGTCCGACTGACTAGATAGTCTGTCGTAAGGGCTGAATCGCTCTCGATAATAAAATCAACTTGCTGGACCCCTCGTATAATGGCACGTGAGCGACCGCTATCGTAATGGTGTCACACTAGAGATTGTAGCGCTACCGAGCAAATGACGATGTAATGAATGAGACAAGTGCCTCCAGAACGACGCACGCTTGGCCGAGTGGGGAGAAAAACATGTGTCGACTGAGCGGCGAAAAAATAATGCCAACCGAATGTCAAGAAATCGGTCAAATGCCGAGCGAGACTGAGTGATGCCGAGTAGACGATCGGGCGACATGGAGCAAAACGATCGACGCGATCAAGCAAACGACCAAGTGATACTGACCATGTGGCTACGAAGGTGCCGAGCAAGCTACGAGAAATAATACCAAGACAACTGGACTGGCGCCGATTGAGCACAAAACGTCAAACGAGCGATGAGTAAAATGATAATCGACCAAGCGACACGCAGGACGCCGAGCAGACTGAGCGAAAAAGTGTCGAACGGGGTAGTCGGAAGAATGCCGAGCCGACGGAGAGACGCTGGGCAAGCGAGGTGTTGCATGCGCTCGCGAAGATGCTAACCGAGGGATCAGCAGAATGCTGACCGGGCCACTAAAAAATGTCGGTTGGATGGCCGTAAAATGTGATCGGGCGCCCCAACAATGTCGACTAGGTGACTGTAAAATGCTGACCGGGCGAACGAACGGGCGAGCGCTAAGTGAGTGTCTAGGAAAAAATATCGTGTAAGAGGCGAAGCAGCGCTGGACGGGAGTGGAACCCGAAAACTGAGCGGGAGCATAGCCCGTGAACTTTAATGCGCCTGGAGACGAAGGTCGTGAGCCGAACGAGTGCATAGCCTATGAGATACTCTGGTCTGAAACCAATGGAGAATCTACGACCATCGGAGATAGCTAAACCCCGAACGGGGGAGATGAGACAACTGAAGCTGGTCCGAGACCAGTGAAGACCACTTGACCCCGAACGGGGGAGATGAAATAACTGAAGCTAGTCCGAGACCAGTGAAGACTACTCGACCTCGAACGGGGGAGATGAAATAACTAAAGCTGGTCTGAGACCAGTGAAGCCCGCTCGACCCCGAACGGGGGAGATAGAATATCTGATAAGCTCAACCCCGAACGGGGGAGATGAAATAACTGAAGCTGGTCCGAGACCAGTGACGGTCGCTAGACCCCGAACAGGGGAGATGAAATAACTGAAGCTAGTCCGACACCAGTGAAGACTACTCGACCCCGAACGGGGGAGATGAAATAACTAAAGCTGGTCCGAGACCAATGAAGGCCGCTCGACCCCGAACGAAGGAGATAGAAGATCTGATAAGCTCAACCCCGAACGGGGGAGATGAAATAACTGAAGCTGGTCCGAGACCAGTGAAGCCCGCTCGACCCCGAACGACGGAGATAGAAGATCTGATAAGCACAACCCCGAACGGGGGAGATGAAATAACTGAAGCTGGTCCGAGGCCAGTGACGGTCGCTCGACCCCGAATGGGGGAGATGAAATAACTGAAACTGGTCCGAGACCAGTGAAGACTACTCGACCCCGAATGGGGGAGATAGAAGATCTGATAAGCTCAACCCCGAACGGGGGAGATGAAATAACTGAATCTGGTCCAAGACCAGTGACGGTCGCTCTACCTAGAACGGGGGAGATGAAATATCTGATACGCTCGACTCCGAGCGGGGGAGATAAAATATATGATAAGCTCGATCCCAAACGGGGGAGAAAGAATATCCGATAGGCTGGTATGTGAAGACAGGAGTTTAACGTCGTCGCTGGACGGTCTTCAAGCCGGGGTTTTTATAGTCGCCGGTTCGACTCTAGAGTTTAACGTCGCCGCTGGACAGTCTTCAAGCCGGGGTTTTTATAGTCGCCGGTTCGACTCTAGAGTTTAACGTCGCCGCTCGACGGTCTTCAAATCGGGATTTTTATAGTCGCCGGTTCGACTCTAGAGTTTAACGTCGCCGCTCGATGGTCTTCAAGCCGGGGTTTTTATAGTCGCCGGTTCAACTCTAGAGTTTAACGTCGCCGCTAGACGATCTTCAAGCCGGGATTTTTATAGTCACCGGTCCGACTCTAGAGTTTAACGTCGTCGCTCGACGGTCTTCAACAATGAGCTTGCAACTCAGATAATATACGTCCGACCAATCGGCACAGGGTCTTCGACATCGAGCCGGTGGCTTGGATAATATACGCCCGGCCGATCGGCATGGGAACTTCGACATCGAGCCGATGGCTCGGATAATATACGCTCGGCCGATCGACACGGGACATCGAGCCGGTGGTTCGAATAATATACGCCGGCCAATCGGCATGGGGTCTTCGACATCGAGCCGATGGCTCGGATAATATACGCCCGGCCGATCGGTACGGGGTCTTCGACATCGAGCCGGTGGCTCGGATAATATACGCCCGGCCGACCGGCACGGGGTCTTCGACATCGAGCCGGTGGCTCGAATAATATACGCCTGGCCGACCGACACGGGGACTTCGACATCGAGCCGGTGGCTCAGATAATATACGCCCGACCGACCAGCATGGGGTCTTCGGCATCGAGCCGGTGGCTCCGACCGGCACGGGGTCTTTGGCATCGAGCCGATGGCTTGGATAATATACGCCCGGCTGACCGGCATGGGGTCTTCGACATCGAGCCGGTGGCTCGGATAATATACGCCCGGCCGACCGGCACGGGGTCTTCGACATCGAGCCGGTGGGTCAGATAATATACGCTCGGTCGACCGGCACAGGGTTTTCGACATCGAGCTGGTGGCTCGGAAAATATACGCCCGGCCGATCGGCACGGGGACTTTGGCATCGAGCCGGTAGCTCGGATATGATGGAAACCCGGTCGATCGGCACGGGAGTCCTCGCTCGAGAAACTATGATAAATTCTATGATCGAAAGAAAATACAGCTGAAAAACTAACCTGCCGACCAGCAGAGGATCTGATTCAATTTCTCGACTCCCGAATACCCGTGGAGTGAGGAAACGATATACTTGTCGAAACACCACAAAGTCATGAGGATGGCGGAACTTTCCGGGTCGTCCGTCTTCACGTTCCAGACCAGGTGCGTTCCCACAGACGGCGCCAATTTGATCCTGTCGGGAAGCTGAGAAGACGAACCTGTCGGTGTGACGTGTCTGGAAGGTTGACCGCATCCTCATAACCCGGCTGATGAGCTGTCTCCCGTGTTGACCAAGTCGCCCGATGTCTTCTGGTCAACAACACCTGCAACCAGTGACCAGGTTGCCTCGATCCCTGGTACCTCGATGCTCGAGGTAGGTCCCGCGCACAGATAAGCATCCACATAATAATAGGACAATAAAATAAGTACAAAATGAATATGGCGACGTACCCTGGCCCTAGGGGGAGCCCTCGGATAGGTGGATGAGCTGATCGGGATATTGACCGAGTCGTCGCGGCTCTGAATAGTAGATAAACGTCCACCCGGTGAGTAGTTAGCTCCAGTGGCTCGGAGCCGGACGCGATATGAATCCGTAGGACGTCGCACTGTCCGACTACAGCGGCACGAAGGCCGAACACTCCATCAGCTCGTAGGTCGGGATACAATAGCGGCTCGAAGGCCGGACACCATGTCGGGTCGCAGGCCAGAATAGACAAATAGTACGATACCTGAGCACTTGAACGACGGTTGCCCGGAGGGCGACGGAGGAGGCTGTCCGGAGGTGTAGGCAGCGACAATAGCAGCAACTATAGGCTGCGGTGGGTGCCGGAAGGAGCAGCGGCAGCCGCTGTGGACTGTAGTGAGCGCCGGAGGGTGACGGTGATGGTCGCCGGGGGGTGGCGCCAGCTGGAGGCAGTGCTAGCGGCTGCTGGAGATGTCGGCAGCGACATCTGTTGTCGCTGGAAGTCGTGGCGACGGTATATGCCGGAGGCGGCGAAGTTGGACGCCGAAGGCAGTGGCGCCGAACGCCGAAGACAGTGGCGCTGGACGCCGGAGACAGTGGCGACGGTGACAACTGCCGGGGGCAACAACAGTGATGGGAAGCGTCGGCGGCTGCTGGGTGAGATGTTGGCCGGTGCTGGAAGTTGGCGCACGGTATGGCGATGGAGGTTGCCAGCGCTGGGGAGGAGGCGGTGGTGATGGAAACAGAGCACGAAGACGCCCTTCCTCAACCTGGCGTCGGGCCCGGCGTGTAACGGCAACGGTGTCGCTTGGAGACGACTGCGACGAGATTGGCAGGAGGAAAAGAGACACAGGAGCGGCGCCCTGGAGAAAATGCCAAGAAGAGGAAGGTGAAAAGGAGAGACGACCGGGAAGAAAATGAGCTCCTCCAACGCCAGCCGGTCCGGTGACCTGTGAAAGCCCCTCCCGTCCCTAGTGCTTGCTGGCGGCGGAAAACCCAAAAGCCTCTCATTCCTGTGAACAGTGCCATGAACTAAAACCTAAGCCTTCCCCCTCTCAAAAGACCCAAATGTCCTTCTCCTTTCTCCTAATTACTCATATGCCATTAATTATATCCGCATCAATTAGTTTTTTCCTTCTCTTAATTTTTTACATGGTATCAAAGTGGTTCTCCTTCTCTGACCTAATTTTTTCTACCGCCCCCTGTTATTGCTTCCTGTTGCCGCTGCCGTCTCCTCCTGCTGCTATTGATTTCGACGTCGACATATATTTTCTGTCTTGCTGCTGTTGATTTCGGCGCCTGATCCGGATATGTGAAGAGGTCAAAGGTAATTAAGAGGAAGAAGAAGGGCATTTTTGTAATGGGATGTTTAGGTTTCTTTGGGGGATTAAGACAAGCACGAGGGAGAGAAAAAAGAGGGGGGGCTCGCGTTTCTGTGGCTTGCGCCGCCAGGGAGAAACGGAGGAGGGGGAAAGGGTTTTTTCCGCCGCCAGCCAAGGAGGGAGCTGCTCCTTGCGTACTTCGCCGGCGCCTGACGCAGCCACCGGAGCTGCTTTTCTTCTCTCCCCAACCTCCCTTCAGCGCCAGCGCCGACGCTGGTCATCGACCACCGCGAAACAGCACCAACTTCTTCTCTGCCGCGCTCCCCAGCGCCGGCGACTCCTTCCTAGCGCTGAGTCCAGCGATCACCGCCACCTATAGCGGCAGCCACTGCCCTTTATAGCATCTCCGGCATCCTGCGTCTCAAGGGGTCTAGCACTGTCCCCTCCAGTGGCCGGCCCATCTGCAGGCCACTGCCTTAGCCTCCCATAGCCACCGTCGTTACCGCCATTTTCGGCGATCCTACAGCAGACTCCAGCCCTCCAACAGTGGACTCTGTTGGCTGTATAGTAGTTGTCTCCCCTGCTTTTGGCATGGATCCTGCCCTCCGCGGTGTCTTTGGACTTCCGTCGTGTTTTCCGGCCATCGAGCCGTGATGCTCTGCTATTTGTATTGCTGCTATGATGGCCTCTTTGTGGATACAAGGCATACCGGATTCCGCGTCGCTGCCCCTAGATCCGGCTCTGTTGCTGACTCATATCCATCCATCCGGCAGGACCGCTACGACTTGATCATCACCACGATCAGCTCACTCATCCATCCGAGGGCGCCCCCCTGGGCCAGGGTACGTTCTCGTACCTTTTCTGCATTTAGTTAATTATTCTGCTATACTATTATGCGGTTACTTATATATCTGTGGGATTCGCCTCGAGCACCGAGGTACCAGAGGCCGGGGCGACCCGGTCGCTGGATACAGGTACAGTTGACCGGAGGAGGACTTCTGACGATCTGGTCAACGCAGCGGACAGATCATCGGCCGGGTCAAGAGGATGCGGTCAACCCTCCAGACACGTCATACTGGCAGGTTCGTCTTCTCAGCTTCCAGACAGGATCAATTTGGCGCCGTCTGTGGGAACGCGCCTGATCTGGAACGTGAAGATGGACGACGCCGGAGAGTTCTGCCATCCTCATGACCTAGGTCAATCTTTCCGTTATTTGTTCTCGGTTAGTTATGTGATTTGTAGTAGTTCTTCGAGCCAAGGCCCCCGTGCCGTTCGGCCGGGAGGTTTATATCCGAGCCACAGGCTCGATGACGAAGGCCCCCGTGCCGATCGGCCGGGAGGTTTATATCCGAGCCAGGGGCTCGAAGCCGAAGGCCCCCGAGCCGATCGGCCGGGAGGTTTATATCCGAGCCAGGGGCTCGAAGCCGAAGGCCCCCGAGCCGATCGGCCGGGAGGTTTATATCCGAGCCAGGGGCTCGAAGCCGAAGGCCCCCGAGCCGATCGGCCGGGAGGTTTATATCCGAGCCAAGAGCTCGAAGCCGAAGGCCCCCGAGCCGATCGGCCGGGAGGTTTATATCCGAGCCAAGAGCTCGAAGCCGAAGGCCCCCGAGCCGATCGGCCGGGAGGTTTATATTCGAGCCAGGGGCTCGAAGCCGAGCCGATCGGTAGGAGGTTTATATCCGAGCCAAGAGCTCGAAGACGAAGGCCCCCGTTAGGTATATATCCGCCAGGCTCGAGTCAAGGCCCCCGAGCCGATCGGCAGGGAGGTTTATATCCGAGCCGGGGCTCGAAGCCCGAGCCGATCGGCCGGAGGTTTATATCCGAGCCAAGAGCTCGAGCCAGGCCCCCGAGCCGATCGGTAGGGAGGTTTATATCCGAGCCAAGAGCTCGGCGAAGGCCCCGAGCCGATCGGGGAGGTTTATATTCGAGCAGGGGCTCGGCCAAAGCCCCGAGCCGATCGGTAGGAGGTTTATATCCGAGCCAAGAGCTCGGCCGAAGGCCCGAGCCGATCGGCGGAGGTTTATATCCGAGCCGGGGCTCGAAGCCGAAGGCCCATCGGGAGGTTTATATCCGAGCCGGGGGCTCGAAGGCCCCGAGCCGATCGGGGAGGTTTATATCCGAGCCAAGAGCTCGACGAAGAAGCCCCCGATCGTCCGGGAGGTTTATATCCGAGCTAGGGCTCGAAGCCGAGCCGATCGCTAGGAGGTTTATATCCGAGCAGGGGCCCGGCCCCCGAGCCGATCGGCGGAGGTTTATATCCGAGCCGGGGGCTCGAACCCGAACGAGCCGGGAGGTTTATATCCGAGCCGAGGGGCCGAAGAAGGCCCCGAGCCGATCGGCCGGGAGGTTTATATCCGAGCCGAGGGAAGGCCCCCGAGCCGATCGGGCGGGAGGTTTATATCCGAGCCAGGGGCTCGATAGGCCCCCGAGCCGATCGGTAGGGAGGTTTATATCTGAGACAGGGGCATGACGGTAGACCCCGAGCCGAGCGGGAGGATTATATACGAGCCGGGGCTCGATGGCGAAGACCCCGAGCCGTTCGCCGGGAGGATTATATCTGAGCCCAGGCCACCTCTCGACTGGCGCCTCAAGCCAGAGGATGATGGAGGATTAGACGCCACGCGGTGGGGCAAGCCGGTAGACCCCGAGCCGAGCGGGAGGGACTAGTATACAACACACGGGCTCGCTGGAGAACCAGGAGAAGCCCGGGAGGATTATAGCTGCTAGGGCTCGATGGAGAAGACCCCCGAGCCGAGCAGCCGGGAGGATTATATACGAGATAGGGGCTCGATGGCGAAGACCCCCGAGCCGAGCAGCCGGGAGGATTATATACGAGCCACGGGCTCGATGGCGAAGACCCCCGAGCCGTTCGGCCGGGAGGATTATATACGAGCTCGTAGCTGCTACGGGCTCGATGGCGAAGACCCCCGAGCCGAGCAGCCGGGAGGATTATATACGAGCCCGTAGCTGCTACGGGCTCGATGGCGAAGACCCCCGAGCCGAGCAGCCGGGAGGATTATATACGAGCCAGAGGCTCGATGGCGAAGACCCCCGAGCCGATCGGCCGGGAGGATTGTATTCAAGCGATCATCACTGGTTTCGGACCAGTTCAGCGGACCAGCACATCATATGTCTATATCCCCCATCCGGGGTTGAGCGGCCTTCACTGGTCACGAACCAGATTCATGATTATCTATCTCCCCCGTTCGGGGTCGAGCAGTCGTCGCGGCCAGGTATCTATTCTTCTGATCGACATCATTCCGGTAGCACGCGCGGTATCGTCCGCTCGACATTTATTCGACCGATCGACATCATTCCGGTCGCACGCGCGGTATCGTCCGCTCGACCTTTATCCGACCGATCGACATCATTCCGGTCGCTTGCGCGGTATCGTCCGCTCGACATTTATCCGACCGATCGACATCATTCCGGTCGCACGCGCGGTATCGTCCGCCCGACATTTATCCATCCGATCAGCATCATTTCGATCGCTCGCACGACATCGTTCGCCTAGCATCTATCCATTCGATCGGCGTCATTTCGATCGCTCGCACGACAGCGTCTGCCTAGCATCTATCCATCCGATCGGCATCATTTCGATCGCTCGCACGACAGCGTTCGCCTAGCATCTATCCATCCGATCGACAGCACTTCGATCGTCCGGTCGGTATCTTCGCGGTTGCGCACTTGGCATTGGTCCAGTTTCCGACTTAGTCTGCTCGGTATCGTGACCATCTCCTGCGACACCATTATTATCGCGACCGCTCGAGGGACATTATGTTATTGGTTCAGCGATTTGGCTTTGACATCGAGAGTGGTTCAACTCTTTGCAATAGACTGTCCAGTCAGTCGGACTCACGCCTCCTTCGACTAGACTTGAAGGGGAGGCTTGTGATCCGGATATGTGAAGAGGTCAAAGGTAATTAAGAGGAAGAAGAAGGGCATTTTTGTAATGGGATGTTTAGGTTTCTTTGGGGGATTAAGGCAAGCACGAGGGAGAGAAAAAAGAGGGGGGGCTCGCGTTTCTGTGGCTTGCGCCGCCAAGGAGAAACGGAGGAGGGGGAAAGGGTTTTTTCCGCTGCCAGCCAAGGAGGGAGCTGCTCCTTGCGTACTTCGCCGGCGCCTGACGCAGCCACCGGAGCTGCTTTTCTTCTCTCCCCAACCTCCCTTCAGCGCCAGCGCCGACGCTGGTCATCGACCACCGCGAAACAACACCGACTTCTTCTCTGCCGCGCTCCCCAGCGCCGGCGACTCCTTCCTAGCGCTGAGTCCAGCGATCACCGCCACCTATAGCGGCAGCCACTGCCCTTTACAGCATCTCCGGCATCCTGCGTCTCAAGGGGTCTAGCACTGTCCCCTCCAGTGGCCGGTCCATCTGCAGGCCGCTGCCTTAGCCTCCCATAGCCATCGTCGTTACCGCCATTTCCGGCGATCCTACAGCAGACTCCAGCCCTCCAACAGTGGACTCTGTTGGCTGTATAGTAGTTGTCTCCCCTGCTTTTGGCATGGATCCTGCCCTCCGCGGTGTCTTTGGACTTCCGTCGTGTTTTCCGGCCATCGAGCCGTGATGCTCTGCTATTTGTATTGCTGCTATGATGGCCTCTTTGTGGATACAAGGCATACCGGATTCCGCGTCGCTGCCCCTAGATCCGGCTCTGTTGCTGACTCATATCCATCCATCCGGCAGGACCGCTACGACTTGATCATCACCACGATCAGCTCACTCATCCATCCGAGGGCGCCCCCCTGGGCCAGGGTACGTTCTCGTACCTTTTCTGCATTTAGTTAATTATTCTGCTATACTATTATGCGGTTACTTATATATCTGTGGGATTCACCTCGAGCACCGAGGTACCAGAGGCCGGGGCGACCCGGTCGCTGGATACAGGTACAGTTGACCGGAGGAGGACTTCTGACGATCTGGTCAACGCAGCGGACAGATCATCGGCCGGGTCAAGAGGATGCGGTTAACCCTCCAGACACGTCATACTGGCAGGTTCGTCTTCTCAGCTTCTAGACAGGATCAGCGCCGATATTATTTTCTGTCGATTTCGGCGCCAATATTATTTTCTTCCGATTTCGACGCCGATGATATTTTCTGTCGATTTCGGCACCGATGTCCTATGTTGTCAATTTCAGCGCCGATGCTCTTTTCTACCAATTTCGATGCTGAAGCCCTATGTTGCCGATTTCGGCACTAACGACCTTTTCTACTGATTTAGATATACATCTCTGCCTCAGATTCTTTGTGTGACCACAAGTCATCCTGACATTAGTTTTTGTGGATCATACAATTGTGTATCCTTACAGTTTGGTTATTCTGAGAATTATTCGTTCTGTCATCATGTCTGGTCGTGCAGATGCTTCATGAAAATTTAATTCTTATTTGTTTGAGCAGTTTCAACAGTTCCTTGCTTCACAGCCCTCTGCCAAATCAGCTTCCTCTTATATAGGTTTATCGTCGCCTGGTATTTCAATTATATCTTCATCCTTGTGGATTTTGGTGTCTCCCATCATATGTCATCCAATTTGTCAACTTTTGTTTCTTTTTCTCCCAGTTCATCTATATCTATTATGACTGTTGATGGTACTCCTATGTCATTAGTAGGTATTGGTTCAATTGTTACATCTTCTTTATCTCTTACTAATGTTTATTATATTCCGAGTCTTACTTTAAACCTTGTATCTATTAGTCAATTATGTGAGTCTGGATATCTAGTTTCTTTTTCTTCATCCAATTGTTATGTTCAGGATCCGCAATCTCAAAGGTTGATTGGGACAGGCCATAAGCAAGGAGGACTCTATGTTTTAGATCAACTCAAATTACCAAAAGTTGTAGCTTCGAGTGTGGATTTATCGTCTTTTCATCTGAGTTGTTCATCTTTTGAGTTTTATTTATGGCACTCTCGCTTAGGTCATGTTTCAGGGTCTCGTTTACAGTTTTTAGCCTCTACAGGAGCATTAGGACCTTTAAAAAATTATGATATTTCTGATTGTAGTGGTTATAAACTGGCCAAATTTTCTGCCTTACCATTTTCTAAAAGTCTTTCTTTTTCTTATGCTCCATTTGATCTTATCCATTTTGATGTGTGGGGACTCTCTCCTATTCCTACAAAAGGGGGGGGGGGGGGCCAAGGTATTATGTTTTTTATTGATGATTGTACTCGTTACTCTTGGGTCTATCTTATGAAACACAAGTCTGATTATCTTACAATTTTCAACAACTTTAGAGCTCTTGTGAAAACTTAACATTCTAGTGTCATAAAGTGTTTTCGTTGTGATTTGGGGGGTGAATACACTTCAAATCAATTTTCACATTTACTTGCTTCTAATTGTACTATTCATCAAACCTCATGTACAGATACTCCTAAACAAAATGGCGTGGTTGAACGGAAATATAGACATCTTATTGAAACAACCCGTTCATTTTTATTTTCTGTCAGGGTTCCTAGTGCCTTTTGGGGGAAAGCAATCCTTACTGCTGCTCATGTCATTAATAGAATTCCAACCTCACACAATTCAGGTTTGTCACCTTTTAAAAAATTGTATGGGTATGCTCTTGTCTATTCCTCTTTGCGTATTTTTGGTTGTACTTGTTTTGTCTTTCGTCCACATGTAGAGCGTAATAAGTTAGCCTCTCGATCTGCTCTTTGTGTCTTTCTGGGTGATGGTGTTAGTTAAAAAGGATATCGTTACTTTGATCCCGTTAGTCAAAAATTGTATGTCTCTCGTCATGTTGTGTTTCTTGTGCATATTCCATTCTTTTCTATTCCAGCTAGTTCACATAATATGACAAAGTCAGATTTGCTTTGAGTAAAAAGCAAGATGTTATTTCTAGATCTTCCACAGAAGCTGAGTATTGTGTCATGACCTCAACTACTTGTGAGATAATTTGGTTGCGATGGTTGCTTGCGGATATGAGTGTCTCTCTTCATCAACCTACTCCGTTATATTGTGATAATCAGAGTGTCATTCAAATTACACGTAATTCAATTTTTCATGAGCGGATGAAACATATTGAAATTGATTGTCACATTACTCGTCACCATCTTCCGATTTGCACTATCACATTGTCTTTTATTCCTTCAAAACTACAGATTACTGATATGTTACCAAGGCACATTCTACTTCACGTTTTTGTTTCTTATCTGACAAACTCTCAATACTTCTAGCTGTAGCATCGTGAGTTTGAGGGGGAATGTTAGATTATATATTTATTTGTTTGTTTATAGCTTTTAGGGTAATTTAGACTTTTCCCATTTTTTATAGAGTTTAGGGCTTTTTACTTTTTTTATTGAGTTTAGGGTTTCTTAACTTAACTATATAAGACCATATACTCTGTATCAATTTTGTGATCTAATAATATGGTTAGTTTTTTCTTCTCTTAATTTTTTACAATAAGCACCAGCATTAGAAAATTGATCCTCCCATACAGCTGGAGCAGGTCAAGGAATACCAGATTGCTCGATGAGAACAAATTGTTGAAATAACAGTTGCAGTTGTTTCAGTCTCATTTGATGTTAGATTAGCAGCAGTGTTCTCTGTCTGCTCTGTGTTTGATCAAAGACGTGTGGAACATGTACCTGTTGTTGGTCCCCGTAGGTGTTTTGATGTGATCAACCAAGTTGGTTAGGTCCTGCTTTGTGTTTGATCCCCTGTGTCTGAGTGTGCAGGAGCTTAGGAGCGCAGGAAGTCGAGAGGAAGACGTAGCTAGTAAGAAGGACGACACGGGAAGGGAGCCGATGGGCTCGGTGCGTCCGAAGGACGAGAGAGCTGCAGAAGAGTACTCCGGTGGACGAGAAGAACGTGCGCGGTGTTCGAGGGACGAGAAGTTGGACGGAAGCCTACTCGAGGAGAAGGCCGGAAAATTGGGTTCGGGTGAGCCCTATTTCGGTTGGCCGCAATCACCCAAATAAACGGAACTTCGGAAGTCAAAGAAAAGAAGAATGGAGCTGAGAAGACTGCTCGAGGCGCCTTCAACCAATGTTGGAGGCGGCTCAAGCTGAGGCGCCTCAAGCCTAGTCTGAGGCGCCTCAAGAGGCGCCTCAGACCTGCTTTGAGGCGCCTTCAGCCTGGTCAAATGTGACTGTTTGCAGTGGATAGAATTCTATCCGATACACCGAGTTGGAGGCGCCTTAAACCTTGTTGGAGGCGCCTTGGACCCTCGGGATAGACTTTCCAGGAGCTATATAAAGACCCCTGTAGCTTGGAAAGAAACAACAACTCAAGCAATCAACTGTGTAGTCTTTCCCAGCAATAATTCTAAGCTTCCAAAGTATAAAAGGCTTCTCCGCCTTCAGAGAATGAGACGTTTTCGAGTGCACTTTTCATCACCCTGGATTAACAACCCTCTTAGCTGTAACCAGGTTAAATTCTTAGTTCCTTTTCAGTTCTGTTTCTTTACTTCTGATATTTGATTATTGCTATTGCACTTTGTGAGTTGAAAATTCCAAGGAGGGTATAATTTTTATTTTTCAAAATCAATTCACCCACCCTCTTGCTGGTCTCCGCTGCACCTACAATTGGTATCAGAGTCAAACCACCTTAGAAGGACTAACCGCCGACTGAAGCACAAACGATCAAGACGATGGCCGGAACGAATTTTCATCCCCCGAAGTTCGACGGATACTTCGTGACGTGGAAACGTCGGATGGAGGTATTTTTTAAAACCGACTTCGATATTTTGCTAACTATGAAATATGATTTTGATGTTCCGAAAGACAAAGAAGAGCATCAGTAGAGCAAGAAGCAGCAAGCTGAGTTTGTCGCCAACGGAAAGGCAGAATTCTACCTGCTTAGCGTGTTGCCACCACAAGAGGTAAGTCGAATCGGAAGCTACGACTCCGCGAAAGACCTCTGGGAAAAATTCCTGGAGCTTCAGGAAGGTAGCTCGGAAGCTAAGCTAGTGAGGCGCGACTTCCTCCAGACCCAGTTAACTAACCTTCGGATGAACCAAGGCGAGAAGGTAGCGTAACTCCAAGCAAGGATCAAAGAGCTGATCACGCAACTAACCAATCTTGGAGAAGAAGTAACGAACCGGGACTCTATCCGGTACGCACTCAAGGCCTTCCCCAGAACTCCAGAGTGAGCCTCCTTAGTAGATGTGTACTACATCTCTAAGGACTTCGAGGTAAGTACTTTAGAAAATTTATTTTCTACATTTGAACTTCACGAATCTCGGATTGCAGAACCCATTAGAGTGGAGAAAGCAAGTCAGAACATTGCCTTGAAGGAAAAAACAAACGATTCTGACTCCGAAGCCTCGATCGACGAATCCGAAGCTGCATTAATGGTAAGATGATTTAATAAGTTTTTTAAATCTAACAAATTTAGATCGCAGAAGCATGAGCGAAAAAGCAGAACAGTTCGTTGCTATAACTGCAACGAAAAAGGGCACATCAAGGATGACTGCCCGAAATTAAAGAGCAAGCAGAAAGAAAAGGAAAGGGTCAAGTACAAGAAGCCAGAATCCTCCAAGCACAAGAACCTGAATGCCACTTGGTCAGACTCGTCGTCTTCCGAATCAGACATTGAAGCCTTCTCGGGGATAGCGCTAATGGCTAACCATCAGATAGAAGAACTATCAAGCTCAGAGATGAGCATAGATGAAGGGAGAGGAACATCAGAAGAGGAAAGCTGCAGTGAAGGGGGAGCATCACCAAATCAGGTAAGTAAGGTAAGTAATCTAACCCCGACTCAGTCTTTTCGCTTTATTAAGTCACTTTCTAAAGACTTATTCAAATTAGAAAAAGAAAATACTGAATTGAAAATGAAATTAGCAAAAGCATGTCCACTTGAGATGTACGATAATCTAAAATCAGAAAATGATAGTCTAACATTAGAAATTAAGAATTTAAAAACTGATGCATGCTCAAATAGATTTCCAAAATCAAAAGTTAGAATTTATGGAAAATTGAATTGGTACATTAAAAACCATCAGGGTCAACTTAGAAGAGTGCCTAAGAACTATGTACCCCCTAAATTTTTGAATAATCCAGTAGAAAGGAACCTCTATTGGGTTCCGAAATCTGTGCTAAATTAATTTATTCAATTAAAAGCTTACAGTGAGAAAAATTAAACTTTGAAAGTTTTGTCTAAGGAAGTGGTTGTTGCTCCAATAACCAAGAAGGCCTAGTATCTCGCCACGACCTGGAAGCCGAAATATCGAAATAAAAATGTTTAATTAACTTTATGATAAAAGCATTAAAATTAGAATTAAATAATGCTGTGAAAAGTTTTTAAACATTTCCTTAGAAATTCATATTTTTTAATTATCTAGAAAAATGTCTCGTGAAAGTTTTACTTAGAATTTTTTTAAAAAAATCAATTTTTTTTAGACTTAAAAATTATTTTGAAAAATTTAAACAAATAATTTTAGTTAGAATTCTTTTATCACATAAGAAATTTTACTTAGAATTTCTATCTTTTCATCTTAGGCTTTTTTTCATCTTAAATTAGAAATTTTTCTAAATTTGCTAAAAAAATTTTCTGTTACCCCGTTTTTGCTGTGATCAAAGAGGGAGAGATAAGTACAAGTTCAGGGGGAGATAATTTTTTTAAATTAATAATATTTTTGAAAAATTCTGGTTAACTCTTAACTTAGTAGTTGTAATTTTATTTATTGTAAATTGATGCTTAATATGTTAGTTTAGTAATTTTCTTTTAAAATTACTCTTTTGTCTATTTTAACCCTAACTTGAACTTGGGTTGATGCACATCAAAAAGAGGGAGATTGTTGGTCCCCGTATGTGTTTTGATGTGATCAACCAAGTTGGTTAGGTCCTGCTTTGTGTTTGATCCTTGTGTCTGAGTGTGCAGGAGCTTAGGAGCGCAGGAAGTCGAGCAGAAGACATAGATAGCGAGAAGGACGACATGGGAAGGGAGCCGACGGGCTCAGTGCGTCCGAAGGACGAGAGAGTTGCGGAAGAGTACTCCGGTGGACGAGAAGAACGTGCACGGCGTTCGAGGCACGAGAAGCCAGACGGAAGCCTGTTCGAGGAGAAGGCCAGAAAATTGGGTTCGGGTGATTCCTATTTCGGTTGGCCGCAATCACCTAAACAAACGGAGCCTCGGAAGTCAAAGAAAAGAAGAATGGAGTTGAGAAGACTGCTCGAGGCGCCTTCAACCAATGTTGGAGGCGCCTCAAGCTGAGGCGCCTCAGACCTACTTTGAGGCGCCTTCAGCCTGGTCAAATGTGACCGTTCGCAGCGGATAGAGTTCTATCCGATACACTGAGTTGGAGGCGCCTTGGACCCTCGGGATAGACTTTCCAAGAGCTATATAAAGGCCCCTGGAGCTAAGAAAGAAACAACAACTCAAGCAATCAACTGTGTAATCTTTCCTAGCAATAATTCTAAGCTTCCAAAGTGTAAAAGGCTTCTCCGCATTCAGAGAAGGAGACGTTTTCGAGTGCACTTTTCATCGCCCTGAATTAACAACACTCTTGGTTGTAACCAGGTTAACTTCTGAGTTCCTTTTCAGTTCTGTTTCTTTACTTCTGATATTTGATTATTGCTATTGCACTTTGTGAGTTGAAAATTCCGAGGAGGGTATAGTTTTTATTTTTCAGAATCAATTCATCCCTCCTCTTGCTGGCCTCCGCTGCACCTACACCTGTGCCCCTGAAGATTGTGGATTGCTAGTCATTCTCTTCTATGATTCCTGATTGAATGACAATTATCCTTGAACAAAAACTGAATATCAAAATAAAAACATCAAAATCTACCCTATTTGAAAAAATGACACAAGAAGACCAAAAGGATCCTACCAAATCTACTAAGTTGTTACACCCATTAAGTTCCAACAACCTGCTGATTTTACAAGTTAACACAAGGTATGCAATGAAAGTAATGTGAATTAAAAAATCCATGATTGTCACCCCAAAAAAGGACAACTCAGAAATATAACCTAAGGCCCAAATCAAGTTGACCATGTACAACAAGCATCCACTTTTTCAAAAATCATAGAGTAAATATGGATAGGCAGCTAACTAAGCTCAACTTCATAAGTATGGAATCAACCAACATAATGATGAAAAGAAACACTCAAAAAATGAATTATTTCTCACTTATTTCAACTCAGATGCTAGGGATTTTGTTGAGTGAGCATGAAGACAGAAAATAAATGTCTATTACCACATTTTGGTATTGTATCACCATATATGGATAATTCAGAGGTAACTCCTTAAAAACCTGGTAACATGCCTTTATCTTTTTGCATGTCCTTACAAAGGATTAGCCCATTACTGGTATGTTTGGTTTAATTCAATTTCTGGCCTCTCGGTACACAAGAAGAATTCATTCTTCTAACCAAATGATTGGCCTTTTCTATAATAGATAACTACGAAACTGCAGAAGCTAAGCACATCACTTTGATATTGATACTAGTGTTAAATAATTGTTCCCAGTTTAGCAGTACTTCCCTACATGAAATTGTTTCACAAAGAATAAAAGAGCTTTATCACTAAGCATTTTGAAGCACTGTCAGTGTGATGGGTACATCTAGAACAAAAAATTGTGAATACAAGTTTTCCCTGGGTCAACAATTATAATAATAAAAGGGAGAAAAATTCTCCTTTGATCTCATTGTACAATTAACTGGACATTAATCGCAATATGCTACAAGTGTGTAACATACATGATCTTTCAATAGAACAAGTCGTTGTCATCCAATCCATGTACTGAAGACGAAGGTACGTGCTAATAGGACTAAGATTAGGTGATGAAGCAAATACACAATATTAAGGCCTAAAATGAAAAGAACTAATTCTCCATAAAAACCACAAACATCAATATTTAGTTTTCGATGTGTCAAATTATTCGATAACCTCACAATTATCTATCCTAAAATGATCAAGATAACAGGAGATCAAAATTGCCATAATTGGTCCAGGCATGGCCATGCCATTGAAAAACGAAAATGTCCTCAAGAATCTATTCTTGCCGTCAAATTTTCAACCGTTTTAATTTGGTATGAGAAATGGAAATACAAGAGCTTGAGAGGACAGGTGGACGAGGGAAAACTCTTTCCATCATGGAGCCTCCGCGGCCATCGCTACCATGCTATACTACCGTGTCAGAATGACATAGGGTTTTCAAGGATCACGAGCAAGCAATTCAAAGAAAAAAAACACATGTTTTTGCCCAAAGAAATCATGAGGTAGAGGATGGATTCGTCTCATAGCTCTTCTCCTCGCTCTTCTTCGTAGGGCTGCACGAGAATGGGGCGAGAGGTGGAAGAAGGAAGAGGGCAGGGTTTTGGGCTGCCGAGATTAGCAAACCCGCCCAGATGCGAATCACTAGGTTTAGGTTTGGGTGTTAGGTTTTATACGTAGCGGGAGCTCTGACTGCCGACGTCAAGATAGATGACGAAGCCCGCCCCAATCCTGGTCGGGACTCTCCGGCCCGGTTCGAATCAGCCCATTTTTATCAAAATTAAATAAATTTAAAGCCACAAACATTAATAATTAAGGTATTTTAAAATTTTGTTATCCAAATTTTATTATCAGTGTATTTTATTTTACTCTCCCCTAGATAAAATAAAATGTAATTTTTGTTTGACCACGCAATTATAATTTTTTTAATGATACTGTGTCTCAATCAAATCAAACATATGGTATGAAATATACAAATCTAATTTGATCAACTTGCTTGTTTCAGTTGACAACCATTTTTCTTTTATTTATTAAAGTTTAACCACAAACTTCAAAAACCATCACAACTCTACTATTCGAAATTGACGGTTAAATTATAAAAAAAAGTACAAAACATGTGGCCCAGCCCTCCTCCGCGTCCTGGTAGGGGGAGCACGAATCGCAGATCAAGGACGTGGTTGGCGGGGCAGAGGGCGTCGCAGCTCGCGCAGGCAAGCCGGCGGAGGTGGCGAGCGACCAAGAAGTTGGCGCCGTGGACCGACGCGTCGCAGGTCCAGCAGAGAAACGCCGCCGCCGCCTCGCAGAACACCACCGCCTCGCCGCAGCAGAGCTCGCACGTCTGCTTCATCTCCAAAAATCCTCCAAAGCGGCGATATGTACCAGCCAGAAGAGAGATTCGCAAAGAAAGCTCGCATTCGATCGACCGAGCTCGAAGATTATATATGGAATGGAAAAGGGGGGGACTTTTGGATTTTATGGCGGTCGCGTAGAGCCATCTCTCTCCACATGCCTAGTCTACATCGAATTGTTTCAATTTCTTCCTGTTTAATTTATGGTCGCCCTTTTTCTCCCACATTTCCAATATTTTTTTTATCATTTATTTAGATTAAGTAAACCATCGTCTCATTCTTTTTCCGATAATTTATCAAAAGACATACTAGATTTAATATATTTATCAAAAGACATTTCACCATTTCGTATTTACCAAAAGGCACAGATAAATAATGTTTAATACCGAATATAGCCCTTCCGTCAATCTCCTCTGATCAGTCATTATTTCACAGGCATCCGAATCATATTTTTCAATTACTTTGATTTTTAAAAAATAAATTTGATGATTAGTGTACCTCCCTCTTCGTGACATGCGAGTACAGCTCCCTCTTATGAAACCCTAGTTTAGTGACCTCGAGTGTTTCTCAAGCGGCATCAAGCATTTCAGTTCAATTAAAACCAGGATTGTTCGCACGCCAACACTGAAGGATTCTACGGTTTACATCAATCAGCTAGTATCATAATGGCGCTGATACGGTCGACAATGGAGGGGCCCAAGGGGAAAGGGTGAGAAGGGTCAAGGCCATGTAGCGGTCAAAAGTTAAGAGGACGTGACGGTCAATAGTCAAGGTGACGCGACAGTCAATGGTCAAGCTGACGGGGCGGTCAGAGGCAAGCATGTGGGGTAGTCAGAGGTCAGGCAGACTGGTTGATCAAGGGGGCAAAACAGTTGAAAGACGAGGGAAGACGATAGGCGGAACACCGGGCACAGGTCAGGATCGGCAGAGCTATATAGAGGCAGCTCGGTCTGCAGGTCCGCCATTCAAAGGCCCGGGAGTGCAAGTCACAAATCACAGGTCGAACGCGGCAGAGCTGTGTAGAGACGGCTCGGTCTGCAGGTCTGCCATTCAAAGGCCCGGGAGTGCAAGTCACAAATCACAGGTCGGACGCGGCAGAGCTGTGTAGAGACGGCTCGGTCGGCAGGTCTGCGATTCGAAGGATCGGAAGTGCAAGTCACGAGTGGTCTGCATGCCTGCGATTCAAAGGACTGGAAGTACAGGGCACGGGTCGGGATCGACAGAGCTGTTTAGAGATGGCCCGAGCTACAGGCATGCGATTCAAAGGACTGGAAGTATAGGTCACGGGTCGGAAGCGGCAGAACTGATCAGAAGCAGCTCGATCTACAGGCCTACGGGTGAGGGCCAGGAAATACAAAGCGCAGGATACAGGTCAGGATCGGCATAGCTGTATAGAGGCGGCTCTGTCTGCGGGTCTGCTACTCGAAGATCCGGAAGGGCGAGCCACAAGTCACAGGTCAGAAGCGACAGGGCTGCGCAGGGTCAGCCCGACTAACAAGTAACGCTTAGAGGCGAGATCTGGTCGAGGGGTGCGAGGTAGATACCGACCGCGATAAATAGGATGAGCCAAGCTGTGCAGGAATGGAAGGATCACAATTGTCCGTCAAGGTTAATCATCACATACCAGTGAGATGTGCGAAGGCGGAGATTTCTAAAGAAGAAGATGCTCTCATGACCAATAATGGCCTGACAGGTGTCTCTTACTATAAGACAAAGCCCATGTGTAAAGGCAGAGGTTCCTAAACAAGAAGATGCTTTCACGACCAATAGCAGCACGACAGGTGTCCAGGACTACACGACAAAGCCCATCGTCTAACGTTTTCTGACAGGGGGGCAGGTTCTGGAAGCGAGGCAGGTGCATAAAAAGGAGGAGATTCCTCGTACGCGGGTACGCGCACTCTCGTCATTTTTTCCTTTCACAACTTTTCATTTTCGACTCTCTCTGTTTCTTCTGGGGAAAAAGGGACCTGACTTGAGCGTCGGAGGGCCTGATCCGGGGACTTTTTCCCTGGGTTTTTGGTCTCTAACGTGAGAGGGGGATTGTCTGAGTGTGCGCAGGGTCCTGCAGCAGCGTCAGCCACCCGTGGGAGCCAGATCACCTACGACTTTCCGTCAACAACCAGGCCACCGCGACCAGCCTCCGTCCGACTCATCCTTCAGACGGGATCAAATTTGGCACCGTCTGTGGGAAACACAATAGCCTGATCCGAAGCGTGAAGATGGAGGACTCTGGCCGAAGTTCCAGCAGGAGGATTAATGTCACCATGACTGCGGGGGAGCACGAACTCTTCAAGGAGGTCAGGAAGCAAGCCGCCTCTGAAAAACAAGGAACGGTTTAACGACCTCGCTTGGCGCCCGAAGCGTCTAAAGAACCAGCTCCTGCCTCCGACAGGGGCTCAAAGAGGAAGCAGCAGGAAGAACTCCCTCGTACTTCATTCCGAGAGCCTCGCCGCAACTATCATCAGCCTGGACCTCGTGAGCATAGTCCGAAGAGAGAAGAGCCACATGTGTCAGTGGCAGAGAGCTCTCTACATCCACCCCGGGATGCAGGAAAGGGAAAGGCTATAGCCTCTGCCAGAGATCTGCCTGAAGATCCGGACGACAAGGTACCTTTCTCGGCTCAGATCCTGAGGGAAAGCCTGCCTAGGGGTTACCGAGCCCCGAACATTGGAGAATACGATGGGAGCAAGGATCCGGAAGAGCACCTGCAGAAGTTCAAGAACGCGGCTATCTTGTATCAATACAGCGATGCTGTCAAATGCCGAGTATTCCTACACACCCTGTCCGGGTCGGCGCAGAAGTGGTTCGATGGGTTGTCCCCAGAGTCCATCAATCGCTTCATGGATTTCAAAACGGCCTTCCTACACCGTTTCGCCAGTAGCCGTAAGTATTAAAAAACCAACCACTGTCTTTTTGCTCTCAGGCAGGATTCGACCGAGCCCTTGCGAAGCTACATCAACCGGTTTAGTCAGGTGGCCAATGACGTCCCTTCCGCCACCTCAGAAATATTGATGAGCGCCTTCTCCCACGGATTGCGAGAAGGGGAGTTCTTTAGGGACCTCATCAAGAACCCCGCCCGGAGTTTTGACGATATGGTGGAGAAAGCTTCTTGCCACATCAAGGTGGAGGAAGCTCAGGCCGCTAGGCGGAAGGCTGAAAAGACGGTGACTCCTGGCAACCGACCTGAAAGGAGAGCACCAGCCTCTTCAGC
Source organism: Zingiber officinale (assembly GCF_018446385.1). Taxonomy (NCBI): domain Eukaryota; kingdom Viridiplantae; phylum Streptophyta; class Magnoliopsida; order Zingiberales; family Zingiberaceae; genus Zingiber; species Zingiber officinale. The sequence goes on from NW_024589827.1 coordinate 403,646, forward strand.
GCGTTCAACCCAGGCCTGCCCCTCAGCCCGCTCAGGGAGTTAGGCCAGCTCCGCGAGTCGCTGCCATACACGCGCCCAGGCCTGGACCAAGGGGAGCACCATATTGCACATATCATCGGTCCAGGACGCACGATCTCAGTAACTGCTTCCAATTCGCCCGTGACTCCAGGCGAGCTGCAGAGCAGGGCTGGGCTGCAGCTGGGCGTGCTCGGCAGACCTGACCCGACCTAGCCGGCCCAGCTAACCCAGCTGGCCTCGGGGAAGACCGAAGAGATGCCGGAGAACTGGAGAACCGGGGCAACGCTGCTGTGCGAGAGATCGATATGATTTTAGGAGGGCCCACTAACGGGGACTCAGGCTGAGCCCGTAAGTCTCACGGTCGGCGATTGTATGTGGGAGCTGTGGGGAGCAGCCACGAGCAGGCATCTGGCCCTGTCATTAGCTTTGGGCCACAAGATTTGGAGGGTCTGGAACTGTCCCACGACGACGCCCTCATAATCAAGGCCGTTATTGCTAACAGCCGAGTGGCTCGGGTCTTTGTAGATACCGGGAGCTTGGTCAACATTTTATTCAGAGCTGTGTTCGAGGAGATGCAGATTAACGCTGCTGAGCTCCAACCCGTAACCACTTCTTTGTACGGGTTCATAGGCAACGAAGTCAAGCCCATGGGTCAGATCAAGCTGGCCATCTCTATGGGCACTGAGCCACTGGTGCGCACCCGAAGGAGTACCTTTATAGTGGTGGATTCGCCTTCCTCCTACAACGTCATCCTGGGAAGGCCAGTTCCGCATGAGTTCCGGGCCGCCGTCTCCACGTTTCACCAAAAGATCAAGTTTCCGGTCGGCGAGCAGGTCGGGGAAGTCAAGGGAGAGCAGAAGGTGTCCCGCAGCTGCTACATTGACATGGTCCGTGTGGAGGCGCGCAAGAGCCGGAGGACGCAGGATGGGGGAGTACACGCTATCCAAGAGGAGCCTCTGCCTATTGCCGAGGAGCCTATCCCTTGGGAAGAAATTCGGCTGCATGCGGATAGAGTAGAGAGCATCACTCGCATTGCCAGTGACTTACCACCGGAGCTTAAGTTGGAGCAGATACAGTGTCTGATCCGCAATAGGGACGTTTTTGCTTGGTCACCGGAAGAGTTGCCCGGGGTCAAACTAGAAGTAGCTGAGCACAAGCTGCATATTATACCCGAGGCCAAGCCAGTCAAGCAGAAGAAGAGAAACTTCTCTGCCAACTAGAATAAGATTATTCGACCTGAAGTGGATCAGCTCAGGAAGGCAGGACATGTTCGAGAGGTACAATTCCCGTCCTGGCTTTCTAACGTTGTATTGGTGAAGAAGCCTAACAACAAGTGGAGGGTGTGCATAGACTTTCACGACCTCAACAGGGCCACCCCCAAAGACTGTTATCCTCTCCCACGGATCGATCAGGTGGTGGATTCAACTGCTGGCTGTGAGAGGATATGCATGATGGACGCTTATCAAGGATATCATCAGATACCCTTGGCTAGGGAGGATCAGGAGAAAGTCAGCTTCATAACAGCCGACGGTACTTTTTGTTATACGGCCATGCCATTTGGACTCAGGAACACTGGGGCTACCTACCAAAGGATGATGGACAAAGTCTTTCGGAGTCAGATCGGGCGAAATGTAGAGGTCTATGTTGATGACATCCTGATCAAGTCCCCCCTGGCGTCCAGTCTAATAAAAGATGTAGAAGAAACCTGTGGGACTCTGAGGCAATATGGGGTAAAGCTGAATCCCCTGAAATGTCTGTTCGGGGCCAAAGGAGGGAAGTTTCTAGGCTACCTGGTGACTGAACGAGGGATAGAAGCCAATCCTGAGAAGGTTCAAGCACTTCGGAACATGCAGATCCCTCAGAATCTGAAGGAAACACAGAAGCTGGTCGGCAGGATAACAGCACTGTCCCGATTCATCTCCAGATCTGCAGATCGAGCGGCGCCCTTCTTCAAAGTGCTCAGGAAAGCGACCAAGTTTCAGTGGACGGAAGAATGCACACAGGCCTTTGAGGAGCTGAAGCAATACCTGGAGTCCTTGCCATCACTGTTCAAGCCTGTTGTGGGAGAGCCCCTTTGGGTCTACTTGTCAACCACCCCCGAGGCCGTGGGGGCCGTGCTGGTTAAAGAACAGGACAATGTACAACGGTCAGTGTATTTTTTCAGTCATCTATTGAAGGGGGCTGAGTCTCGGTACACGGCCCTGGAAAAGTTGGTTTACGGACTTGTCCTAATGGCTCGGCGCCTCCGACCGTATTTTTTGGCGCATCCCGTCACTGTCCTGACAAACAGTACAATGGGTCGAGCTCTCACCAAGGTGGAGGTAGCGGGTCGGCTTATCAAATGGGCGACCGAGCTAGGGGAATATGATATACAGTATCAGCCCCGAACCGCGATCAAAGCACAGGCTCTGACGGATTTCTTGACAGAAGTTTATCAAGCAGACTCAGAGGAGGTCTGGAAAATTTATGTAGACGGATCAGCTACCCAGCGGGGAAGTGGTGTAGGTGCACTTCTAATATCTCCGCAGGGAGACATTATGCAGCTGGCTGTACGGCTAAATTTTAGAGCTACCAACAATGAGGCAGAGTATGAAGCCCTATTAGCAGGTTTGCAAGCAGCTCGACATGTGGGGGCAAGCCGAGTCGTAATATACTCGGATTCGCAGCTAGTAACTTAGCCGGTGACCGGATATTTTGAAGCAAACAACGAAAAGATGCAAGTTTACAAGGAAGCCTATGAGAAGATGAGGAAAGATTTTAAAGAAGTCACAGTCACCAAGATTCCCAGGTCTGAAAATGAAAGGGCAGGTGAACTAGCTAAAATGGCCAGCTCCCTGACTACTTGGGTCCTTGACAGATCTATAGCGCAGACCTTCCTTATAGCTCAGATCGATCTGCAAAATAACCTGGGAGGAGTTATTGATTGGAGGGCGCCCATAATGAGTTTCCTACAGCAGGGAATTGTACTCGCCAACCTAGAAGAGGCATGTATGCTCAGGAGACAGGCCCATGCTTATGTTATGATTGGAGATCAACTGTACAAAAGGTCTTTCTCCAGACCTCTGCTCAAGTGCTTGAATATGGAAGAAGCAGATCAGGCCTTACGGGAGATACATTTGGGGTGCTGCGGCAATCACGCAGGGGGGAGAACGCTGGCTCGGAAAGTACTATTGGCCGGGTATTTCTGGCCTACCTTGCAGAGGGACGCACAGAAGCTGGTGACTACTTGTTTGTCATGCCAAAGGTACCAGAACCTGACGCACCGACCTACAGAGCTGCTGAGAACTTCTATAGTGTCTTGCCCGTTTGACCAGTGGGGTATGGATATCGTAGGACCTTTCCCGATGGCTACAGGGCAAAGACGTTTCTTGCTGGTGGCAGTAGATTACTTCTCCAAGTGGGTGGAAGCGGAAGCTTTGGCCAAAATCACTGAAGATGCGGTGATCCAGTTCTTATGGAAAAATATCTTTTGTAGATTCAGCTTGCCTCACAAATTGGTGTCGGACAATGGCAAACAATTTCAAGGACGCAAAATACAAAATTGGTGCAAGGGGTTCGGCATAACTCAGGCCTTCACTTCGGTGGCTCACCCGCAAAGCAATGGTCAGACAGAGGTAGTCAATCGAGAAATAGCGCGGGGGCTCAAAGTCAAGCTGGATCACACGGGAGGCAGTTGGGTGGACGAGCTGCCGAGCATTTTGTGGGCCTATCGTACGACATCCCGAGAAAGTACAGGTCTGACACCTTTCCATTTAGTATATGGCAATGAAGCAGTGGTACCTCTGGAGGTCGGGATACCGTCCGTGAGAAGAATGATGTATGATGAAGGGAACGTAGAGCGACGGCTGGCTGAGCTAGATTTCATCAGCGAAATCCGTGAACAAACAACTACCAGGTTGGAGGCCTATAGACAAAGAATGATGCAAAACTATAATAGAAGGGTGATCCCCCAATTCTTCGGAGAAGGACACCTCGTCTGGAAGCAGATGAAGCCCTTAGGGGAAGTGACGAAGTTGGCTCCTCTATGGGACGGACCATACAAGGTTATCAAGAAATTGACATCAGGGGCCTATTATTTGCAGGACGCTCAAGGAAGGAAGCTGGATCGACCTTGGAGTGCTAACTACCTACAGCCCTATCGAGTTCGAGGGGGCTGACTCTGTTGACGTAGGCCGGGTCAGGCGAGGGGCGTGGAGACAGTAGGATAGTCAAGTAAAAATTCGAAAAGACATGTGTACATGTAACAATTTCTCAGTTTGAGTGGCTGGTACAGATCATTTGAAAGGAGCAAAAATCTCATCCGGAAAGCCTTGAATGATTTGGTCGTGATTCAAAAAGTATGCGGAGGGGACGGACCTCAAGAAGTCCTGTGCATGCAGTTGCCTGATAACTCCAGCCGCCGTGTAGGGTACGGACGCAGCAAAGCGTGCCCCAACCTGGGATAAAAATTCAGGAGAGCTCAGATAGGACCTTCGACTTCGCAGGCAACGATCAGCCTCTCCTTCTTGATAGACCATCAGAGCAGTGGATACTCCTGTCAAAGCCGCCCGAGACTGGGATAGTTCCGCCCTCAGGGCCTCCAGTTCAGCCCCTTGAGTCTCCAACTGTGCTGCCTGAACCTCCAGTTTATTGTTCTTTTCCTGCAGAAGAGTATCCTTGGACTGTATTTCCTGAGCCTGATGGGCTAGCTGTTGCTGATACCCTGCCTCAGATGTAGCTCTCTCCTCCCTCATAGCTCGGAGCTCATCTTTCACCTGTATCAAGGACTATTTCTGACGGTCGGTCTGATTGGTTAGGGCTTGAACCTCCGCCCGCAAAGCATAACTGGCTTGGGCAGGGTCGTTCAGTTGCAGCTCTAATTCGGAGACTCTCTCCCGGAGTTCTTTGCTTTCATGATGGAGGGTGTGGAAGGATTGGTTCAGCACCAAAGATTCTGCGTGAGTCTGGGCGGAAGATATAACCTTCAGTTAAGGCAATACAATAGCAAGGGTAAGGTGAGGAGTACGTACTTTGGCTCAGGACTTCGAGAACCTATCCATCTGGACTAACGACGGCGCGTTACCCATTTGATCCATGCTCTCTGCCCACAAACTGCCGAGGCAGCCTTTCATCATCAGAAGGCTCGTAGGGGCGTCAGACCGCCGAGCTAGAGCAGCTTCAGAGGGGATGGTGGTCCTGTAACGATGTCAGGTGGAGAAGGAAGGTTGAGAAGGGCCGGCGTCAGCACCAGGAGGAGTGGGAGGTGGCTCGGGAACGGGCGCAGTGGGCGCGGGGTTTTGATGATCGCCTGGGCTGTCTTCCTCTGCAGTAGTAGGGGCAGAGCGGAACGCAGCTGGTCATCCCCTGTAGGGGTTGGGAGAGGCTGCCAGATAAAGAAAACAAAAATAAAGAGGGAAGTGATGTCAGAGCCAGCCACGACGGCAGCAAGGGGCAATGTGGTAGTATAAGGAACAGAATCAAGCGTTAATAAAGTCAGACCTGGTCTTCGGCGCCGCCTGTGAAGCAGGGGCTGATTATCAGAGTCAGAGTCATCAGAGCAAGGCCGACCCTGTGAAGAGGCTGCCGCACCCCTGTCTGTGGCATCTCGACCAGATGAGCCTCGACCTACGCGATGAAGGGCTGCGCGACCACGTCTGGAGGCCCGGAAGGCTCCTCGGAAGACACGTCTGGCCGGGCGAGCGGCTTGATCACGACCCCGACCTCGGCTCGAGGCGGCAGGCAAAGGAGAAGCGGCGTGTGAGGCAGGGCTGGGAGCAGGCTGAGTCGCTGCCCCAAATGAGGCGGATCCAAGATGAGGGAGCGACCTCCTCTCCAAGATTGCCCGACCTCGCCGCAGTATTTCCAGGTCATCGAGGGGCAGAGGCAGAACCTCCGAGGCGCGATGCAGAACCTCCGCTGTAGGCACCGATACGAAAGGTCATTCTCACGAAGAAAATTATCGAAAGCGGGGGAAGGGGGCTCAGCTTGCACTTACCTAAGGAACGCGGTGTTTCAGAGGAAACGAGGCTAAGCCGGAAAAAGGAAAGTAGGTCCTCAGATAGCAGTCTGGTCAGATTCAAGTGCCAATCCTCCATGCGGGTCGCAGCCACAGTATAAGGAAGGTCCATATGGAAGTCTTCCAACGCCGGAGTCAGAGGCAGCGCAGATTGCCATCGCAGAGGCCAATCCACTTCTTCGGGAAATCGGAGAAAAAAGAATTTTTTCCTCCAGTTAGCACTGGGAGGAGGAAGAGAAGAGAATAAAGCAGTCTGACGGCGAGCTTGGAAGTCAAAAAGACTATCGGCGTGCCGAGCAAGAGCAAAGAAGCAGTGAAAGAGGGGAGCGGACCAGGAAACCTCGCAAACTTCGCAGAGTATTACAAAGCCACATAAAATCTTTATGGAGTTGGGAGTTAGCTGACCTAAGGGGATCTTAAAGTAGCGGCACACTCCAGATAGAAAAGGATGCGGGGGTAGACGGAGGCCAGATACAAATTGCTCAGTGAAGAAAGTACAAGAACCCGGCGGAGGATCGAAGTACAAGTTCACACCAGTAGGGATGATGGGGCGAAAGCCAGTAGGGATTTCGTAAGTGTACCGTAGGTCATCCCAATCCAACTCAGCGAAAGTTGAAGCTGTTGGTTGCTACTCGGAAAGCCTATAGGTTCCACTGTACAAAAATTTTGTACAAAGGTCTGAACCTTTTCCTAGCTACCATGTGTTCTTTTAAATTAAATTTTGGATCTCCTGCGGAACTTAACACGTTTGATCCAAAACTTAATCTATTTGTTCTTTTAGGTTTTGACTTGGATCTCCTGCGGAACTTAACACGTTCGACCCAAGTCTCCTTAAGTTATTAATTCCATTAAATATTAATTTCCATAAAAGGTTCCCAGTACTGACGTGGCGAGGCACATGGCCTTCTTGGATATGGGAGCAACCACCACCGACTAGACAAAACCTTTAATAGAAAGCTAATATTTAATTTCCTAAAATAACTTTAGGTTAACCAAAGAGAACAATCAAATCACAAGAAAAGAAAGAAACAAAAGAACACAACTTCGAAAAACCATATTCGAAATTCTAGAACATAAGCCTCTTGTATTTGGTATTATTTCCATAAATAACTAGCATGATGCGGAAATAGAAATTACTAGTTATACATTGTAGAAAAACCTCTTGATCTTCTACCGTATTCCTCTTCTAACCTCGGACGTTGTGTGGGCAACGATCTTCCAAGATGAGAAACCACAAACCACCTTCTTCTCCTCCAAGCAAGATTCGGCCACAAAGGGAAACTTCACCAAGGAGGAAAAACAAAATACTAACCAAGCTCCAAGAGATGCTAGCTTTCTCTCCTTCTTCTTCTTCTTCTCCGAGTAGTATCCGGCCACCACAAGAACTCCAAGGGAGAGGGAGAGGTTCGGCCACCACAAGAGGAAGAGAAGGAGATGATGATGGCCGGCCACACCAAGGAACAAAAGAGGGAGAGGAATAATAGATGTTGTGTCTCATGAAGGCACCCTCACCCCTTCTTTTATATTCCTTGGCCTAGGCAAATTAGGAAATTTAATTACAATAAAATTTCCTTAATTTTCCTTGACATGAATTAATTGAGAAAAATAAAATAAAATTTCCCAATCAACTTGTAATGGCCGGCCACAATCAAAAGGAAACAAATTGGACAAGTTTTAATCAACAATTAAAACTTTCCTTATTTGTTTCTAGAAATTTTAAAAAATAAAATTTCTCTTTAAAAATCTCTTCATGGTTAATAAAAGGAAATATCTATAACTTTAATTTTATTAACATGTGAATAATTTTAAAGAGAAAATAAAAAACTCTCCAATCTACAAATAAGGAAAGAGATCTAATCTCTTTCTTTAATCTTTTGTAAAACTTTTACAAGAGAGATATTTTAATTTTAATTCTCTTTAAAATATATCTTCCACATAATAATAAAATCTAAAATTAAATTTCTTTTTAATTTAATTATGGCCGGCCCTACTAGCTTGGGTTCAAGCTAGGGCCGGCCACCATGCTTAGGCCGGCCCTAGCTTGGTTCCCAAGCTAGCTTGGCCGGCCCCTTTAGGTGGGTATAGAAGGTGGGTATATGTGGGTATAGTACTCTATAAATAAGAGGCTACGATAGGACCGAGAGGAGGAATTGGTTTTGGTCTCCCGATAAAATTAAGCATCCCATGTTCGCCCGAACACACAACTTAATTTTATCAATGATAATTCATTCCACTAGAGAACTATCATTGAACTACCGCACCAATCCCAAATTACATTTTGGGCTCCTTCTTATTATGAGTGTGTTAGTCTCCTGTGTTTAAGATATCGAATGTCCACTAATTAAGTGAGTTACCGACAACTCATTTAATTAATATCTAAGTCCAAGAGTAGTACCACTCAACCTTATTATCATGTCGGACTAAGTCCACCTGCAGGGTTTAACATGACAATCTTTATGAGCTCCTCTTGAGGACATTATCAACCTAGCATCACTAGGACACAGTTTCCTTCTATAATCAACAACACACACTATGAGTGATACCATTTCCCAACTTATCGGGTTTATTGATTCATCGAACTAAATCTCACCCATTGATAAATTAAAGAAATAAATATCAAACATATGTGCTTGTTATTATATTAGGATTAAGAGCACACTTCCATAATAACCGAGGTCTTTGTTCCTTTACAAAGTCGGTATAAAAGAAACGACCTCAAATGGTCCTACTCAATACACTCCGAGTGTACTAGTGTAATTATATAGTCAAGATAAACTAATACCTAATTACACTACGACCTTCTAATGGTTTGTTCCTTTCCATTCGGGTCGTGAGCTACTGTTAATTTATAAGGTACTGATAACATCATCTTCTGTATGTGACACCACATACTATGTTATCTACAATATAAATTAAATGAACAACTACAAACAAATGTAGATAATTAGACCAAATGTGATTCTTTATTCATAATGAATGTTTACAAAGCTTAGGCTCTCAAGATACACTCCAACAATCTCCCATTCTAATGAATAGCTCTCACCATATGATTCATTCCACCCTAAAGCTAGTCAAATTGAAAGGATTGGTAGATCCACTGACTACCAGATGCACGATGACAACTTCGTCCTACCTTATCACGTCGGTCGATCATACGAGATACAGTTTACTTGCTATGGGCTCGTGGTTCCTTCGAGTTTGCAACTGCACCGCTGTTATCACAATAAATTGTGATGATTTTGGGCAAACCAGGAATCACATCTAAGTCCATTAGAAAGTTCCTGAGCCATACTGCTTCTTTAGCTGCCTCAGAGGCTGCTACATACTCAGCTTCCATGGTTGAGTCCGAAACGCATTTCTGCTTAACACTCCTCCATGAAATGGCTCCACCTCCTAAAGTAAACACATAGCCTGATGTAGACTTACTGTTATCCCTATCTGATTGGAAATCGTAACCCACAGGGAGCAAATCATCTGCTTGGTAAACTAGCATATAATCCCTAGTCCTTCTCAGGTACTTTAATATATGCTTTACCGCAGTCCAATGTCCTTGTCCAGGGTTACTCTGATATCTGCTGACCATGCCTACGGCAAAACAGATATCAGGTCTCGTACATAGCATTGCATACATTAGGCTTCCTACAGCCGAAGCATAAGGAACTGCTTTCATGTCCTCTATCTCTTTTGATGTCTTTGGAGACATCTCTTTAGATAGAGCTACTCCATGTCTAAAAGGTAAGAAACCTTTCTCGGAGTCTTGCATGCTAAAACGAGCAAGGATTGTATCTATATATGAAGCTTGGGATAGACACAACATTCTTTTCTTGCGATCCCTTATAACTTTGATCCCAAGAATGTGTGCACATTCTCCTAAGTCCTTCATATCAAATTGTTTGGACAACCATACCCTTACGTCTGATAATACCTTGACATTGTTGCCAATTAACAAAATATCATCTACGTATAGTACAAGAAATACCACCACATTTTCGTTACACTTCTTATATACACAAGACTCATCCGGACTTTGAATAAATCCATATGACTGGATTACTTCATTAAACCGGATGTTCCAAGACTTGAAGCTTGCTTTAGTCCATAAATGGACCGATTGAGCTTGCATACTAGATGCTCTTTGCCTTTTCAATAAATCCTTCGTTGCTTCATATGGATGTTCTCTTCAAGACTTCCATTAAGGAAAGTCTTGACATCCATTTGCCAAATCTCATAATCCATATGAGCACAATGGATAAGAGTATCCGGATAGACTTAAGCATGGCTACCGTGAAAAGGTTTCCTCATATATCTCTTTCCGAGTGTACCCTTTCGCAACAAGCCTAGCTTTGAAGGTTTCTACCTTCCCGTCTCCCTCTTTTCCTTTGTAGATCCACTTGCATCCAACGGCTTTTACACCATCGGTGGTTCTACAAGCTCCCAGACCTTATTAGAGTACATGGACTCTATTTCGAATTCATTGCCTTTTGCCAAGATGTCGATCTATATCTTGGAGTGCTTAGTCATATGATCGGGATCAGGTTCATGTTTACCCGGATCAAGTCCGAAGACTCTCCCAAAACATGAATCTTTCAGTTTGACAAACCTCCCACTACGACGAGGCACCGTCTGTGGTTGTGTATCATGTGTGACACGTGTTGCGTCTCTTGTGGTACTTCATCTTGTCCTGTTACTGAAGTAGACATGTCCTCTCTAAGTTCTTCTAAAACAACTTTACTATCGGGCTTGTGATCCATTATATAGTCTTCTTCTAAAACTGGGCATTGGTGCTAACAATGACCTTCTGGTCTTTAGGACTATAAAATAAACCACCTTCGTTCCTTTGGGATATCCTACAAACACGCGAACTTCTGTACGAGATTCTAACTTATCAAATCTGGTTTCAACACATGTGCTGGACTACCCCATATCCGAATATGTCTTAGACGGGTTTTCGCCATTCCACAATTCTATGGGAGTAGAAGAAACTGATTTAGAAGGTACTAAGTTCGGAACATACACTGCTGTTTCCAGAGCATATCCCAAAACGAATTTGGTAATTCGAATAACTCATCATTGATCTAACCATCTCCATAAGAGTCCTATTCCTTCGCTCGCTACACCATTCTTTGGGGTGTTCCAGTGCGCATAATTGGGATTGAATCCCTCCGATAAGTAATTCCTAAACTCTCCTAAGAGGTATTCGCCACCACGATCCGACAGTAGTGTCTTGATATTTTACCTAGTCGTTTCTCCACATCCGCCTTGTATTCTTTGAACTTATCAAAGCACTTGGACCTGCGCATTAGGTAAATGTATCCATATCTTGAATAATCGCCTATGAAAGAGACAAAATATTCAAAACCTCCTCTTGCCCGGACGGACATAGGACCACAAAATCGAGTGAACCAAACCTAACACTTCTTTGGCTCTATACCCTTGGCCTTGAACGGCCTCTTGGTCATTTTACCTTCTAAGCAAGATTCACAAGTTGGAAAATTTTCCAACTCTAATGAACTTAAAAGTCCATCGACTATAAGCCTCTGAATCCTACTTAAGTTAATATGACCAAGCCTTAGATGCCAAAGATATGCTTGGTTCATTTCTGAAGGTTCTTTTCTCTTATTAGAATTAGAAGATGAATTATAAATTTCCATGTTTTGCTTTGTGGAAGAATTTGGATTTAAAATATACAAATTGCCAACTAATGCACCAGAACAGATAATCACTTTATTTCTTTTAATAACTACATCGTTACTGAAAGAAACTGAATATCCATCTAAAAACAGTTTAGAAACTGAAATTAAATTCTTTCTAAAACCGGGTACATAAAGACAATTTCTTAAAACCAAATTTCTATTTCTACTAAAAGATAAGTAGACGTCTCCCACTGCAACAGCTGCCACCTTAGTAGCATTGCCCATGTAGACGGTAATCTCTCCTTCAGATAGTCGTCGGGTTTCCTGGAACCCCTGCAAGGAATTGCAGACATGATCAGTGGCTCCCGTATCTACACACCAGGTGCTGGTAGATAATACCGCTAAACATGTTTCAACAACTAGAGCATGAGATATACCTTTGTTTTGGTTCCTACGAGGACAGTCCGCCTTCCAATGTCCTGCCTGCTTGCAGATGAAGCACTTGCCCTTCGGCTTCTTCACTCCAGCTTTAAATCCCGTACTCTGAGATTTATTCACTTTCTTTGCTGAACCAGCTTGTTTCTTCTTCTTCTTTCCTCTCGATTTAGAAGTAGAACCATTTTCAGCATAGTGAATTTGAGCATTGTGACGAAATAACCTTCTGCTGCTTGTTAGTAGTTCCCCAATGAATAAATCCTTTTATTCATATTATAGTTCAAGCGAATCGCTCAAAACTTCTAGGTAGGGTTTGGAGGATCATATCGATCCGGGTTTCCATCAATTTCTCCTCCAAGAATCAGTATCTTTCGGATAAGCCATCATGTTTAGGATATGATCCTCACAGGAGTACCCTCTTGCATGGTGGTTGCCATTATCTTTCTCATAGCTTCTTGTCTAGAAGCCCTATCCCGATGACTAAAGAGTTCCTTGAGATTGTTCATAATATCATAAGTCGTTGGTAAATCTTTATGCTGATGTTGCAATACATTTGACATTGAAGCCAAAATGTAACACCGCGCCATCTCATCCGCTTACCCATTTCCTATGATATTCAATCTCCTCTTGTAGATTCACCAAGGGTGCATCGAGGCAATGCTCATCAAGATAAATTTATAGCTTTCAGAAGAAGAACAATATCCGTGTTTCTTTTCCAATCTATGTAATTTGGTCCAGAAGTCTATTTTGTTGAAGTATGATGGACAAAGGTTGAAAGTCATCCTAAGAATCACAAATAACTTTTGGTCAGAACTCTAAATTTAGAATAATATTGATTCCTCAAACAATACTATTTTAAATTAACCAACACCTTAAACCACCGTGAATTTTGTATGCCACGTTAGTGTGGACGTATACAAATTCAACATTTGTAAAAGGAGGGTTTTAACCCATTAATTTTATTATCTTGTCAACCTAACTTTTTGACAAATAAAATTAATAGTTGGTATTATTTGGTCACACAAATAATAGCAATGACTCCGTTGGGGAGGATACTATTAGATGTGTCTAAGTGTACACCATTACTTGACACTAAGTCCATTAATAAGATTATGCCCCTTCCGTTGGGGAAGATCACACGCTCTTAATTAACTTCCTATAGTCATCCATAAATGGAAGTCTGTTCTAGTGGTCCGCAAACAAGCTCATCCGTTATGGAGGAAGGCACTCAGAGCCAACGCGCAAGCTTGTTTGCATCACTTACAAACCAGTAATGGAGACCATGGGATTTACTTAAAAATCCCTCTCCCACTTAGTTATTTATAAATGAGGAATTTTAACTATGCTAGCCTACTAAACTTGTAAACTAACATGCACACACAGCACAATATAAAAGCAATAAATAGAAAATCTAATTTTCAACTATTATGGCTTTTATCTTTAATTGTCCTCCGTGTGTTGTCATCCGAAGCTGCTGCCATATTTGGCCACCGCCACCGGGTCTAACTGTCGCATCCATCTTGCTCCGAGTTCCGCTGCGCCTCTAGTCCTTAGAAGGTTCCACGCTTTGCAAGATTCGATCCGCGACATAAATAGAATTTTACATTTTGATCCTATATTTCCATAAAAGGAATGTACATGTATCTAGATCAAAAATAAAATCCTAATAAAACTAAATACAGCCCCGTATTTTAATACAATCATGCACACACATATAAATTGCCCTTGACATGTCCAAGGGTCCAATCACACACATAATTAACTAAAAGCCATAATAGTTGGATCCTGCATCCATAGAGTTAGCACATCCTACTATTAACCTGCCTAAATTATGTATGACATGTGCATAATTTAAACTAAATACCAAATACACAGAGGCATAACCCTAGCTCGATACCAATTGTTGGTTGCTACTCGGAAAGCCTATAGGTTCCACTGTATAAAAATTTTGTACAAAGGTCCGAACCTTTCCTAGCTACCATGTGTTCTTTTAAATTAAATTTGGATCTCTGCGGAACTTAACACGTTTGATCCAAAACTTAATCTATTTGTTCTTTTAGGTTTTGACTTGGATCTCCTGCGGAACTTAACACGTTCGACCCAAGTCTCCTTAAGTTATTAATTCCATTAAATATCAATTTCCATAAAAGGTTCGACGTGGCGAGGCACATGGCCTTCTTGGATATGGGAGCAACCACCACCGACTAGACAAAACCTTTAATAGAAAGCTAATATTTAATTTCCTAAAATAACTTTAGGTTAACCAAAGAGAACAATCAAATCACAAGAAAAGAAAGAAACAAAAGAACACAACTTCGAAAAACCATATTCGAAATTCTAGAACATAAGCCTCTTGTATTTGGTATTATTTCCATAAATAACTAGCATGATGCGGAAATAGAAATTACTAGTTATACCTTGTAGAAAAACCTCTTGATCTTCTACCGTATTCCTCTTCTAACCTCGGACGTTGTGTGGGCAACGATCTTCCAAGATGAGAAACCACAAACCACCTTCTTCTCCTCCAAGCAAGATTCGGCCACAAAGGGAAACTTCACCAAGGAGGAAAAACAAAATACTAACCAAGCTCCAAGAGATGCTAGCTTTCTCTCCTTCTTCTTCTTCTTCTCCGAGTAGTATCCGGCCACCACAAGAACTCCAAGGGAGAGGGAGAGGTTCGGCCACCACAAGAGGAAGAGAAGGAGATGATGATGGCCGGCCACACCAAGGAACAAAAGAGGGAGAGGAATAATAGATGTTGTGTCTCATGAAGGCACCCTCACCCCTTCTTTTATATTCCTTGGCCTAGGCAAATTAGGAAATTTAATTACAATAAAATTTCCTTAATTTTCCTTGACATGAATTAATTGAGAAAAATAAAATAAAATTTCCCAATCAACTTGTAATGGCCGGCCACAATCAAAAGGAAACAAATTGGACAAGTTTTAATCAACAATTAAAACTTTCCTTATTTGTTTCTAGAAATTTTAAAAAATAAAATTTCTCTTTAAAAATCTCTTCATGGTTAATAAAAGGAAATATCTATAACTTTAATTTTATTAACATGTGAATAATTTTAAAGAGAAAATAAAAAACTCTCCAATCTACAAATAAGGAAAGAGATCTAATCTCTTTCTTTAATCTTTTGTAAAACTTTTACAAGAGAGATATTTTAATTTTAATTCTCTTTAAAATATATCTTCCACATAATAATAAAATCTAAAATTAAATTTCTTTTTTTTTATTTAATTATGGCCGGCCCTACTAGCTTGGGTTCAAGCTAGGGCCGGCCACCTTAAACCCAAGCTTAGGCCCTAGCTTCCTTAGCTTGGCAGCCCCTAATGGTGGGTAAGAAGGTGGGTATATGTGGGTATAGTACTCTATAAATAAGAGGCTACGATAGGGACCGAGAGGAGGAATTGGTTTGGTCTCCCGATAAAATTAAGCATCCCATGTTCGCCCGAACACACAACTTAATTTTATCAATGATAATTCATTCCACTAGAGAACTATCATTGAACTACCGCACCAATCCCAAATTACATTTTGGGCTCCTTCTTATTATGAGTGTGTTAGTCTCCCTGTGTTTAAGATATCGAATGTCCACTAATTAAGTGAGTTATCGACAACTCATTTAATTAATATCTAAGTCCAAGAGTAGTACCACTCAACCTTATTATCATGTCGGACTAAGTCCACCTGCAGGGTTTAACATGACAATCTTTATGAGCTCCTCTTGAGGACATTATCAACCTAGCATCACTAGGACACAGTTTCCTTCTATAATCAACAACACACACTATGAGTGATACCATTTCCCAACTTATCGGGTTTATTGATTCATCGAACTAAATCTCACCCATTGATAAATTAAAGAAATAAATATCAAACATATGTGCTTGTTATTATATTAGGATTAAGAGCACACACTTCCATAATAACTGAGGTCTTTGTTCCTTTACAAAGTCAGTATAAAAGAAACGACCTCAAATGGTCCTACTCAATACACTCTGAGTGTACTAGTGTAATTATATAGTCAAGATAAACTAATACCTAATTACACTACGACCTTCTAATGGTTTGTTCCTTTCCATTCTGGTCGTGAGCTACTGTTTATAATTTATAAGGTACTGATAACATCATCTTCTGTATGTGACACCACATACTATGTTATCTACAATATAAATTAAATGAACAACTACAAACAAATGTAGATAATTAGACCAAATGTGATTCTTTATTCATAATGAATGTTTACAAAGCTTAGGCTCTCAGTATACACTCCAACAGAAGCGCCTGGGAAGTGCTCCGCCAACAAGGAAACCCAAGAAGGAGAGGCCATTGCAAGGGAGATTATCTCAGGAGGTAGAAGGAACAAACGAAAAGAGGAGGCTGGGAAAAAAGGAAGGAGCGCGGCGCGATCTCGGAAAAAGTCAGTCGGCGGCGGCGGCATTTGAGTGCTCCGTGGTGATGGCGAAGGATAACAGAAGGGAGAGAGGAAGAAGATACTTATAGGTATGGTGGAGGAAGGATATTTTCATACGTTAACAACGGATGGTGGATATAGGGGCGGAAATAGACAGGAAACGACTTGTGATGATCCTCAGAAGTATAACTGGGGGGCATTATAGGAAAGGCAAGGGCTCGAGACACGAAGCGTCTCCTAAGGAGGTCGCTCCAACCAAGACAAAAGTGTACAGAAGAGCCATCAAGAAGACGAGTAGAGCAGGTCAGCAGGCTTCAGGGACATGCGAGGTAAAAGTTGGCCCTGGCCGGGCTAGGTATAAAGGCAGCTATCGGAGGAAGAGCTACGTAGCCGAACAAAGCGAGCAAAATAAGCAAGGGTGAGCAGATTAGCAGAGATCTACCAAAGCCACGGGCGACCTACTAAGAAAAGAAACAAGCTAAGGATGCATGAAGGGGAAGCGAGACAATTATCCGGAGTTCAATACGACCATACAAATAAGTACAATTAGGGAAGGTTCAGCATCAACACATAAAAGGTAAGCATTACAAGATGGTCCCGACTACACAACATCTGAAGAAGAGGGGGCAGGGTCACTGGAAGCCAACGGAAGGAGCCCGGGGTCGGCTGGCACTATGTCGGAAGACGCAGGATCAGCAGACGCTTCTGTAACACCCGAAAATTCTCAAAACTATATTAGAATTATGGTACGATTTTTCTGGAATTATTAGATATTTTTCCAGAATTTTCCGAGTAGCGGAAGTAGCAAAAATAAATAGAATCGTAAAACGACCTAAGCGGGAATTGAACCCGAGACCTTCGGTTTACGGATAATGTTAGAAACCAGTGAACCCAACAGGGCCGTGCTGAAAGGAAGGAGAACCAAATATATTTATATTAGAGTTGGGTTCATTAAACCACTTAATATAAATAATAAACTTAAGTGGGGTTTGGTTTATTTTGGTTCGGCACCTCTTCACCTCACGCCAATTTCTCTTCCAAAACCTCACCGCCGCCTCTCCCTTCTTCTCCTCTTCCTCACGCACGGCACACCAAGGCAAGGGTCCATAGGATCATCTTCCGGTGACGACTCCAACACGAAAGAGGTTCTTCTCCGCGAGAGGAACGCGAAGACGTGAACGGATCGTCGAGAGGATCAATTTTCCGGGAAACCTAGCGAATAGAATCGTAAGAAAACCTTGCGATTGAGGTAAGAAACCCCTCACCTGCAGTATAATTGCTCTCGCTTGTTAGTTTTGGCGTTAGATCAGTAATTTTATAGTTTTCAGTTTTAGGGTGTGCTTTCAGTGCACACCAAGCATTCGGTAGAATGCCCAGTCCAGAAGGATGTACCAGTAGGCGTCCTAACAACATATAAAATGTAATAGAAACATTTTATTCAGTTTATTATTAGTTATTACAGCTATATGGATCAAATATCCATTGGGTGGGCTCCCACAGTAGCCTCTAGGTTCAGATAACCTAGCTCTAGGTTCAGATAACCTAGAACAGCAAAGTAGAATAAAACAGTATTCAGTATTTTACTTTTATTCAGTTGGCACTGTACTTGGATCAGATATCCATGGGCTGGACTCCCACAGTCCCTAGGTTCGTATAACCTAGTAACCTCGCTGGATTCGAACTTGCAATCCCGGTCTCGAGGGAAGCGCAAGACAAGAAGTACAAATGCTGTGGCCTCAAAGAAGATGTTTAGTATTTTCATCTATTATATGTATAGTTTTCAAATTTGAAACCAGTGATGAGAACACTAATTTAGCTTTCAGTTCAGTTCAGGTTCAGTTTACATGATTTGAGTTCATGTACAGATTTAGACATATGCATGACTAGTTCAGTTTCATGCTCAGTTTATATGTTATGCCATGTTTCAGTTCCAGTTTATGCTTTGTTTGATATGCCATGCCATGCTTGCATGTTCAGTATGTTTTTCAAACAACATGATTTAAAATCATATTCGCATCGTATGCATGATTTAGTGAGGTAGATGGTTTCTTACTAAGCTTTAAACTTACAGGTACTACTTTTCTTATACTGCAGATACAGGTAAGAGAAAAGTGGACTAGCGGAGGCTGGGGGGCGATGCTACGATGATGTGTGTGTGCAAGGGGTCTGGAATAAAGATCCTTGGGATCTACACGCTTTTATTTCAGTTTTAGTACTTAACATGTCTAGTTTTATGAATTAGTCTTGTTACAGCTTAGTAAACTATGTCTTGTTTAGTCATCATGTTTAGAATATTAGTATTTACATGCTAGAGTGTTTTCATGTATCTAGGACTTGTGTATGCGAGTTTTGGCACGAATCAGTGCTGGAAATCAGAAACTCTGATTTCGCACTGGATCGTCGCCAGAACCATCAAAGGTTTTTCTTCCGGATCGGTCACCGACCGATCCGATGGATACAAGAGTTATCAGATCTCCCGTGATCGGCCACCGACCACCCGCAGGCAATGTAAACATAGGAAGTGTAATCGATCGGTTCATCGACCGATCAGGTACCTATGGTATCAGACCGATCCAGCTGCGTACTGAACGCAGCAGAAGCACGGAGGCTCACCGATCGGTCTCCCGATTGATCAGGTTCCCGGATCGGTCGGCCAGACCGATCCACCGCGCATGTAAGCGAGGTAAGCTTGGATCGGCCACCGACCGATCCGAGGGTGCCACCGCCGATCACCGGAACGATCCGTGAATCGTTCCGACGCCTCAATCGACTCACGGATCGGTTGAAATGTCCGATTACAGCGGGACATCCAAGAGGCATAGATTGTCTCTCCTAGCATGTGTACAACACTCAGGTACTCCTAGAATGTCAGGTTAAGACTTTACAGTAATTAGTTTAGCAAATTTCAAATTTGCTCAGTTTTCCGCACAGTGGTTTCAGTAGTTAATGTAGCGATCTGGCTCACAGCTCTAGTACCCAGGAGTTGGGTCGTTACAGAGTGGTATCAGAGCAGGGTTCCTTACTTCCTACACACACATCAGCATTGTGCCTACAGCTTCCAAGTAAGAACATCTCTCACTCAGTCTTGTTTTCACCTTTCAGATCAGTTATATGTGCTTCCATGTTTGCTCTCATGTTGGTAGTTAATTAATTTATGTTTACAGTGTTAGTATTTAACATGTTACCAGTAGTTAACTATAACATGATAGCTTAGTTATATATATGTGTTCTCTGCTATTTAGAAAATGGTACGAGGACGTCCAGCTAAGAAAGCAAAGAAGGCTCAAAGATAAAGCTTGTGCCTCCCCCGGATCTTACAACATTAGTGGCTCAGCTACAGCTAGCTGATCAACAGCAGGAGATAGCCTCCTTAAAGGCTAACCAGAAGACTACTCCCTAGTCACTCCAGTACCGAACCTCACGACTCCGAGAATCACAGAGGTAGTACCACCTCAGCCTGCAGTACCAGCAGTCCCAGTAGCAGGGGCTAAGAGAGAAGCTACCTTATCCAGGGCGAGAATTAAGCCCGAGAACTTCTCGTGCACCAACAACCATGGGATGCCTGTGCATGGTTTAAAACATCGAAAGCTCGATGGAGCTTCTAGACCGCCGAGCACGAAAGGTGAAGTGTGCCTCTTCGCTTAACAGAGACGACGCATGTGGTGGAGCGGATTAAATCGGCGGCCAAGAAACCGGATGACATGGGCCAACTCGAGAAAGAATTCTTCGAGGAATTCTTTCATATGCAAGTCACGAACCGACACTATGACGAGTTTACTGAATTCCGGCATGGCAACCTATCAGTTCGAGAGGCCATGAAGAAATTCAACAGTTCTGCCCGTGTCCGTAACTAGTCACCAGAAAGAACGAGCACGCTTGATGTCAAGATGCTCGCACTGAGATCGCAATGAATGTAGCCGGTATGCTCATAGGCCACAAACCACAGAGGAGCTAGTGAGTAGTGCTCGATCACCGAACACTATCAAGACAATATCACCCAAACAGGCGGTGTTTCCACAGAGCCCAAGGACAAACTAGCTCGGTACTCAGCAGAAACAACAGGACATAGCTCTACTGGAAGGGGAAACGCAAGGCAAGTAGTGACCCAAAAGGAGGACCACCGAAAACATTCCAGACATCCCAAGTGTGCTACTTGTGGGAAACATCATCCAGGAGTTTGCCGCAAGGGTACGCGAGGTTGTTTTGAATGTGGATGTGAAGGGCACATGGCTGCAAAGGCTTCAACAAGAACAGCCTCCTCCGCCTCACCGACACAGATGGAGCTCACCACCTACACCGATGTATGTCTTAGATGGTCCATGATCGCCAGGCATTAGAAGCCCCCACGCCTACCACAAATGCCGGATTTTCTCACCGACCGCAGAGGACGAGCAAATGCCTCGACAGTTGTCACAGTCGATCAGATTTTTCAAGATAATGCAACTGTCTTATTCGATACTCGGGCAACCCACTCTTATGTATCCTGGCATTTGCCGAGAAACTAGCAACACCTCCGAGTACTCAATAGTCGGGTCGACAACGCTACCCTCAGAGACATTATGGCATCTACGACCGCTCAGAGCAAAGGCTACCATTATAGCATGGGAGCTTTTGGTGATCCGATAGTGCTAGAAATGACCGACTACGATGTCATCTTTGGAATGAATTTTCGATCGATACGGCGCTTCTATAGAGTGCCGTAAATGGAAGGTCATATTCCAACCTCAAGCAGAGTACAGCTTTGAGTACACGGAAGCCAAAGAGGAAAGCTGTGAAGTTTCTCTCAAGATTGAAAGCACAAGCCTATTGGATTGTGGATGCGTGATTTTAGCAAATGTAGTCAACACCACCAGACAAGAACCAACAGCTATCGAGGTTCGAGTCGTTTGTGACTACCCAGCAGCAAGGGGCAGAACAAAAACGTGGCAGTGAGATTGAATTTGAGATAGAGCTCATTCCCGGCACAAATCCAATTTCCAAGGCACCATATCGCATGGCTCCAGCAGAATCAAGGAACTTCGTGAGCAATTACAGGAGCTTCTTGACAAGGGTTTCATACGCCCTAGTCACTCACCATGGGGAGCACCTGTGTTGTTCGTGAAGAAGAAGGATGGAAGCATGCGCCTATGCATAGACTACCGTGCCTTGAACCAGGTCACAATTAAAAATGTACCTCTCCCTAGATGAACCTGTTTGACCAGCTAAAGGGAGCCACAGTGTTCTCTAAAATTGACCTCGGATCGATATCACCGGGTTAGAGTCAAGGAAGGTGATATACCTAAAACAATCTTCAGGACCGATACGGACACTATGAGTTCGTAGTCATGCCTTTTGCGTGACAAATGCTCCGACTACTTCATGGACCTCATGAATATGGTATTCAGAGAATACTTGGACAAGTTTGTCATCGTGTTCATCGATGACATTCTTATCTATTCAGCACTCAGGAGGACCATGCGAGCATCTGAAGACAGTTTTGCAGATCCTTGCAGAACCAGTTGTACGCCAAATTCACGAAATGTGAATTCGGCTAGACCAGGTTTTCGGTCACATCATCTCCAAAGATGGTGTTATGGTAGATCCCAAGATAGAAGTAGCAATCGGAAGAGACCCAGAACGCCAAGGAAATCGAAGCTCAGATTAGCAGTTACACAGAAATTGTAGAGGACTTCTCCAGATAGCCTCCCCACCGACAGTCTCACCGGAAGAACAAGAAATTTCAAGGATGAGGATCATGAGAATTTTAGCGAACTAAAACGAGATTGACCAAAGGTTCTATTTTAGCTATACCAAAACATGCATGCCTTCGACATCTACAGTGGACGCCTAAATTGGGATTAGGAGCAGTATTGATGCAAAAAGGCAAGGTGATCGCTATGCCTCCGGACAACTCAAGGATTATGAGAGGAACTATCCTACTCACGACCTTGAGCTTGCAGCAGTGGTGTTCGCTCTCAAGATTTGGAGACATTATTTGTACGGCTCAGTGCAGAGTGTATACAGATCATCAAAGTCTGAAGTATTTCTTTACTCGGAAGGATCTGAATATGCGACAGCGTAGATGGTTAGAGCTGGTCAAAGATTATGACATAGATATCCTCTACCATCCAGGGAAAGCTAATAAGGTAGCAGACGCACTCAGCAGGAAGTCCAGTGCTACCTTATTATCTTTAGCAACTATGTCACCACCCCTAAGGAAGGAGATTACGGCCTTTAGTCTCGAGCTTATAGTCGGACAGCTTTCCACTATGTCCTTAGCATCTACCTTACTTGATGATATCCAGACAGCTCATCCCGAAATCCAGAAAATCAAGCAAGGGTTAGCGTAATCGAAAATGGAGAGTTCGAGTGTCCGCCAAGGGGGTAGTGTATCGTGGTGAGACTTTGTGTTCCGGATCGAGGAACTACGAAAAGATTCTAGACGAGGCTCACAGACTCCTTATGCGATGCATCCTGGTTCCACCAAATGTATCGTGATCTAAAGAAACGATTTTGGTGGCCGGGATGAAGCGAGATGTCGCCAGACACGCCAAGATCCGCCTAACTCGAGGGTTAAGGCGTAACATCAACCACTGTGAGGAGTTCTGCAACGATCCAGATTCTAGAATGGAAGTGGAGGATATCTCTATGGACTTCATAGTGGGTTACCCGGAACCATGAATGGTTTTGATGCCATTTGGGTAATAGTCGATGTTGACTAAATCACCCACTTCTTAGCTATCGAATATCCTATTCCATGGAGCAACTAGCTCGGTTGTATCTCGGTAGTCAGGCAGCATGGAGTCCCACGAACCATTATATCGATGAGACAAAGAGATTTACATCACACTTCGGAAGTGTGTACTATGGGCACCCGCTAAAATTCAAGATGACCTTCCATCCTCGCATGATGGTCGACGAGCGAGTAAATCAAGTACTCAAGATATGCTCCGAGCTTGTGCCCTAGATTTCAAGGAAGTTGGTGCAAATATCCGAGTCTAGCGAATTGCATACAACAACAGCTATCGTGCCACTATCGGCATGGCACCTTATGAGGCACTCTATGGGCGGAGGTGCGGATCACCAATCTGCTGGAATGAGAGTGGACAGAAGGAACTAGAGCTTCAGACAGATCTAGTAGCAGATACCACTACAGCTTAGCAGATTCGCCAGAGGATAGAGACAGCACAGATCAGAAGAGCTATGCCGATACACGACGCAGACCCCTAGAGTTTTTAGTTGGGGATACTCCTCGAGTAGCTCCCATGAAGGAGTCGTGCTTTGGGAAGAAGGGCAAGCTAGCTCCCGGATATGTGGGACCATACCTTATCACGAAGAGAGTGGGCAAGGTAGCATATGAGCTAGAGCTACCTCAGGAGATGTCAGCCGTCCACGATTTCATGTTTCCATGCTGAAGAAGCATATTCCAGACGCCACCCAGGTGATTGAGCCCCAGTTGGTACAGGTCCGTGATGATCTCAGCTATGACAGTCGGCCTATTCAGATAATAGACCGAGCAGTAAAGAAATTACGGAACAAGGAAGTACCATTAGTTAAAGTCAGCTGGCAAAATCACACAGCAGCAGAGGCGACTTGGGAGACAGAGGCCAGCATGAGACAGAAGTACCCAGAATTGTTTTAAGTTCGGGGACGAACTTTTTATAAGGTATGGGGATTGTAACGCCCGAAAATTCTCAAAACTATATTAGAATTATGGTACGATTTTTCTGGAATTATTAGATATTTTTCCGGAATTTTCCGAGTAGCGGAAGTAGCAAAAATAAATAGAATCGTAAAACGGCCTAAGCGGGAATTGAACCCGAGACCTTCGGTTTACGGATAATGTTAGAAACCAGTGAACCCAGCAGGGCCGTGCTGAAAGGAAGGAGAACCAAATATATTTATATTAGAGTTGGGTTCATTAAACCACTTAATATAAATAATAAACTTAAGTGGGGTTTGGTTTATTTTGGTTCGGCACCTCTTCACCTCACGCCAATTTCTCTTCCAAAACCTCACCGCCGCCTCTCCCTTCTTCTCCTCTTCCTCACGCACGGCACACCAAGGTAAGGGTCCATAGGATCATCTTCCGGCGACGACTCCAACACGAAAGAGGTTCTTCTCCGCGAGAGGAACGCGAAGACGTGAACGGATCGTCGAGAGGATCAATTTTCCGGGAAACCTAGCGAATAGAATCGTAAGAAAACCTTGCGATTGAGGTAAGAAACCCCTCACCTGCAGTATAATTGCTCTCGCTTGTTAGTTTTGGCGTTAGATCAGTAATTTTATAGTTTTCAGTTTTAGGGTGTGCTTTCAGTGCACACCAAGCATTCGGTAGAATGCCCAGTCCAGAAGGATGTACCAGTAGGCGTCCTAACAACATATAAAATGTAATAGAAACATTTTATTCAGTTTATTATTAGTTATTACAGCTATATGGATCAGATATCCATTGGGTGGGCTCCCACAGTAGCCTCTAGGTTCAGATAACCTAGCTCTAGGTTCGTATAACCTAGAACAAAGAAAGTAGAATAAAACAAGATTCAAGATTTTACTTTTATTCAGGCACCGCATTTGGATCAGATATCCATGGCTGGACTCCCACGGTCGTCCTAGGTTCGATAACCTAGTAACCTGGATTCAAACTTGCAATCCCGGTCTCGAGGGAAGCGCCAAGAAGTTGCAGGCCCCAAAGAAGATGTTTAGTATTTTCATCTATTATATGTATAGTTTTCAAATTTGAAACCAGTGATGAGAACACTAATTTAGCTTTCAGTTCAGTTCGAGTTCAGTTTACATGATTTGAGTTCATGTACAGATTTAGACATATGCATGACTAGTTCATTTCATGCTCAGTTTATATGTTATGCCATGTTTCAGTTCCAGTTTATGCTTTGTTTGATATGCCATGCCATGCTTGCATGTTCAGTATGTTTTTCAAACAACATGATTTAAAATCATATTCGCATCGTATGCATGATTTAGTGAGGTAGATGGTTTCTTACTAAGCTTTAAGCTTACAGGTACTACTTTTCTTATACTGCAGATACAGGTAAGAGAAAAGTGGACTAGCGGAGGCTGGGGGGCGATGCTACGATGATGTGTGTGTGCAAGGGGTCTGGAATAAAGATCCTTGGGATCTACACGCTTTTATTTCAGTTTTAGTACTTAACATGTCTAGTTTTATGAATTAGTCTTGTTACAGCTTAGTAAACTATGTCTTGTTTAGTCATCATGTTTAGAATATTAGTATTTACATGCTAGAGTGTTTTCATGTATCTAGGACTTGTGTATGCGAGTTTTGGCACGAATCAGTGCTGGAAATCAGAAACTCTGATTTCGTTTTCAGACTGTCAGAACCTGGATCGGTCAGCAGACCGATCCAGTGCTCTTTCTCTTCCTGGATCGGTCAGCCGACCGATCCAGATGGATACAGTAGCTACTGTATCTCCCAGGATCGGTCAGCCGACCGACCCAGAGGCGAACAGAAACATAGGAAGTGTACTGATCGGTCTACTGACCGATCAAGGTACTCCTGGATCGGTCTGTAGACCGATCCAGCTGCGTACAGAACGCAGCAGAAGCACGGAGGCTCACTGATCGGTCTCCCGATTGATCAGGGTGTTCCTGGATCGGTCGGTAGACCGATCCAGCTGCGTACAGAAGCGAGGTAAGCTTGTGGATCGGTCAGCCGACCGATCCAGAGGGTGCCACCGTGCCAGTATCAGCTGGAACGATCTGTGAATCGTTCCGACGCCTCAATCGACTCACGGATCGGTTGAAATGTCTGATTACAGCTAGCAGGACATCCAAGAGGCATAGATTGTCTCTCCTAGCATGTGTACAACACTCAGGTACTCCTAGAATGTCAGGTTAAGACTTTACAGTAATTAGTTTAGCAAATTTCAAATTTGCTCAGTTTTCCGCACAGTGGTTTCAGTAGTTAATGTAGCGATCTGGCTCACAGCTCTAGTACCCAGGAGTTGGGTCGTTACAGCTTTAGATGCAGCAACAGGAGGGGCATGGGCAGAAATATCCCCGGAAGCTGGATCGGCCGCAGGGGGAGGAGCCTCCAAGAGGAAAAGTCCCTCATCCGCTTCGAAGGAAGGGAAGGTTTCCTGCGGCAATTCCCTGGTTAGGCGAGCTGTGTCCAAGAAGGTGGCAGGAGGTGCCGAGCGTAGGAAACCTTGCTCAAAGGCTTGTCTGACCCCACCAGCGGCCCCATGACAGAGCAACAAGACCATCCAGCGTCCCAGCTTATGGAGGAAGTAGGAAGAGCGAACGTAGGCCAGTCTGTACGCCTTTAGCCGCTCTGATTCGCCAGCCCGGTACACCTCCAAATTGTTCTGGTTCTCCGCAGCCTCGACGCGGGCCACGGACAAATCGCTCTGGCCTTGAGACACCGCTTCCTGGGCCTTCGATAACTCCGCTTGCAAGGATTGGAGAATGGCTTGGCAAGCTTCCCACTGAGTCCGCATGGTTGCTTCCCAGCTAGCGGCAGCACTAGCCAGGGCCTGGGCATCGGCCAACCCCATTTGCAAGAGCTCCTGACCTTGCCGTAGCAGCGTCAACTCCTCTGATTGGGAGAGCAGCTCTGCCTCTTTGGCTTTCAGCTCAGAAACTGTCGCTTGATGACGATCCGCTTCAGAAGCCAAGGAAGACTCACTCGTCTTCAAAGCCGCCTCCAGCAGAGGCCGCCGACTCCCCGGCGGCACGCAGATAAGCATCCAAGCTTCCAAGAGAAGGCTCAGGAGGAGCTGAGGAAGCCGCAGGGTGCTCTAGTTCCTGAAGACGTGCCTTGAGCGCCGCGTTCTCTCGCTGAAGCTCGGCCGCTCGTTGCACGGCGCTCAGACTCGCGGAGCAGGTCTGCCAGTAGCCGGAAGAAGAGAAAGGAGGTTACAGAAACACACGGATACCAGGAAGAAGAAGAGAAAGAGCTTACCGCTACCAGGGAGCGAGCAATTTGATCGAACTCCTCCAAAGGGGAACTGCTCTCCCAGAACTGCTGATTGGCTGATTGCCAGGAGGTAGCCAAGTCCCCATAGAAATTGACCCTACCAAAGATAGGGGATAGGTCGGCAGCGGATGTGTAGGCCGGGTCGGTCTCTGAGGGAAGCCTCCAAGAAGCCTCAAAGGCCAGGTCCGCAGATGGCAGTTCCAGAGTCGGCACGGCTGAGCTCATAGGAACGAGAGGAGGAGAAGTTGAGCGAGTTAGCGAGCCCAGGGGCTGATCGCCAGAGGATGAAGGCGGGGCAGGTAATATACTCTGAATTGGCAGCGGAGCGGTCAGGTCTGATGGCGGGTCTGCCACCTCCAGATCAGAGGCCTTCTCCCGGGCCAAGCTTGTCTCCTGGGTCGGGCTCGTGTCCGAGGACCTGGTGGGGGAGGAGATGCTCACTACGCGTTGACGGCGAGGAGGTGGAGGAGAAGTTGCGGCGACTGGGGCCATCCTTTTGCCCTTGCGTGTCAGGCGCAGCTTCATAGTTGGAGGGAGAGAAGGCACTTGTCCTGCAGGCGGTGGCTCAGCCGTAGGTTGATCAGAGATCCGGGGTAGGGCTGGGTTTGCAGGGTTGAGAGCAGGTGGCTCAATAAGCATCGGGGCGTCCTCCGCATCAGAAGTCCGGGGTTCCGAAAGCTGCGGACCAGCGGCGACGGCGGGATCAGAAGGTAGACCCTGTGTTAGCTCCTCATTCAGAGCTTACAGAACGGCCACTGAGGGTGTCTCCTGACTGGCGAAGGAACGGAGGATGGCAGCCACTACAAAAATAAGAAGAAAAAGCACCTCAGTTAGTGAAGAGCGGTATACAAAAAGATAACAACTTACCAAAAGGAGCTCCGATTTCTGTGGAGATAGGACTAAGGCCAAAAGCGTGCAAAATGCCTTCTAGCATCAGCACAGACAGGCGAACAACGACACCTCTCAGCTTGTCCACAGCCGCGGAGCAGGCAGGTTCATGAACATGCGAAGGGAAGTCTGAAGCGAGGAGGGGACACCATTGGGAAGGCCCGGCTAAGGGGACGGGGGGCTTGAGGAAGAAAAAGCGAGACCTCCAGCCTTTATTAGAAGAAGGTAGGTCATCAAAAAACTTATGGTCCGGCTTGGCCTGAACGTTGAATACCCCTGCTTCGGCTCGCCGGAAAGAATAGAAGTGATGGAATAGTCTAGCGGTCAAGGGGATTTGATAAATACGGCACAAGATGATGGTTCCGCAGACCGCTCGGAATACATTGGGGGCAAACTGAGAGATACCAATACCGCAATACTGACTCAACTCGGAGAAAAAAGGATGCAAAGGAAAGCGAAGACCACCTAAGATTTGGTCCCTAAAAACAGTGATAAACCCTTCGGGAGGAGAAGAAGGATGCTCATCTGGCGAGGGAAGACGAAACTCATATGCGGCGCTTAACCCCAGATTGGATTGCAGTGAAGACAGGTCGTGATGGTCTAAATCAGAGATGTAACGGGAATACCAGAAGAGTTCCTTACCATCCATGATTACGAGGAGTAAGCAGGCGAGGGGAAGGAAGACGAGAGGGGTCACAGGTCGTGCACAAGCAGGAGAACGAGCAGTTGCACTGCCAGAAACGGCCGCGAACGAGAGGAGGAGGATAACGAAGCGTTGAAGTAAGGAAAGCGGACTGCCTTTAGGGTTTATAAAGCCCATTCATTCCTAGGAAACCTCGAGAGTTGAGCTGAGTATCTTTTTGGGTAACGCGCTTCCACGCCGTCGGATGGGAAATAAGCGCCGAAGGGTGCAAAAAAGGGGTCAGAGGCTGGCGTCAGGGGGCGTGCGTAGTACAGGCGTCGGACAGGTGTCACCGCGAGAAGAAGCGGATTAAAGATCGATAAGGCAAGGTAATCATGAAGGGGCGTGGCCTCAAAAAAGAAGCATTCTTCGTGAAAGGTTCAAGGCTAGGCGGGAAGTTTCATGAAGCTGTAGAAGCCGGACAATTCAAAAGGGTCGTGAATGAGGCAAGGTAGGTCAGTAGAAGTGGATGTCAGATCAGAGGAGTATCAAGCGGGCAAGCAGCTCTGCGTAGACAGCCCCTGATCTGAGCAGCTAACCGGGCGCATCGCGGGAACCGTGGGGTCATCATAAGCTGCAAGGGCACTGTGGCCCAGGGGTTGAGTAAGGTCTCTACGCTCCCTCCTCTATTCTTAATTCTATATCGTGCATAGTGCAATTGAAGGAAGAAATGCGACGCGCAAAGCCAACAATAACGACCAGATCAACCAAAGCGATCAGGTCGGCATGGGCGAGACGAATGAAGGCGAAGAAGAGCAATGCATCTATGCCTTTGCCGTTTGGAGTTCTTACTGGTCTCGGACCAGCACCATCACCACCGGTCTCGGACCGGAGTATCATTGCCGGTCTCGGAGGAGTATCATTACTGGTCTCGGACCAGCACCATCGCCACCGGTCTCGGACCGGAGTATCATTACTGGTCTCGGACCAGCGCCATCGCCACCGGTCTCGGACCGGAGTATCCCAGACTCTCGCCTCAGTGCGAGTTATAAGTGAGCTCTGTTCTCACGCCCAACGACCTTTCAGGTCGGCTCCCATGCGAGAATTAAAAGTGAGCCCTGTGCTCACGCCCAACGACCTTTTAGGTCGGTAGTCCCAGACTCTCGCCCCAGTGCGAGTTATAAGTGAGCTCTGTTCTCACGCCCAACGACCTTTCAGGTCGGCTCCCATGCGAGAATTATAAGTGAGCCCTGTGCTCACGCCCAACGACCTTTTAGGTCGGTAGCCCCAGACTCTCGCCTCAGTGCGAGTTATAAGTGAGCTCTGTTCTCACACCCAACGACCTTTCAGGTCAGCTCCCATGCGAGAATTATAAGTGAGCTCTGTGCTCACGCCCAACGACCTTTTAGGTCGGTAGCCCCAGACTCTCACCTCAGTGCGAGTAATAAGTGAGCTCTGTTCTCACGCCCAACGACCTTTCAGGTCGGCTCCCATGCGAGAATCGAAAGTGAGCTCTGTCCTCACGCCCAACGACCTTTCAGGTCGGCCCCCACGCGGGAATCAAAAATCAACTCCCCTGCGAAAATCATAAGTGAGCTCGGCGCTCACACTTGACTACCTTTATGAGGGATATGCCTCACATTGAGTGGAGCGTTTTCAATAATCAGGTCAGCTACATCTGGTTTTATTTTACGCAAATTGCAAATATGTAGCAAACACGCAGGGCAAGGGATGCGGGAGGCCATCTACTCTACTCCTAGAGCGTCAATATTAACTACGAAATTAGGTTTTGCACGTTCATTACAGTTTTAAATCTCAAGCACTATGTCGATTTTATTATCCAAAATTCATACATGAAAAGGAATCATGAAGCAACTCTTGGCTCTCACATACGGGCCAGTTTCTAAAAATGCTTGCTAGATGAAATTTGAGCAGGAAATACTATGCTGGAAGGGGACAGATATACAAGTACAGCAGCACAGTTCAATAAGCAGACGATACAGCTAAGGCTACAAGCGGGAACGTCTTGCGGGAAAGGAGCTACTGAGACAACTATCCCCCAGACCAGCTTTAACTCGTGGAAGGGATTGGTCATGGAGAATGAGCACTGCCGCGTGAAGAGATATCAGGAGACTCAGGGGCGTTCAAAGCCCGAGCCAGCTCCGCATGTAAGGAGTCGATAACTGCTTGTTGCTGGGCGATCGTGTCTTGCTTGACGTTAAGGCACGTGCGGAGAAGAGATAACTCCGTCTCATGCTCTCGCTGCAAACATTCTTGGAGGCTACGTTGATGTTGCAGGCTAGCCTGACATTCCTCTTTCCTCGCCTTCTCCGCATGAACACAGTGCTTTGTGAGGCGATACTGAGCTTCCATGGAATGCAGGGCGGCCGTCTGGCGAGCGCAATCCTGGGACACACGCTCCAGTTCGCGTTCTCTCGCGACAAGCAGTGAGGTGAGTTGATTTATCAGCATTTGGGAGGGCGGTTGATCAACTTCGTCAGAGGAAGGAGAATGCATCTCGGGGGGAGGAAGCTGGCAGAACGTGGGTTAGCAAAAGAAAGTAGGAGAGCAGGAATGAAGAAGGATAAAGTAAAGGAGTGACCGTGAGGTTCTTTATAAAGAAGGCGGGTGGCCAAGTCAAAGCAATGGCGTGGGAACGGCGCCCCAAGCGACTGGCGACGCAATAAAGGATGCATGGTATCCCAGGCGACGCGACACAAAGGTTGATGTGAGAGCCCAGGCGACGCGACACAAAGGTTGATGCGTGAGGCAGGAAGCAGAGCGCACAGAGATATGCTGAGGTAGAAACACAGAGATATGCTGAGGTCACAGAGATGTGCGGAGGTCTAGTCAGTCAGACTATCGTCCTCCTTCGACTAGACTTGTGAGGGAGGCTTGTGATACGGTCGACAATGGAGGGGCCCAAGGGGAAAGGGTGAGAAGGGTCAAGGCCATGTAGCGGTCAAAAGTCAAGAGGACGTGACGGTCAATAGTCAAGGTGACGTGACAGTCAATGGTCAAGCTGACGGGGCGGTCAGAGGCAAGCATGTGGGATAGTCAGAGGTCAGGCAGACTGGTTGATCAAGGGGGCAAAATAGTTGAAAGACGAGGGAAGACGACAGGCGGAACACCAGGCACAGGTCAGGATCGGCAAAGCTGTATAGAGGCAGCTCGGTCTGCAGGTCCGCCATTCAAAGGCCCGGGAGTGCAAGTCACAAATCACAGGTCGGACGCGGCAGAGCTGTGTAGAGACGGCTCGGTCTGCAGGTCCGCCATTCAAAGGCCCGGGAGTGCAAGTCACAAATCACAGGTCGGACGCGGCAAAGCTGTGTAGAGACGGCTCGGTCGGCAGGTCTGCGATTTGAAGGATCGGAAGTGCAAGTCACGAGCGGTCGGCAGGTCTGCGATTCGAAGGATCGGAAGTGCAAGTCACGAGTGGTCTACAGGCCTGCGATTCAAAGGACTGGAAGTACAGGGCATGGGTCGGGATCGACAGAGCTGTTTAGAGATGGCCTGAGCTACAGGCCTGCGATTTAAAGGACTGGAAGTACAGGTCACGGGTCGGAAGCGGCATAACTGATCAGAAGCAGCTCGATCTACAGGCCTGCGGGTGAGGGCCAGGAAATACAAAGCGCAGGATACAGGTCAGGATCGGCATAGCTGTATAGAGGCGGCTCTGTCTGCGGGTCTGCTACTCGAAGATCCGGAAGGGCGAGCCACAAGTCACAGGTCAGAAGCGACAGGGCTATGCAGGGTCAGCCCGACTAACAAGTAACGCTTAGAGGCGAGATCTGGTCGAGGGGTGCGAGGTAGATACCGACCGCGATAAATAGGATGAGCCAAGCTGTGCAGGAATGGAAGGATCACAATTGTCCGTCAAGGTTAATCATCACATACCAGTGAGATGTGCGAAGGCGGAGGTTTCTAAAGAAGAAGATGCTCTCATGACCAATAACGGCCTGACAAGTGTCCCTCACTACAAGACAAAGCCCATGTGTAAAGGCGGAGGTTCCTAAATAGGAAGATGCCTTCACGACCAATAGCAGCACGACAGGTGTCCAGGACTACACGACAAAGCCCATCGTCTAACATTTTCTGACAGGGGGCAGGTTCTGGAAGCGAGGCAGGTGCATAAAAAGGAGGAGATTCCTCGTACGCGGGTACGCGCACTCTCGTCATTTTTTCCTTTCACAACTTTTCATTTTCGACTCTCTCTGTTTCTTCTGGCGAAAAAGGGACCTGACTTGAGCGTCGGAGGGCCTGATCCGGGGACTTTTTCCTTGGGTTTTTGGTCTCTAACGTGAGAGGGGGATTGTCTGAGTGTGCGCAGGGTCTTGTAGCAGCGTCAGCCACCCGTGGGAGCCAGATCACCTACGACTTTCCGTCAACAACCAGGCCACCGTGACCAGCCTTCGGACGGGATCAGGCGCAAAGACGTCGGTCGAGTGCATCATTATCCTCTCCACATCAATTAGTTGTAAAGGTTATCATTTTACAAACTCTGTGATCTTGAGAAGATGAAATAGTATGATTTTAATTTTTTAATTTTTATAAAGTATAGGGTTCAGTTGATGTTGGACACAAACTGCATTGGAACAGTGTCCTCGGTCACTTTAAAAGTTTTTTTCAACCATCCACGAAGAAAGGAACGTATGAAGGCTCTGTTATTTTACATGACCGACATATAGTGCCGATCAAACAGACACCCTTTCGTATTTTTTTGGGCATAGACGATATGCATGTTGGAGTGTATACTGAAAGCCTAAGCTTTGTAAACATTCATTATGAATAAAGAATCACATTTGGTCTAATTATCTACATTTGTTTGTAGTTGTTCATTTAATTTATATTGTAGATAATATAGTATGTGGTGTCACATACAGAAGATGATGTTATCAGTACCTTATAAATTATAAACAGTAGCTCACGACCAGAATGGAAAGGAACAAACCATTAGAAGGTCGTAGTGTAATTAGGTATTAGTTTATCTTGACTATATAATTACACTAGTACACTCAGAGTGTATTGAGTAGGACCATCTGAGGTCGTTTCTTTTATACTGACTTTGTAAAGGAACAAAGACCTCAGTTATTATGGAAGTGTGTGCTCTTAATCCTAATATAATAACAAGCACATATGTTTGATATTTATTTCTCTAATTTATCAATGGGTGAGATTTAGTTCGATGAATCAATAAACCCGATAAGTCGGAAAATGGTATCACTCATAGTGTGTGTTGTTGATTATAGAAGGAAACTGTGTCCTAGTGATGCTAGGTTGATAATGTCCTCAAGAGGAGCTCATAAAGATTGTCATGTTAAACCCTGCAGGTGGACTTAGTCCGACATGATAATAAGGTTGAGTGGTACTACTCTTGGATTTAGATATTAATTAAATGAGTTGTCAGTAACTCACTTAATTAGTGGACATTCGATATCTTAAACACAGGGAGACTAACACACTCATAATAAGAAGGAGCCCAAAAATGTAATTTGGGATTGGTGCGGTAGTTCAATGATAGTTCTCTAGTGGAATGAATTATCATTGATAAAATTAAGTTGTGTATTCGGGGCGAACACGGGATGCTTAATTTTATCGGGAGACCAAAACCAATTCCTCCTCTCGGTCTCTATCGTAGCCTCTTATTTATAGAGTACTATACCCACATATACCCACCTTCTATACCCACCTAAAGGGGGCCGGCCAAGCTAGCTTGGGAACCAAGCTAGGGCCGGCCTAAGCTTGGGATTAAGGTGGCCGGCCCTAGCTTGAACCCAAGCTAGTAGGGCCGGCCATAATTAAATAAAAAAGAAATTTAATTTTAATTTTTATTATTATGTGGAAGATATAATTTAAAGAGAATTAAAAATATCTCTCTTGTAAAAGATCTACAAAAGATTAAAGAAAGAGATTAGATCTCTTTCCTTATTTGTAGATTGGAGAGATGTTTTATTTTCTTTTAAAATTATTCACATGTTAATAAAATTAAAATTATAAATATTTCCTTTTATTAACCATGAAGAGATTTTAAAGAGAAATTTTATTTTTTAAATTTCCGGAAACAAATAAGGAAAGTTTTAATTGTTGATTGAAACTTGTCCAATTTGCTTCCTATTGATTTGGCCGGCCATCATTGTTTAATTGGGGAAATATTATTTTATTTTTCTCAATTAAATCATGTCAAGGAAATTAAGGAAAATTTATTGTAATTAAATTTCCTAATTTACCTAGGCCAAGGAATATAAAAGAAGGGGTGAGGGTGCCTTCACAAGACACAACATCTATTATTCCTCTCCCTCTTTTGTTCCTTGGTGTGGCCGGCCATCATCTCCTTCTCTTCCTCTTGTGGTGGCCGAACCTCTCCCTCTCCCTCTCCCTTGGAGTTCTTGTGGTGGCCGGATACTACTTGGAGAAGAAGAAGAAGAAGGAGAGAAAGCTAGCATCTCTTGGAGCTTGGTTAGTATTTTGGTTTTTCTCCTTGGTGAAGCTTTTCTTTTGTGGCCGAACCTTGCTTGGAGAAGAAGAAGGTGGTTGGTGGTTTCTCATCTTGGAAGATCGTTGCCCACACAACGTCCGAGGTTAGAAGAGGAATACGGTAGAAGATCAAGAGGTTTTTCTACAAGGTATAACTAGTAATTTCTATTTCCGCATCATGCTAGTTATTTATGGAAATAATACCAAATACAAGAGGCTTACGTTCTAGAATTTCGAATATGTTTTTTCGAAGTTGTGTTCTTTTGTTTTTTCTTTTTCTTGTGATTTGATTGTTCTCTTTGGTTAACCTAAAGTTATTTTAGGAAATTAAATATTAGCTTTCTATTAAAGGTTTTGTCTAGTCGGTGGTGGTTGCTCCCATATCCAAGAAGGCCATGTGCCTCGCCACGTCAGTACTGGGAACCTTTTATGGAAATTAATATTTAATGGAATTAATAACTTAAGGAGACTTGGGTCGAACGTGTTAAGTTCCGCAGGAGATCCAAGTCAAAACCTAAAAGAACAAATAGATTAAGTTTTGGATCAAACGTGTTAAGTTCCGCAGGCGATCCAAAATTTAATTTAAAAGAACACATGGTAGCTAGGAAAAGGTTCAGACCTTTGTACAAAATTTTTGTACAGTGGAACCTATAGGTTTTCCGAGTAGCAACCAACAATGCAGCACATCCGTGGGATTTTGGTAAATATATTTCAAAATTGGGATTCAAGTAGTCAAACCTTTAGATTCTCAGATACAATTTATAATTTTATATTTTAGTCACAAAGTAGTTGTATGGTAAAATTTAATGTTTTGCTAAACCTGGGCCTGATACGATGCCATATCAGGCCCACGTGTTCCTAATACTTTTGTATGTGTTGGTAGAAGTATAATAATAATTAAACTTGGTCAGGTGTTCCGGTTGGCTTCACAAGAGGATACGTTTCATTGCTGCTTGGTATTGTAGACCGTGGAGCTTCAATTCCGATCAATTCAGCTAAAGCATCCAGTGACCTCTTTCTAACTTACTTCTCAAACAAAAAAGAAGCTACTAGATCAATAATTGAGGAGTTGCTTAAATTTTATGGCAATCGCGTTGAAGGCTAAGATGATGTTTTATTATTTTGCAAATTCTATATTTTGTATATATTTGTTTGTGTCTTATTTTCTTCTAGTACATATAAGGTCCCTTTAAGTCTTATAGATATAGTAGATGATTTTGAGAATCTTGATAGATCCAACTGGGTTGAAGCAATCCATGAATTTATGGCTCCACAATTACCTAAGATTGGGGATATATTTTCAACAACTGAGATAAAACAATCTAACACCAACCTCCCTTACCTAAAGGGATTTGATGGTCTTTTGGCAGTAAGTGTATAATTTATGTCAAATTTTTTAATATTTTGCGGATATTTTTAAAA
This sequence comes from Zingiber officinale, assembly GCF_018446385.1. Taxonomy (NCBI): domain Eukaryota; kingdom Viridiplantae; phylum Streptophyta; class Magnoliopsida; order Zingiberales; family Zingiberaceae; genus Zingiber; species Zingiber officinale. The sequence goes on from NW_024589827.1 coordinate 440,495, forward strand.
TAGTTAACCCTTTTGATGGTCAATCAGGCATGGTTTTTGGAGCATGTCCCAATCCAAAAACCATACAAAATCAAAGGAACAAGAATAAATAAGTGGAGGAATATTCCTTCACATATTAGTAAGGTGAGAGAATTGATTGACAAAATCTCATCTGAAGAGGTAAATTTTGAATACTTTGACTATAGTTTGGTTAAAAAGTCTTGTTTTAACATGTGGTTTAATATTCTTACAGGTTGTGATTGACCTAATCCCTAACCAAGATGAAAAATCATTGGTTGAGAACCTTGCTGGCGTTGCTGACAGTCCACCTGCAATGGAGGCATCACAAATTGAAGTCACTGAAGTAGGAAGGCAGATTAATAAGGAGTGTTGTAATTTCATTATTCAAGCAAACATAATTAAAGAGCTAACATTGGAGAACATGCAATTGAAGGAGAGGGTGAAAGAATTACTTAAAATAGTTGAAAATAAAGGCATGGAATCTCAATATAGAGAGCCTGTAGACGATCCTCAAATTGAACCTGTAAGTGTTACAACAAGAAGTAGGAGAGGACGTGACAGAAGTCGCTATGATTACAGGGGCACTCCAATTGATAGTCCATTGTGGCTCAAAACTTTACCTAAGAGGCAGCGTAGAAATATACAAATAAGTGAGTCTGCGAAGAAAGATACAAGTCTAGGAGAAGGAAAAAAAGTTGTCAAAGAATATGGTGTTGTGGGCAAGGGGAAAGGAAAATTTGATTTGGATGAAATGGAAGAAGAAATTAATATTGTACAATTGATGGAAGACAAATCTGATGAAGAGGCAGAGAAGGATGTATATATGTTTGTCAAATATGACAAAATGAGGAAACAAGCAATTGTTGTAAGACGATATATGCAAATTTCATTGTAATTTGTTAGATTTAATGGATTATCTAATTGACTTTTTGTGTTTGTGTGCATAGTATGTGAAGAAGCAATGTAAGTCTTCCAAGAAAAAAAAACAAGACGAAGAGGTGACGTACTTGTTAAAAGCCTTGGAGGAAATAAAGTATGTAAATTACATTAGTCAAGACTATTATATGCTTCTCGTATCGTTTGAGCTAAGGTTATCAAAATTAAATTTGTAAAAATAATCTCTGATTTGTTTACTTTGTAGGTTTACAAATGATATGGTTTGGAAGGAACCACCCTTTTATTTAAATTTGTATTCCTTTTTATCTGGTGTGAATGAAGAGATGTTGACAAGAGGGGATGTAATCGACACATATTGTAAAATTCTATTTAGGGGGGCATTCCCGTCTGGAAGCACATACAACAAGTCAATATATTGTTCAACATTCTTCACAGTAAGGAATTGATTTGAATATAGTAAAATTTAGAATTCTTTTTATTATTTGGTTATGTTTGTAAGACTTTGCATATTTATAGTCATTAATGAAATCATCAAGTAAGTTTGCCTTCCAACACCTGATAAAGACGGATAGAGGAGATGATGAGGTAAGGTATATATTTATACCTTTGTGCAGTGATAATGCACACTTCCACTTGCTGCTGGTGGACACCAAATCAATGACGTTCAATCAGTACAATTCTCTAGCAAGTGGAAGTAAATATAAATATGAATTTGAAGCAGCGGTGAGCATCTAATAATAATGTATATGGTTGTATTTTAATATAAATGCTAGTTGATGGAAAAATGAAAATTTCCTCTTTAATCTTCAGGTATCATATTTTAAATTATATAGTCGTGAGCACGTTGCTGCTATTCATCCAAACTTGGAAAGACATTATCCGTTCGAAAAATGGCTCTCCCGCACAATAGAATATCCACAACAACAAGCAAGGTAAATCGAGCACAGAGTGTGAATATAAATTATTGATAAAAAATATTGACCATAAAAATGTTATTGTTTACAGCGTTTACTGTGGCTTCTTTGTGATGCAATACATTCGATGTCTCCTATATGATATGAAGATGGACTTCAAACAAGGAGACATGAAAAAGATTAGAATTGATGAAATGGTATCAATTTTGAGGGATAAGTATTTTAAAACATTGGATTAAATATCCAGTCTTGTAAGGCAAAAACTTGTATAGAATGTAAATGAACTTATTACGTTGTGTAGGTAGTTTAATATCTTTGTATGTAGTATTTATTGTATAATACAGTGGTATGTAGTATATGAGAAGATTATAAACTGTCACTGGAATATTAATAATATTGCATAGTGATTAGTCAAATATAAGTCACAATATACAAAATGCGATGCTGGTGCTTATCAATGGAAAGAGACATAATGTATATAAGTTATACTGCACACCATTTCTATCTTCTCCAAACTAAAAACATGGTAACGGTTGTGATTGTTTAAAATATCAAATAGGCTCGGACCAACAGTCGCTTTCAAGAGAACAATGTCACTAGGTTCGGTGCCAACTAGCACGGAGCAATACCTTCTTAGAAATGGGGTATAAATACGTTTTGATATCAGATATACCTTCTCCCCAGTCAGACCTTCACAAGGAACGTGATTTCAGGTAAATCCAAGTAGGGGAGGGTCATCAGTGGATTTTGGTCAAAACCTACTTATGGACCTAGACACCTTTGATTCGACCCATTTCAGTTCGAGTGGTATTCTGGAGTTGCAAGGACTCCAAATCTACTGGAAAATCGTTATTTAAAGCTCTATAGGTGCAGGAAAAAAAATAAAATATAATCAGCCTCCATTGGGCCTGATATGCTTCAATATCAGGCCCAATGTGGGCCTGATATGAGTGCATATCAGGCCCAACGTGGGCCTGGTATCGTATCGTTTCATAAAACATTAAATCTAATTCCCCCTAATATAAACTCCAAACATTCTAACAGTGTCCTGATGAAAAAAATAAATAACATCAATTTTAAAAGTCCCCTTCAAAAAAGTTGTGCACTGTTCCGTGCCAACTGGCACGGAGCAATACATTCTTATAATTGGGGTATAAATATATTTTGACACCATATATACCTTTTCCCCAGTCAGAACTTCACAGGGAACGTGATTTCAGGTAAATCCAAGTAGGGGAGGGCCATCAGTGGGTTTTGGTCAAAACCCACTGATGGACCTAGACACCTCTGATTCGACCCATTTCAGTTCGAGTGGTATTCTGGAGTTTCAAGGACTCCAAATCTGTTGGAAAATCGTTATTTAAAGCTCTATATGTGCAGGGAAAAAAATAAAATATAATCAGACTCCGTTGGGCCTGATATGCTTCAATATCAGACCCAATGTGGGCCTGATATGAGTGCATATCAGGCCCAACGTGGGCCTGGTATCGTATCGTTTCATAAAACATTAAATTTAACTCCCCCTAATATAAACTCCAAACATTCTAACAGTGTCCTGATGAAAAAAAAAAATAACAACAATTTTAAAAGTCCCCTTCAGAAAAGTTGTGCCCTGTTTCGTGCCAACTGGCACGGAGCAATACCTTTTTATAATTGTGGTATAAATACATTTTGACACCAGATATAGCTTCTCCCCAGTCAGAACTTCACAGGGAACGTGATTTCAGGTAAATCCAAGTAGGGGAGAGCCATCAGTGGGTTTTGGTCAAAACCCACTTATGGACCTAGACACCTCTGATTCGACTTATTTCAGTTTGAGTGGAATTCTGGAGTTCCAAGGACTCCAAATCTGCTGGAAAATCATTATTTAAAGCTCTATAGGTGCAGGGAAAAAATTAAAATATAATCAGCCTCCGTTGGGCCTGATATGCTTCAATATCAGGCCCAACGTGGGCCTAATATAAGTGCATATCAGGCCCAATGTGGGCTTGGTATCGTATCGTTTCATAAAACATTAAATCTAACTACCCCTAATATAAACTCCAAACATTCTAACAGCGTCCTGATGAAAAAAATAAATAACAACAATTTTAAAAGTCCCCTTCAGAAAAGCTGTGCCCTGTTCCGTGCCAACTGGCACGGAGCAATACCTTCTTATAAATGGGGTATAAATACGTTTTGACACCAGATATACCTTCTCCCCAGTCAGAACTTCACAGGGAACGTGATTTCAGGTAAATCCAAGTAGGGGAGAGCCATCAGTGGGTTTTGGTCAAAACCCACTGATGGACCTAGACACCTCTGATTCGACCCATTTCAGTTCGAGTGGTATTCTGGAGTTCCAAGGACTCCAAATCCGTTGAAAAATCGTTATTTAAAGCTCTATAGGTGGAGAGAAAAAAATAAAATATAATCAGCTTCCGTTGGGCCTGATATGCTTCAATATCAGGCCCAACGTGGGCCTGATATGAGTGCATATCAGGCACAACGTGGGCCTGGTATCGTATCGTTTCATAAAACATTAAATCTAAATCCCCCTAATATAAACTCCAAACATTCTAACAGTGTCCTGATGAAAAAAATAAATAACAACAATTTTAAAAGTCCCCTTCAGAAAAGTTGTGCCGTGTTCCGTGCCAACTGGCATGGAACAACACCTTCTTATAAATGGGGTATAAATACGTTTTGACACCAGATATACCTTCTCCCCAATCAAAACTTCACAGGGAACGTGATTTTAGGTAAATCCAAGTAGGGGAGGGCCATCAGTGGGTTTTGGTCAAAATCCACTGATGGACCTAGACACCTTTGATTCTACCTATTTCAGTTCGAGTGGTATTCCGGAGTTGCAAGGACTCCAAATCTGTTGGAAAATCGTTATTTAAAGCTCTATAGGTGCAGGGAAAAAAATAAAATATAATCAACCTCCGTTGGACCTGATATGCTTCAATATTAAGCCCAACGTGGGTCTGGTATCGTATCGTTTCATAAAACATTAAATATCCATAGTATTTTAAGGCAAAAACTTGTAGAGAATGTAAATTAAGTTACGTAGTGTAGGTAGTTTTATATGTTTGTATGTAGTCTTTGTTCTGATTCCACCGTACGATTAAATATCCATGTTCTGATTCCACCGTACGATTCTATGTCTTGTCCGGACACAGACCATGCTGTTCGCCTACGACAGGTGTCTCAAGAATGATATCACGAGCTGTCCTTTTTGTCCTCTTCTGTCTTTTGTCTCTTGCTAGGCCGAATGGGATGGTCGTTCGGCCGCTTGGAGCGCTTATGCACGCACGCACATCGGACGGGATACGGGCTAGTTGATCTCCAGCTCGACTGAGAGGATCTGCCGCTCAGCACAACAGTTCCTCTATATGGGAACCTTGTGAGCGTTGAAAGCCCGACCCTGGGTCGAGTTATCTTCCCGCCAGCCCGGGATCCACCCCGGCCGGCCGGCTAAGTGATCTACCCCCCCCGATCTGCCAGGTCCCCCGGTTGACATGGACCTTGACCTTGACTCTGTCTTTTCCACGTTGTTGACCCCTGCCTATGTGGGTCCCTGATCCTTACCACCGGATCACATGCCTTCCCTTTAAGTCTAGTTGAAGGAGGCGGCCAGTCTGACTGACTGGACTAATAGTTTGATGGTGTATCTGTCGCTCGATTACCGAAGTGAGTGCTTCTCCGCTTGGGTTCTGGGGAAGTCCATTCAGCCGACCGGTGACCTAATGGGTGGGCCTTGAGTAGTTTTACTTGCCGCTGATCGCACTACCAATCCGAGGGCGATTGATGCTGACTTCTGTCGGATCTCCTCGGAATTCATGCCAATCCTTATCATTAAGTGGCCCATGCCCCGAGTAATGGCATTCATTAAATGCCGCCCTCTTACTGATCGCCACGTGGCACCTCCGCCGTCATCGTACGACGAGGGCGTCAGCTTCGATGGGACAGGCGTCGCTTTAAATTCGACGGTTCGATACCAACATCCCTTTCGATGACCTGGATCGAACAGCTGCTGTTGACCGAACCCTGGGTTTATGAAGCGCCGACGCCGACTCCTATTCCATCGTCATTGCCTTCGTGCTTTGGTGCATTCTTTCGTGACCGGCTCCCCGACGATCTGTTACTCCGGCGCTCCGACGAACTCTCAACTCCCTTTTCTTTCACGCCTCACCCCCGAGTAAGCTTCCTCGTAGCTTTACCCTCTCCTTTGTGTTTTCTTTAGTATTTTGGCGGTATTCGCGTCTGTCTAGCACTGTTCCGCCCTCCCCCATCAACCTTTTTGTTCTTCTCCGGTCATTTCTTTTTCTATCGTTCCGGTGATGGCTAGCACCTCTCAACCGTCTGATCCTTCTCCCGGCCTATGGTATATGCCCATGGAAAGCCGGTTTGATGAGGGCGACACGGAGCGCTTCATCCGCGACTTCGAACTCCCTTCTGACCATAGATTAATTTTAGCCACCTCACCCGATCGGCCACATGATCCGCCGCCCGACACTATTTGTTTCTTCCGAGACCAGTTTGTGGCCGGTCTACGTTTTCCTGTTCATCCGTTCATCCTTAAGGTGTGCAACTACTTCCGCATCCCGCTCGGTCAGCTCGTCCCGAACTCCTTCCGGTTGTTGTTCGGGGTAGTTGTCCTCTTTAAGATGCACGGCATTCCCTTAGTCCCCAAGACTTTCCACTATTTCTACTACCCCAAATAGTCTGAGTGGGGCACCTTCCTCTTCCAATCACGGATCAGTCTCGTTTTCTTCGACAAAATGCCGACCTCGAACAAACACTGGAAAGAGAACTACTTTTACCTTCGTCTTCCCGAGCGGCCACCTTTCCGAACTAAATGGCAGACTACCGTGCCGAGCCCGCCGGACCTTGGTAAATACAAGAGCCGGCCAGATTACCTCCACGCAGCCAATCTGCTGGCCGGGGGGTGCTGTACATATTCGGATTGAGCCCGATCCAAACGAAACTTCCGAGCAACATGGGTAAGCGTTTTTCTCGTCCCCCTTCCTTTTGGTCTAACTGATTTATTCTTCTTTTATGCAGCCGACATTATGTGGCGTGCCAAGGCCACCGAGCGGATGAGGTTGAAGGCCGCGGAGATAGAAGCGGCAGCGGCTCAGGAGATGGCCGAGCTAGGCATCGCACCGGTCGGCTCTCACGAGGGTGAGAGTGAAGAAGTTTCCACTGTTGGAGTGTATACTGAAAGCCTAAGCTTTTGTAAACATTTATTTTGAATAAATAATCACATTTGGTCAAATTATCTACATTTGTTTGTAGTTGTTCAATTAATTTATATTGTAGATAACATAGTATGTGGTGTCACATGCAGAAGATGATGTTATCAGTACCTTATAAATTATAAACAGTAGCTCACGACCAAAATGGAAAGGAACAAACCATTAGAAGGTCGTAGTGTAATTAGGTATCAGTTTATCTTGACTGTATAAATACACTAGTACATTTAGAGTGTATTGAGTAGGACCATTTGAGGTCGTTTCTTTTATACTGACTTTATAAAGGAACAAATACCTCAGCTATTATGGAAGTGTGTGCTCTTAATCCTAATATAATAACAAGCACATATATTTGATATTTATTTCTTTAATTTATCAATGAGTGAGATTTAGTTCAATGAATCGATAAGCCCGATAAGTTGGGAAATGATATCACTTATAGTGTGTGTTGTTGATTATAGAAGGAAACTGTGTTCTAGAGATACTAGGTTGATAATGTCCTCAAGAGGAGCTCATAAGGATTGTCATGTTAAACCCTGCAGGTGGACTTAGTTCGACATGATGATAAGGTTGAGTGGTACTACTCTTGGACTAAGATATTAATTAAATGAGTTGTCAGTAACTCACTTAATTAGTTGACATTTGATATCTTAAACACAGGGAGACTAACACACTCATAATAAGAAGGAGCCCAAAAATATAATTTGGGATTGGTGCGGTAGTTCAATAATAGTTCTCTAGTGGAATGAATTATTATTGATAAAATTAAGTTGTGTGTTCGGGGCGAACACGGGATGCTTAATTTTATCGGGAGACCAAAACCAATTCCTCCTCTCGGTCCCTATCGTAGCCTCTTATTTATAGAGTACTATACCCACCTATACCCACCTTCTATACCCTCCTAAAGGGGGCCGACCAAGCTAGCTTGGAATCAAGCTAGGGCCGGCCTAAGCATGGTTTAAGGTGGTCGGCCCTAGCTTGAACCCAAGCTAGAGGGGCCGGCCAAATTAAATTTAAAATAATTTTAATTTTAATTTTTATTATGTGGAAGATATAATTTAAAGAGAATTAAAATTAAAATATCTCTCTTGTAAAAGATCTACAAAAGATTAAAGAAAGAGATTAGATCTCTTTCCTTATTTGTAGATTGGTGAGATATTTTATTTTCTCTTTAAAAAATTATTCACATGTTGAAAAATTAAAATTATAGAAATTTCTTTTAATCAACCATGAAGAGATTTTGAAGAGAAATTTTATTTTTTAAATTTCCGGAAACAAATTAGGAAGTTTTAATTTGTTGATTAAAACTTGTCTAATTTATTTCCCCATGATGTGGCCGGCCATTATGTTTTTAATTGGGAAATTTTATTTTATTTTTCTCAATTAAATCATGTCAAGGAAATTAAGGAAATTTTATTGTAATTAAATTTCCTAATTTTCCAAGGCCAAGGAATATAAAAGAAGGGGTGGGGGTGCCTTCATGAGGTGAACTTCTATTATTTCTCTCCTCTCTTTTCCTTGGTGTTGTGGCCGGCCATCATCCTCTCCCTCTCTTCCTCTTGTGGTGGCCGAATCCTTCATCTCCCTTGGAGCTCTTGTGGTGGCCGGATACTACTTGGAGATGAAGAAGAAGAAGGAGAGAAAGCTTGCATCTCTTGGAGCTTGGTTGGTGTTTTGTTCTTCATCCTTGGTAAAGCTTCCTTGTTGTGGCCGAACCTAGCTAGGAGGAGAAGAAGGTGGTTGGTGGTTTCTCATCTCGGAAGATCGTTGCCCACACAACGTCCGAGGTTAGAAGAGGAATACGGTAGAAGATCAAGAGGTCTTTCTATAAGGTATAACTAGTAGTTTTTCCTTTTCCGCATCATACTAGTTATTTATGGAAATAATACCAAATATAAGAGGCTTACGATTCTAGTATTTCAAATATGATTTTCGATGTTGTGTTCTTTTGTTTTATTTTTCCTTGTGATTTGATTGTTCTTTTCGGTTAACCTAAAGTTATTTTAAGAAATTAAATATTATCTTTCCATAAAAGGTTTTGTCTAGTCGGTGGTGGTTGCTCCCATATCCAAGAAGGCCATGTGCCTCGCCACGTCAGTACTGGGAACCAATTATGGAAATTAATATTTAATGGAATTAATAACTTAAGGTGATTTGGGTCGAACGTGTTAAGTTCCGCAGGAGACCCAAGTCAAAACCTAAAAGAACGAATAGATTAAGTTTTGGATCAAACGTGTTAAGTTCCGCAGGCGATCCAAAATTTAATTTTAAAGAACACATGGTAGCTAGGAAAAGGTTCAGACCTTTGTACAAAATTTTTGTATAGTGGAACCTCTAGGTTTTCCGAGTAGCAACCAACAATTGGTATCAGAGCTAGGGTTTTGCCTCTGTGTATTTGGTATTAGTTTAATTATGCACATGTCATACATAATTTAGGCAGGATAATAGTAGGATGTGCTAACTTTGTGAATGCAGGATCCAACTATTATGGCTTATAGTTTTATGTGTGTGATTGGACCCTTGGACATGTCAAGGGCATTTATATGTGTGTGCATATCGGATGAGCTTGTTTGTGGATCACTAGAACAGACTTCCATTTTGGATGACTATAGGAAGTTAATTAAGAGCGTGTGATCTTCCCCATCGGAAGGGGCATAATCTTATTAATGGACTTAGTGTCAAGTAATGGTATACACTTAGACACATCTAATAGTATCCTCCCCATCGGAGTCACTGCTATTATTTGTGTGACCAAAGGATACCAACTATTAATTTTATTTGTCAAAAAGTTAGGTTGACAAGATAATAAAATTAATGGGTTAAACCCTCCTTTTATAAATGTTGAATTTGTATACGTCCACACTATCGTGGCATACAATATTCACGGTGTTTTGAGGTGTTGGTTAATTTAAAATAGTATTGTTTGAGAAATCAATATTATTCTAAATTTAGAGTTTTGACCAAAAGTTATTTGTGATTCTTAGGATGACTTTCAACCCACTGTCCATCATACTTCAACAGAATAGACTTACTGGACCTAATTACATAGATTGGAAAAGGAACCTGGACATTGTCCTTACTGCTGAAAGTTATAAATTTGTACTGACTGAGCCTTGCTCTGAAGCACTTACTGGTGAATCTACCCAAGAGGAGATTGAATATCATAGGAAATGGGTAAAAGCAGATGAGATGGTGCGGTGTTACATTTTGGCTTCAATGTCAAATGTATTGCAACATCAGCATCAAGATTTACCAACAGCCTATGATATTATGAACAATCTCAAGGAACTCTTTGGTCATCAGGATAGGGCTTCTAGACAAGAAGCCATGAGAAAGATAATGACAGCCACTATGCAAGAGGGTACTCCTGTAAGGGATCATATCCTAAAGATGATGGCTTATCTGAACGAGATACAGATCCTTGGAGGAGAAATTGATGGGGAAACTAGATCGATATGATCCTCCAAACACTACCTAGAAGTTTTGAGCAATTCCGTCTGAATTACAATATGAACAAAAGGGTATATTCATTGGCGGAACTACTGACAGAACTTCAGGCAGCAGAAGGTTTGTTTCGTCACAATTCTCATATTCACTATGCTGAAAATGGTTCTACTTCTAAACCGAAAGGAAAGAAGAAGAAGAAACAAGTTGGTTCAGCAAAGAAAGTGAATAAATCTCAGAGTACAGGACCTAAAGCTGGAATGAAGAAGCCGAAGGGCAAGTGCTTCATCTGTAAGCAGTCAAGGCATTGGAAGGCGGACTGTTCTCGTAGGAATCAGAACAACAAAGGTATATCTTATGCTCTAGTTGTTGAAACATGTTTAGTGGTGTTATCTACCAGCACTTGATGTGTAGATACGGGAGCCACTGATCATGTCTGCAATTCCTTGCAGGGGTTCCAGGAAACCCGACGACTATCTGAAGGAGAGATTACCGTCTACATGGGCAATGCTACTAAGGTGGCGGCTATTGCAGTGGGAGACGTCTACTTATCTTTTAGTAGTAATAGAAATTTGGTTTTAAGAAATTGTCTTTATGTACCTAGTTTTAGAAAGAATTTAATTTCAGTTTCTAAACTGTTTTTCGATGGATATTCAGTTTCTTTCAGTAACGATGTAGTTATTAAGAGAAATAAAGTGATTATCTGTTCTGGTACGTTAGTTGGCAATTTGTATACTTTAAATCCAATTTCTTCCACAAAGCAAAACATGGAAATTTATAACTCATCTTCTAACTCTAATAAGAGAAAAGAACCTTCGGAAATGAACCAAGCATATCTTTGGCATCTAAGGCTTGGTCATATTAACTTAAGTAGGATTCAGAGGCTTATAGCCGATGGACTTTTGGGTTCATTAGAATTGGAAAATTTTCCAACTTATGAATCCTGCTTGGAAGGTAAAATGACTAAGAGGTCGTTCAAGGCCAAGGGGTATAGAGCCAAAGAAGTATTAGAGTTGGTTCACTCTGATTTGTGTGGTCTTATGTCTGTCCAGGCAAGAGGAGGTTTTGAATATTTTGTCTCTTTCATAGACGATTATTCAAGATATGGATACATTTACCTAATGCGCCGCAAGTCCGAGTGCTTTGATAAGTTCAAAGAGTACAAGGCTGATGTGGAGAAACGACTAGGTAAAAGTATCAAGACACTACGGTCTGATCGTGGTGGCGAATATCTCTTAGGAGAGTTTAGGAATTACATATCAGAGGCCGGGATTCAATCTCAACTGTCCGCACCGGGTACACCCCAACAGAATGGTGTGGCAGAACGAAGGAATATGACTCTTATGGAGATGGTTAGATCAATGATGAGTTATTCAGAATTACCAAATTCGTTTTGGGGATATGCTCTGGAAACAGTAGTATACGTTCTGAACTTAGTACCTTCTAAATCAGTTTCTTCTACTCCCACAGAATTGTGGAATGGGCGAAAACCCAGTCTAAGACATATTCGAATTTGGAGTAGTCCAGCACATGTGCTGAAACCAGATGCTGATAAGTTAGAATCCTGTACAGAAGTTCGCGTATTTGTAGGATATCCCAGAGGAACGAAAGATGGTCTATTTTATAGTCCTAAAGACCAGAAGGTCATTGTTAGCACCAATGCCCAGTTTTTAGAAGAAGACTATATAATGAATCACAAGCTCAGTAGTAAAGTTGTTTTAGAAGAACTAAGAGAGGACACGTCTACTTTAGTACCAACAGTACAAGATGAAGTACCACAAGAAACTGCAACACGTGTCACACATGATACACAACCACAGACAGTGCCTCGTCGTAGTGGGAGGGTTGTTAGGCAGCCTGAGAGATTCATGTTTTTGGGAGAGTCTTCGGACTTGATCCCGGGTAAACATGAACCTGATCCCCGGACATATGACGAAGCACTCCAAGATAGAGATGCAGCATCTTGGCAAAAGGCGATGAATTCTGAAATAGAGTCTATGTACTCTAATAAGGTCTGGGAGCTTGTAGAACCACCTGATGGTGTAAAAGACGTTGGATGCAAGTGGATCTACAAAAGGAAAAGAGGGACAGACGGGAAGGTAGAAACCTTTAAAGCTAGGCTTGTTGCGAAAGGGTACACTCAGAAAGAGGGAATCGATTATGAGGAAACCTTTTCACCAGTAGTCATGCTTAAGTCTATCCGGATACTCTTATCCATTGCTGCTCATATGGATTATGAGATTTGGCAAATGGATGTCAAGACAGCTTTCCTTAATGGAAGTCTTGAAGAGAATATCCATATGAAGTAACCAAAAGGGTTCATTGAAAAAGGCAAAGAGCATCTAGTGTGCAAGCTCAATCGGTCCATTTATGGACTGAAGCAAGCTTCAAGATCTTGGAACATCCGGTTTAATGAAGTAATCCAGTCATATGGATTTATTCAAAGTCCGGATGAGTCTTGTGTATATAAGAAGTGTAACGGAAACGTGGTGGTATTTCTTGTACTATACGTAGATGATATTTTGTTAATTGGCAAAAATGTCAAGGTATTATCAGACGTAAGGGTATGGTTGTCTAAATAATTTGATATGAAGGACTTAGGAGAGTGTGCACACATTCTTGGGATCAAAGTTATAAGGGATCGCAAGAAAAGAATGTTGTGTCTGTCCCAAGCTTCATATATAGATACAATCCTTGCTCGTTTTAGCATGCAGGATTCCAAGAAATGTTTCTTACCTTTTAGGCATGGAATAGCTCTATCTAAAGAGATGTCTCCAAAGACATCAAAGGAGATAGAAGACATGAAAGCAGTCCCTTATGCTTCGGCTGTAGGAAGCCTTATGTATGCAATGCTATGTACGAGACCTGATATTTGTTTTGCCGTGGGCATGGTCAGCAGATATCAGAGTAACCCTGGACAAGGACATTGGACTACAATAAAGCATATATTAAAGTACCTGAGAAGGACTAGAGATTATATGCTAGTTTATCATGCAGACGATTTACTCCCTGTGGGTTACACGGATTCAGATTTCCAATTAGATAGGGACAATAGTAAGTCTACATCAGGCTATGTGTTTACTTTAGGAGGTGGAGCCTGTTGGATCGAGACCGCGCTAGAGGGGGGCTGAATAGCGCTCGTGGCTATTTCGTTCGATTATCGGAATCGTAAGGGTTAAAACGCCGCGGGATAAAGAAAATAAGCACACAGAGACAAGAGAATTTACTTCGTTCGGAGCCTAAGGCGACTCCTACTCGAAGGCCCGCGATCCTTGATCGCTTCCGGTGGGCAACAACTATAAGCTCGTAAAAACTATTACAAACTAATTACAATTCAAAGCAGTAAAAAGATTATACCGACGACAAAAGACTAAATCTGAAGCTCCGGGTTGTCGGGGTGTCGTTGCAGCACATTGGGATCGTCTCGTAGGCAGCTTGTAGCAGACAGTTCACTTGGAAGAAGATATCTCAAGCTGCTGGTCGAGATGTCCTTTTATTGGACGTTCAAGGCGCCTCCATTGCCAGTCAAGGCGCCTTAAACCCCAAAACTTATCCCTATTCCTGCGCTGTGATAACCTCCGCTGACTGTTGCTTATCCCAACCTGAAGGCGCCTTCATCAAAGCTCCAAGGCGCCTTCAATGGTCCAAGGCGCCTTCAATCCCTATGAAGGCGCCTCCAGCTCCACTTCACAGCCAGCTTCAGGTTTTGCACTCGAGGCGCCTCCAAGCTCCATAGAGGTGCCTCGGACACTGTTCATCCGAGTTTAATCTTTGCACTTTGGTCCCTGCAAGATACATTAATCCCAAATATACCTTGCAGCACAAAGTTAGCACATAAAACATAATAGAAGTGATAATGACAATCTCCGGACTGTCCGAGTCTGACTTCAGGTTTCCAACCGGAAACCCTAGGTCGACCCAACGCCTACTGTTCCCTCTACGGGGAACTCGTCCTCACCTACTCCACTCAGGAGATTTACCTGATGCCAGTCTGGTCCTCCAGACTGACTGGACTTTTCGCCTAGGGTTACCGCCCCCTAGGACCTAGGGTTACCGCCCCTAGGGTTTTTCTCCACCTAGGGTTACCGCCACCTAGGACCTAAGGTTGTTGCCCCTTAGGGTTTTCCTCCACCTAGGGTTACCGCCCCCTAGGACCTAAGGTTGCCACCCCTTAGGGTTTTCCTCCACCTAGGGTTACCACCCCTAGGACCTAAGGTTGTCGCCCCTTAGGATTTTCCTTCACCTAGAGTTACCACCCCCTAGGACCTAAGGTTACCCCCCCTTAGGATTTTCCTTCACCTAGGGTTACCATCCCCTAGGACCTAAGGTTACCCCCCCTTAGGATTTTTCCCTGCCTAACCGCAGTTAGGACTTTCCTGAAACACTCATTCAACATGTTAGATAACAGAGAATCTTAACTTTGAATCCCTTTTCCATTATCAAAATTTAGGTTCGATCGTCGGATGCTTCCTGCACCAACAATCTCCCTATTTTTGATTATGGCAACAAAAATTCAAAGTTAAGAAAATAATGCCATTAAAAGATAAGCATGAATAAAGCACAAGCATAAATCATAGGCACATTCACAAAGAAAATTTCTTTTTAATTTTCTTTGAATTTCTTCCTACTCTCCCCCTTTGCCATATATCAAAATACCCAAGAGAGTGAAGAAAATCTAGGCCTTAGCTTAACTTTCAAAGATAATTTTTTATCTTATCTTTCAAAGAGAAAAATAGAGGGTTAATCATACTTTTGATAAACACTTAGTTTTTCTTGTAAGACTTTTAGCTAGGTGAAATCAAAAATGTTATCATAATTTTGAAAGCAAAATTCTTACTTTAATTTGAGAGATACTTTTAGCTGAGATAAAATTATTTTGTCTTTAAACAATAACTTAGTAAATTTTTGTGATTTCAAAAAGATTTAGTTTTTCAAAAAAGCTGTTTTGATGAGATTTTGAGAATGCTTTGGAAAATACTTAGCATTTTCAGCAGAACTTAGCATTTGAAAACAATTGCTTTGAGAGACACTTAGCTAAATTTCTTTTTTGAAAGAAAAAAAATATTTAGCTAAATTTGAAAATACTTAGCTATGTTTTCAGCTTAAAACTGATTGCGTTGAGAAAATATCTTGCCAAGTAGCTAAGTCTAGAAAATAATTTAACTAAGTTTAGTTAGAAAAAACTTAATTAAGTACTTAGCTTTGAAAACGTTTAGCTTATAGAGGTTAAAAATAATTTAGTTATAATTTAAAAGTCAAGTCATAAGCAATTTTAATTTTAAAGCTAAGTTAAAAATAGCTTGAATTTTCGAAGATATGCAAAAAATAGTTTTTAATATTAAGGTCAAGTCAAAATTTTTAAAGAAAAACTAATTTTAAAACCGACTCAAAATCACTCCCCCTTAATTAATGCCTTAATAAAT
This sequence comes from Zingiber officinale, assembly GCF_018446385.1. Classification (NCBI taxonomy): domain Eukaryota; kingdom Viridiplantae; phylum Streptophyta; class Magnoliopsida; order Zingiberales; family Zingiberaceae; genus Zingiber; species Zingiber officinale. Next base: position 456,413 of record NW_024589827.1, read on the forward strand.
TTTTGAGTTCAGGAGTTCAAGCATGAGAGGTTAAAAAATAATTTTCCTAATTTTCTATCTCATTCATTCTAGATTAACAAGCATGTTTAGCATATGAGTGAGTGTGAGATGGAGTTTACTTTAATTTACAACATTGAAAATATCAGTTAGAATTCCAAATAAGTGACCATTATTTTGAAGATTCAAAAATTAATTGAGCTTAGAATTTCAAAGAATTTAATAACTTCTGAAAAGGGTTTTGAAATTAATTTTTCAGAGGATATTTCAAATGATTTTTCAAATAATTTTGAAATGATCATTTTTCAAATGATTTTACAAATAACATTTAAGTTTTAAAAGATTTTAAAATAATTTTTCAAAGATTTCTCTAATAATTTTTAAATGATTTCTTAAAAGATTTTTTTTTTAAAATAATTTTGAAATGAAGTTTTAAAAGATTTTGAAATGATTTTTAAAAGATTTTTCAAATAAATTTTAAAAGAATTTTGAAATTAAGTTTTAAAAGATTTTGAAATGATTTTTAAAAGATTTTTCAAATAAATTTAAAAGAATTTTGAAATGAAGTTTTAAAAGATTTTGAAATGATTTTGAAGGATTTTTCAAATAAATTTTAAAAGAATTTTGAAATTAAGTTTTAAAGATTTTGAAATGATTTTTAAAAGATTTTTCAAATAAACTTTAAAAGAATTTTGAAATTAAGTTTTAAAGATTTTGAAATGATTTTTAAAAGATTTTTCAAATAAATTTTAAAAGAATTTTGAAATTAAGTTTTAAAGATTTTGAAATGAATTTTAAAGGATTTTTCAAATAAATTTTAAAAGAATTTTGAAATTAAGTTTTAAAGATTTTGAAATGATTTTTAAAAGATTTTTCAAATAAATTTTAAAAGAATTTTGAAATTAAGTTTTAAAGATTTTGAAATGATTTTTAAAGGATTTTTCAAATAAATTTTAAAAGAATTTTGAAATTAAGTTTTAAAAGATTTTGAAATTATTTTGAAATGATTTTTCAAATAAATTTTAAAAGAATTTTGAAATTAAGTTTTAAAAAGATTTTGAAATGATTTTTAAAAGATTTTTCAAATAAATTTTAAAAGAATTTTGAAATTAAGTTTTAAATATTTTGAAATGATTTTTAAAGGATTTTTCAAATAAATTTTAAAAGAATTTTGAAATTAAGTTTTAAAGATTTTGAAATGATTTTTAAAAGATTTTTTAAATAAATTTTAAAAAAATTTGAAATTAAGTTTTAAAAGATTTTGAAAGGATTTTTCAAATAAATTTTAAAAGAATTTTGAAATTAAGTTTTAAAAGATTTTGAAATGATTTTGAAAATAAATTTTAAAAGAATTTTGAAATTAAGTTTTGAAATGATTTAGAAAAGATTTTTCAAATAAATTTTAAAAGAATTTTAAATTAAGTTTTAAAAGATTTTGAAATGATTTTTAAAGGATTTTTCAAATAAATTTTAAAAGAATTTTGAAATTAAGTTTTAAAGATTTTGAAATGATTTTTAAAATATTTTTCAAATAAATTTTAAAAGAATTTTGAAATTAAGTTTTAAAAGATTTTGAAATTATTTTTAAAAGATTTTTCAAATAAATTTTAAAAGAATTTTGAAATTAAGTTTTAAAAGATTTTGAAATGATTTTGAAATGATTTTTCAAATAAATTTTAAAAGAATTTTGAAATTAAGTTTTAAAAAGATTTTGAAATGATTTTTCAAATAAATTTTAAAAGAATTTTGAAATTAAGTTTTAAAGATTTTGAAATGATTTTTAAAGGATTTTTCAAATAAATTTTTATAGAATTTTGAAATTAAGTTTTAAAGATTTTGAATTGATTTTTAAAAGATTTTTCAAATAAATTTTAAAAGAATTTTTAAATTAAGTTTTAAAAGATTTTGAAATGATTTTTCAAATAAATTTTAAAAGAATTTTGAAATTAAGTTTTAAAAAGATTTTGAAATGATTTTGAAAAAAAATTTCGAATAAATTTTAAAAGAATTTTGAAATTAAGTTTTAAAAGATTTTGAAAGGATTTTGAAAGGATTTTTCAAATAAATTTTAAAAGAATTTTGAAATTAAGTTTTAAAGATTTTGAAATGATTTTTAAAAGATTTTTCAAATAAATTTTAAAAGAATTTTGAAATTAAGTTTTAAAGATTTTGAAATGATTTTTAAAAGATTTTTCAAATAAATTTTAAAAGAATTTTGAAATTAAGTTTTAAAAGATTTTGAAATGATTTTTAAAAGATTTTTCAAATAAATTTTAAAAGAATTTTGAAATTAAGTTTTAAAAGATTTTGAAATTTGAGATTTAAAAATAATTTTGAAAGGATTGAGTTAAAGATTTTAAAGTTGAATAATTTTGAAAAATTATTTTAAAGTTAATTAAATTTGGAAAATAATTTTTGAAAGATAATTTTAAAGTTAATAAAATTTTTTTAATGTTAATTAATCTTTGAAAAATAATTTCAGACAATTTAGAATGATTTAGAAACTGAGTTTTAAAATAATTTAGATTTGAAAATAATTCAAGTTAAAGTAATTTAATTATTAATTAACTTGATTTAAGTTAAGTCAATTTTAATATTTTAATTTCCTAGTCATCTCACCCGATCTAAAATTGTCAATCTGGGAACCCTATAATTGTTGTGAGATGAATTATGGTTGTATTTAAGGGTCTGGTTTAACTTTGTATTAGATTCAGGTTTAACTTTGGGTTCAACAAGTAAGCATTCTTTGGATAAACTTCTGGGGTATGGTGAGTCACAAGGTACTCATTAAAGTAACCATGCTTTCGAGGTTTCCCAAATAGTCCTACCCATTGAGCTTAATACTAAACCTTGGTCTAACTAGTTAGGATCCATTTAAGGGTAGCTTCGGTCAGTTCCACTTGGCCAAATGCACCAGGTCGAAGCCATATCTTCCTAGACATGCGATGCCCAAGCTTCTCTAACGTACTATCATCCAAAAACTTCACCAGTACTGTGGGTCAAGTTAAACCTAGCCCGTTTTGACCTAACCTTAATTACCCTGCCGGGTAATCTACTCTTGTTTTACCCATTTCGGGTAGATTAGGTTCAGTTACCCTGTCGGGTAGTTCAGTTGGGGGTGCCAGCGAGTCTGGATCCTCCATCTATTTTTATTTAACTTAAGTTGAAAGTTCCTTTTAATTTTGAATTAATTTTGAATTGAATTTTGAATTTAATTTAATTTCAAGTTTTTAATTGAATTTTGAATTTTAAATTTTGAATTTTGAATTTAATTTCAAATTTAATTTGAATATTAATTTGAATTATGTTCTTAATATTGTTTTTCTATTAGCTCCCCCTGGATCATAGCCTTGATATGGTCTATCAAGGTAATAGACTTGATCATTGGGGGCCCAATAGTGACCAGTTCCAACTTGATTAACCAAGTTGGATTTTGGCACCCATGCTTGGAGAATTTTTCTCTTATTTCTATTAACTAGCGATAAATATGATTTGTATTTTATTTTAGTTTTAAATCCAAGTCCAGTTTTGTTGTAAACGGCTCGCTGTTTTCCAAGAATCAGATCCAGATTCTTGGAGCCCAAGGTGAACCGTTCCAACGTGTCCTTGAGTTCTTTAATTTGAGCTTTCAAATTGGAATTTTCTTCCTCAAGTTGTTGGACTTGAGTCGAACTTCCAATTTGAACTGACTCAGTTAAAGAGCTCGAGTCAGTCGCTTCCTTAAGGGCTGTTACCTCCTTTTGGAGCGACTTAACCCGGACGTTGGATTTAGCCAACTTTTTTACTAAGTAAGGTAATAATTCATGCAAGTTATCTAATTGAAATTCTGCGAGTAGTGAACTTACAGTGGGTTTTGGTCCTTCGGAAACGAATGCGGATTCGTGGCTTCGATCAGACTCAGTCTCGGATTCGCTCTCGGTTTCTGACTCATACTCGGACTCAGTTTCCGCCACGGTTGCTAGTACTGGTAGAGCGAGGAAGCTCGTCGGTTCTTCTACGTCGGACCCGGATTCATCTGAAGACTCGGACCATATCTTTTCCTCTGTCTTACTTGTACCTACAACCATCATAATACCTTCCTCGGCCGAAGTAGTATTATTCTGCACATCTAATTCAAATAAATCATTTATTAAATTATGCTTACTTACTTGAGCGTCGGAAGTGCCCTCGTGTAGTTCTATCAACTTTTGCCACAACTCTTTTGCACTTGCGAAAGGGCCGATGCGGTTCAGTTCTTCATTAGTTAGGCCACATTGTAGCATGTAGGTTGCTTTGGCATCGGCTTCAACTTTTTTCATTGTGCTAGAATCCCAATTGATGCATGAGATAAGTTCTCCGGTGTCGTCACGTGGAAGTTCGAGTCCGGTCTGGATGATGATCCACATCTCGACTTGAGTCTTAAGGTGGTATTCCATCCGGTTCTTCCAGTATCCAAAGGCCTCGCCAGAAAAGAGCGGCGGTCGGACGGTGCAGAATCCTTCTTGGAATGCCATTTTAAAAGAACCTTGCACACAAAAAATAGCAAAAAATGTACTAGGACTTGATCCTGGATTAGCAGTGCGGTATGGAAGGATAGAAATAGAAGTTCACAAGTTTCGAGAAAAAATAATAAAAAAATAAAAAAATATTATTAAAAAATATTTTAAAAAAATATTACTACAAATTTTTGAAAACACGATTTTTCACTAATTCCAATCAATGGTGAAAAGATGAAAATGAATTTTTGAAAACAATTTTGGAGGGAAAAAAAATGAAAGGCCACGAAAAAATGCTTGAATGGTGGTTGCACCAGTTCAAAGCGACCCCGCTCTGATACCAATTGTTGGATTGAGACCGCGCTAGAGGGGGGTGAATAGCGCTCGTGGCTATTTCGTTCGATTATTAGAATCGTAAGGGTTAAAACGTAGCGGAATAAAGAAAACAAGCACATAGAGACAAGAGAATTTACTTCGTTCGGAGCCTAAGGCGACTCCTACTCGAAAGCCCGCGATCCTTGATCGCTTCCGGTGGGCAACAACTATAAGCTCGTAAAAACTATTACAAACTAATTACAATTCAAAGCAGTAAAAAGATTATACCGACAACAAAAGACTAAATCTGAAGCTCCGGGTTGTCGAGGTGTCGTTGCAGCACTTTGGGATCGTCTCGTAGGCAGCTTATAGCAGACAGTTCACTTGGAAGAAGATATCTCAAGCTGCTGGTCGAGTTGTCCTTTTATTGGACGTTCAAGGCGCCTCCATTGCCAGTTAAGGCGCCTTGAACCCCAAAACTTATCCCTGTTCCTGCGCTGTGATAACCTCCGCTGACTGTTGCTTATCCCAACCTGAAGGCGCCTTCATCAAAGATCCAAGGCGCCTTCAATGGTCCAAGGCGCCTTCAATCCCTATGAAGGCGCCTCCAGCTCCACTTCACAGCCAGCTTCAGGTTTTGCACTCGAGGCGCCTCCAAGCTCCATGGAGGCGCCTCGGACACTGTTCATCCGAGTTTAATCTTTGCACTTTGGTCCCTGCAAGATACATTAATCCCAAATATACCCTGCAGCACAAAGTTAGCACATAAAACATAATAGAAGTGATAATGACAATCTCTGGACTGTCCGAGTCTGACTTCGGGTTTCCAACCGGAAACCCTAGGTCGACCCAACGCCTACTGTTCCCTCTACGGGGAACGCGTCCTCACCTACTCCACTCAGGAGATTTACCTGATGCCAGTCTGGTCCTCCAGACTGACTGGACTTTTCGCCTAGGGTTACCGCCCCCTAGGACCTAGGGTTACCGCCCCCTAGGGTTTTTCTCCACCTAGGGTTACCGCCCCTAGGACCTAAGGTTTTTGCCCCTTAGGGTTTTCCTCCACCTAGGGTTACCGCCCCCTAGGACCTAAGGTTGCTGCCCCTTAGGGTTTTCCTCCACCTAGGGTTACCACCCCTAGGACCTAAGCTTGCCGCCCCTTAGGATTTTCCTTCACCTAGGGTTACCACTCCCTAGGACCTAAGGTTACCCCCCTTAGGATTTTCCTTCACCTAGGGTTACCACCCCCTAGGACCTAAGGTTTCCCCCCTTAGGATTTTTCCCTGCCTAACCGCAGTTAGGACTTTCCTGAAACACTCATTCAACATGTTAGATAACAGAGAATCTTAACTTTGAATCCCTTTGCAATTATCAAAACTTAGGTTCGATCGTCGGATGCTTCCTGCACCAACAGAGCCATTTCATGGAGGAGTGTTAAGCAGAAATGCGTTTCGGACTCAACCATGGAAGCTGAGTATGTAGCAGCCTCTGAAGCAGCTAAAGAAGCAGTATGGCTCAGGAACTTTCTAATTGACTTAGATGTGATTCCTGGTTTGCCCAAAATCATCACAATTTATTGTGATAATAGCGGTGCAGTTGCAAACTCGAAATAACCACGAGCTCATAAGGCAAGTAAACATATAGAGCGCAAGTACCACCTGATACGAGATATCGTGAAGCGAGGAGAAGTTGTCATCGCCAAGATTGCATCAGCAGATAACCTAGCAGATCCTTTCACTAAGGCCCTTTCGGCGAAAGCTTTCGATCGGCATGTGGAGGGAATGAGAATCAGATGTATGGTAGAAGATATGGCAGCTTAGTCATTAGTATAAGTGGGAGATTGTTGGAGTGTATACTGAAAGCCTAAGCTTTTGTAAACATTTATTTTGAATAAAGAATCACATTTGGTCAAATTATCTACATTTGTTTGTAGTTGTTCAATTAATTTATATTGTAGATAACATAGTATGTGGTGTCACATGCAGAAGATGATGTTATCAGTACCTTATAAATTATAAACAGTAGCTCACGACCAAAATGGAAAGGAACAAACCATTAGAAGGTCGTAGTGTAATTAGGTATCAGTTTATCTTGACTGTATAATTACACTAGTACACTTAGAGTGTATTGAGTAGGACCATTTGAGGTCGTTTCTTTTATACTGACTTTATAAAGGAACAAAGACCTCAGTTATTATGGAAGTGTGTGCTCTTAATCCTAATATAATAACAAGCACATATATTTGATATTTATTTCTTTAATTTATCAATGGGTGAGATTTAGTTCGATGAATCGATAAGCCCGATAAATTGGGAAATGATATCACTTATAGTGTGTGTTGTTGATTATAGAAGAAAACTGTGTCCTAGAGATACTAGGTTGATAATGTCCTCAAGAGGAGCTCATAAGAATTGTCATGTTAAACCCTGCAGGTGGACTTAGTCCGACATGACGATAAGGTTGAGTGGTACTACTCTTGGACTAAGATATTAATTAAATGAGTTGTCAGTAACTCACTTAATTAGTGGACATTCGATATCTTAAACACAGGGAGACTAACACACTCATAATAAGAAGGAGCCCAAAAATGTAATTTGGGATTGGTGTGGTAGTTCAATAATAGTTCTCTAGTGGAATGAATTATTATTGATAAAATTAAGTTGTGTGTTCGGGGCGAACACGGGATGCTTAATTTTATCGGGAGACCAAAACCAATTCCTCCTCTCGGTCCCTATCGTAGCCTCTTATTTATAGAGTACTATACCCACCTATACCCACCTTCTATACCCACCTAAAGGGGGTCGGCCAAGCTAGCTTGGAATCAAGCTAGGGCCGACCTAAGCATGGTTTAAGGTGGCCGGCCCTAGCTTGAACCCAAACTAGAGGGGCCGACCAAATTAAATTTAAAATAATTTTAATTTTAATTTTTATTATGTGGAAGATATAATTTAAAGATAATTAAAATTAAAATATCTCTTTTGTAAAAGATCTACAAAAGATTAAAGAAAGAGATTAGATCTCTTTCCTTATTTGTAGATTGGTGAGATATTTTATTTTCTCTTTAAAAAATTATTCATATGTTAAAAATTAAAATTATAGAAATTTCTTTTAATCAACCATGAAGATATTTTTGAAGAGAAATTTTATTTTTTAAATTTCCAGAAACAAATTAGGAAGTTTTAATTTGTTGATTAAAACTTGTCTAATTTATTTCCCCATGATGTGGCCGGCCATTATGTTTTTAATTGGGAAATTCTATTTTATTTTTCTCAATTAAATCATGTCAAGAAAATTAAGGAAATTTTATTGTAATTAAATTTCCTAATTTGCCAAGGCCAAGGAATATAAAAGAAGGGGTGGGGGTGCCTTCATGAGGTGAACCTCTATTATTTCTCTCCTCTCTTTTCCTTGGTGTTGTGGCCGGCCATCATCCTCTCCCTCTCTTCCTCTTGTGGTGGCCGAATCCTTCATCTCCCTTGGAGCTCTTGTGGTGGCCGGATACTACTTGGAGAAGAAGAAGAAGAAGGAGAGAAAGCTTGCATCTCTTGGAGCTTGGTTGGTGTTTTGTTCTTCATCCTTGGTAAAGCTTCCTTGTTGTGGCCGAACCTAGCTAGGAGGAGAAGAAGGTGGTTGGTGGTTTCTCATCTCGGAAGATCGTTGCCCACACAACGTCCGAGGTTAGAAGAGGAATACGGTAGAAGATCAAGAGGTCTTTCTAGAAGGTATAACTAGTAGTTTTTCCTTTTTCGCATCATACTAGTTATTTATGGAAATAATACCAAATATAAGAGGCTTACAATTCTAGTATTTCGAATATATTTTTCGATGTTGTGTTCTTTTATTTTATTTTTCCTTGTGATTTGATTGTTCTTTTCAGTTAACCTAAAGTTATTTTAGGAAATTAAATATTATCTTTCCATAAAAGGTTTTGTCTAGTCGGTGGTGGTTGCTCCCATATTCAAGATGTAACACCCCAAATTTCATGATTTAGAGTTCTAAAAGACCTTATTAAAATCTAGAAATGTTTTAGAAAAATTCTAGAGATTGAACTCGTGTTTTGATAATGGCAAAGAATTCAAAGTTAAGATGTTTTTTAGTCTAACAAGTCTACTTGAGGATTTCAGGAAAGTCCTAGCTGCGGTTAGGCAAAGGGAAAACCCTAGGGGGCGGTAACCCTAGGTCATAGGGGGTGGTAACCCTATGTGGAAAGTCTTGGCAGGTCGATGGCTTCAGGCAAAAGTCCTAGGGGGTGGTAACCCTAGGTGAAAAGTCCTGGTGTCGCGAACCAGGTGAAAGACGGGACTAGCCGGGGAAGTGGATGTCCAGCAGAAAGTCCGGAAGCATCGAGTGCTGAGCAAAAGTCCAGTCGATCTGGAGGATCGACTGGCAACAGGTAAATCTCCTGAGTGGAGTAGTTGAGGACGCGTTCCCCGCAGAGGGAACAGTAGGCGTCGGGTCGACCTAGGGTTTCCGGATGGAAATCCAAAATCAGACTCGGAGAGTCCGAAGACTGTCAATTATTACTTACTATCTTTTATCAGATTCTAACATTGTCTTGCAGGGTATTTTGCTCAGACTAACCTTTGTTTGCAGGTGAGGAACCTGCTGGAAAAAGGCTGTCCGGGCGCCCGGGATGGATCCGGGCGCCCGGAGGTCCGAGCGCCCGGGACCAAATTCTATCCCCTGCGCGACTTCGCCACGTGGAGCATCCTGGTTGGTTGGCCACGTCACACTCCAGGCGCCTGGAACCGTATATAAAAGGAGGGTTGAGGTGCAGCTTCAAAGAACAACGAATTCTAAGTGATCTTTCATCAACACGCTGCTCCAAAAGACGCTCCGAAGTGCTACTACAAGTACCCGACGACTGATAACCATGATTTTGGCTATATTATTTTGAATCATAATGCATGTTTTTATTAGTTTATTCATAGCTTAATCTCACATTAGCATCATATCTCAATATTGCATTTGATTTTGGACCTAATTGCAAATTAGCTAATTTTCATGGTATTTGGTGCTAATATTTTATTCTTATTTTGTAGGTATCAAAAGGGTCATGGACCCGATCAAATCAGACCACACTTGGGCTCAAATCAAGGGCTAATCAAGTCGATCAAGCCTCGGAGCATTATATGCCGTTCATCCAAGAATGAGTAGATCTGAGTCATCCGTTGAAGATCTGGCCGATCCAACCTAATAGGGAGCAGATCTGAGCCATTTATGAAGATCCAGAAGTTTTGATCCAGATCTGAGTTCATCCAGCCATTGATCCAGCCGAATAAATTTGGACCGTTCATTGAATACTGTGCAAATCTGGGCCATCCAGTGATGATCTGATCGATCCGACCTACAGGAGAGTAGATCCAGACCCTAGATCAACATCAGCACCTTCGGATCATATTTTAGGCAAACTTTCACCGTTGATTTAGCTCCGAATTAATCATAGCCGTCCGTTCAGATCCAGATCTGATTTAAATCTGAGAAGCTACAGTGTTCTTCTTCGTCAACTCCTCCACGCACAGCGCCGCGTCCCGCGAGTTTTCCAGTGGATTCCGACCACCATCCTCTTCCAGATCCACTTCTCAGTGAGTCTTGTTTGTGTTGGAGCTTCCATCCGTTGGCTTCCAAGTCTTGATCAACTGCACGCACCGGCGAACATCTCTCCGGAGCTCAGATCTGTCCGTGAGTTTCCTCTGCTTCAGCCATCATCGGAGGAATTCCTTGGTGACAGTGGCTCGCTCTCCATCGGAGAGCATCGATTCAGAGACTTCATACTTCAGATCTGCAGAATTTCGAGCTTGGCAGATTCATTCTTCACCAGCTTTTCCGGGAAGATTTTCTTCGGTGCTGGAGAATTCTGAACTGAGTTAAGTGGACGAGAGCTTCTTCTTCATTCATGTTCCTTGTGTGACGGCAAGGAAAGACTCATTAGAAGAGTAGATTTGAGTAGAGATGGTTTAGATTTTGATTTTACAGTTTATTGTTTCTGCATTTTGTTTCTTTCATGTTCTGATTTTGTTGATTTACTGTTTAGCAAACCCCAGTTCTATTCTAACTTGTTTAACATTCCTATCCTGATTTCTAATTTGATTTGAATTTTACTTGGAATTCTTTGTTAGGTTTCAATAAGTTAGAGGTAGTTTCAATTAATGAATTTCGGAAACTCTTATTTGATTCATTGGATTTTGTTGTGGTTGTTAACATGTTGAAATTGTGGATACTTAACTTGAGATGTTGATTATGCTTCTCTGTTCAAGGTAATGCAAGAAAGCATTTGAATTAAATGGTTGTATCTAGTGAGAATGAGGTTTGGATGATACTTTGGCTTTACAAGGTTGTTTGAAATCTTAAGTATACTTGTTACTTGTTAATTTTGTTCTCTGAATTGGAATTGTGATGGTTGCAGTGAAACTTTAATGATAAATTCTTACTTGAGATTTCGATTGTTACTTGAATAATATGTTAATGATCAAATGTGAGATTGGATGGTTTACTAGTTGAAGAATTTGAGTCATTGATGATAGATTGGTGCTAATTTGATGAAATGAAGATGATGATGTTTTGAGGAAGTCAACCTTGTTTAAATTCTATTCTAGAGATGGCTGAAACCTATCTTGTGGATGAAACAATTTGATTTGAATCAATTCTAGAATTCACACACATTTACTAGTTAACCTTGAAAAAAAATACGACTTGGGACTCGTTGCTACAACGCTTGTATTAATTTTAATGAGTTTCAATTTTAATTAATTTGATGTGCCACGTGACATGAAAATGGGCAACACCAACGACCCGAAGCTTCAGAATTAGCATTTCTTGTTGTCGGTATAATTTTTGATAGCTTTTATTTGTACTCATAATTGTAATCTTTTAACGAGCTTATAGTTGTTGCCCACCGGAAGCGATCAAAGATCGCGGGCCTTCGAGTAGGAGTCGACTTAGGCTCCGAACGAAGTAAAATCGACCTGTCTCTTTGTGTTGTCTCTTTATTTTATTTTCGCTTATTCCGCTGCACGTTTTAACTCCGATAGTTTTTCGATAATCGAACAAAATAGCCACGAGCGCTATTCACCCCCCCCTCTAGCGCTTCTCGATCCAACAATTGGTATCAGAGCGGGGTCGTCTTGAATCAGTGCAACCACTATTCGAGACAATTTTTTTTTCGTGGTTTTGTTCGGAGTCGATTATAATTTAGCCTCATAGCTATATTCTAATTTCTTTTTACGAATCGATTTTCTGCTCAAAGCTGGTCAATACCACTTGAGCCTGTTATTTTTTCCTTCCTCCCGCACTACTAATCCAAGACTTAGTCTTGGAATAGATCTTGTTGTTTCTATTTTTTTTGTAGATCTAAATGGCCCAACAAGAAGGATTTAGCACCGTTCGTCCCCCATTATTTTCCGGAGAAGACTTCGGATATTGGAAGGGGCGAATGGAAATTTATCTAAAGATCCAGTTCGACACCTGGATGATCGTCATAACAGGACTGCAACTACCAACTGGTACAGACGGTAAGCCTACATCCTGTGAGGACTGGGAGCCAGCATTTATCAAAAAGGTGGAAGCCGACGCCAAAGCTACCTGCACCATCCAGTGCGGTCTGACCAAAGAAGAGCTCAACAGAGTCGGTCCATTCTCCTCCGCAAAGGAACTATGGGAGAAACTGATCGAACTACACGAGGGCACCTCGGAAACCAAGGTAAGTAAGCGTGATTTGTTACTAAATAAACTATACAATTTGAAAATGCAGGAAGGCGAGACGGCAAGCTCTTTGCACGCCCGAATTCAAGATATCCTGAATTCTCTACATGGAATCGGGCAGAAGGTAGAAAACAGAGATATAATAAGGTATGCCCTTAACTCATTCCCTAGGAGTACACTATGGGCATCAATGGTAGATGCCTATAAAGTCTCTAAGGATTTGTCCTCCTTGAAATTAGATGAATTATTTAGTGAATTCGAACTCCATGAACAAACTAATGCACAGCCATCCGAGAAAGGGATTGCTTTGGTTGCAGGAACGAGTCGAACACGGGAATCAAGAGGACGGCGAAAAGTTGAATCGGAATCAGAAGACGAACCCGATTCAGAACATTCAGAAGATGAACTGGCTAGCGAATTTATGAATCTTGTAAAGAAACTCTACAAGAAGAAGAAGGGCTTCAACAAGAAAGATCTGAAGAAGGCAGTTCAATCCAAGGAGGCTCAACAGAACTCAAAGACAAAGTTCGAAGTCACCTGCTACGGGTGCAACCAAAAGGGGCATATAAAAGCCAACTGCCCCAATCAAAAGGAAGACAAGAAGCAAAGAAGAAGGAAAGTCCTAAAGGCAACCTGGGACGAATCCTCTTTGGAGGACGAAGACGACGAACTCGACCAAACGAGTTTACTCGCATTGATGGCCCGGGACCAGATCAGCGAATCCGAGAGCGAGTCAGAAGCCGACTCCGAGCAAAGCCACGGATCCGCATCTGTTTCCGAAGGGCCAGACTCCGCTGTAAGTATTCCTAGGCTTAATAATTTAGTCAATTATTTACTTCGCAAATTAGCCAAGTCAAATTTGAAAATTAAGTCACTTTTTAAAGAAGTAACCATTCTTAAAGGAGTAACTAACTCAAAATCTTTAACTGAAGATTCAACTCAAGTACAACAACTTGAGAAAGAAAATTCAAATATGAAAAATCAGTTAAATGATTTAAAAATTACTTTAGAAAAGTTCTCTCTGGGCTCCAAGAATTTAGATCTAATTCTTGGGACACAAAGAGCCGTCTACAATAGAACTGGGCTAGGATATAAAAGTAAAAAGAAATATAAATCTTATTTATCCTTAATAAACAAACAAAGTAGTAAATCAGTCCAAGCATGGGTCCCCAAGTCCAAATTGATAAATCAAATTGGACTTGGCCAATACTGGGTTCCGAAGGATCAAATATACTACCTCGACAGACCATATCGAGGTCGTGATCCAGGGAAAGCTAAAATGAAAACGATCGTAATTTAAAATTCAAAATTAAATTAAAAATTTAAAATTAAAAATCACATTCAAAATTTAAATTAAATTCAAAATTAAATTACAAATTCAAAATTCGAAATTCGAAATTAAATTATAAATTCAAAAATTTGAAATTAATTTTAAAAAAATTCAAAAAAAAAATAAATTACAAATTCAAAATTCAAAATTCAAAATTAAACAAATCGAAATTATAAATGAAAAATAGATGGAGGGTCCAAACTAGCTGGCACCTCCAACTGAACTACCCGACAGGGTAACTGAACCTAATTTACCCGGAATGGGTAAAACAAGAATAGATTACCCGGCAGGGTAGTTAAGGTTAGATTAAAACGGGATAAGTTTAACTTGAACCACAGTACTGGTGAAGTTTTTGGATGATAGTACGTTAGGGAAACTTGGGCATCGCATGTCTAGGAAGATATGGCTTCGACCTGGTGCATTTGGCCAAGTGAAACTGACCGAAGCTACCCTTAAATGGATCCTAACTAGTTAGACCAAGTTTTAGTATTAAGTTCAATGGGTAGGACTATTTGGAAAACCTCGAAGGCATGGTTACTTTAATGAGCTCCTTGTGACTCACCATAGCCCAGAAGTTTATCCAAAGAATGCTTACTTGTTGAATCCAAAGCTAAACCTGAATCTAACACAAGACTAAACAAAACCCTTAAATTGAACCTCAATTCATCTCACAAAAGTTATAGGACTCCCTGATTGAGAATTTAGATCGGGTGAGATGACTAAGTAATTAAAATCAGAAAATTAATTCAAAATTATTTTAAAAACTTAAATTTCAAAATTATTTTAAAAACTTAAAATTCAAAATTATTTTAACTTAAATTTCAGAATTATTTCAAACTTAAATTTCAAAATTATTTTAAACTTAAATTTCAAAATTATTTCAAACTTAAATTTCAAAATTATTTCAAACTTAAACTTCAAAATTATTTTAAAAAACTTAAATTTCAAAATTATTTTAAACTTAAATTTCAAAATTATTTTAAAAACTTAAATTTCAAAATTATTTTAAAAACTTAAATTTCAAAATTATTTCAAACTTAAATTTCAAAATTATTTTAAACTTAAATTTCAAAATTATTTTAAAAACTTAAATTTCAAAATTATTTTAAAAACTTAAATTTCAAAATTATTTTAAAAACTTAAATTTCAAAATTATTTCAAACTTAAACTTCAAAATTTTTTAAAACTTAAATTTCAAAATTATTTCAAACTTAAATTTTAAAATTATTTTAAACTTAAATTTCAAAAATATTTTAAACTTAAATTTCAAAATTATTTCAAACTTAAATTTCAAAATTATTTTAAACTTAAATTTCAAAATTATTTCTGTAACACCCCTAGAAAGCCTAGATAAAGTAAGGGCAATGAGAGTACGAATGTAATGAAAAGAAGGTGTAAATATTCTAAGTTGAATATTAAGATGGGAAGGATTTAGATGATTATGAAAGAAAATAAAGTTGAGAGTATAAATCATCTATGCATGATTTATAATGTATGGAATTAATGTAGACAAAAGGAAGAAATATGAGATAATATGTACATGTATGAAATATTTATGCATAATGCATAATATGGAAATATACGAATTATTATGTACAAAAGAAAATAAAATGTTAGAAGAGAGATTGAACCTTGGACCTCTTGTAAGGAACATGTATAGGATACCAAAGGGGATAGGAGAATTATTGATAAGGAGAGAAAAGATTAAGTAGTTAAGAATAAGAAAGGATTCTTTTTACTTAAAAGAAAAAGGAAGTAAAAAGAAATAAAAATATACATAACCAAGTTTTGAACCTTGGTTCTCTTGTGGATGCATGCATGTATTAACCAAGTGGGATAGGAGAGAATATTGTAAGAGGAGAGATAGGAATTTTAATTAAAGGAGAAAAAAAGAGAGATTAAGGGAAAGAAAAGAGAGAACTCAAGAGGCATATCTCTAGAATATTCTTGTCATTTAAGGGGAGAAATGAATAGGGAGGATGAATCAAGTCAAGTTCCCTCCCCTCCTTTTAGTATAAATAGGCATGGAGGGGGGCTTCAACTTCATCCTCAACCCACTCATCCTCCTCTCCTCCCTTTGTGCCGAGACCTCCCTCTCCCTCTCTTTTCTTCTTGTTGCCGAGCAACACAAGAGGAAGGAAGCTCCTCTTCCTCCTCACTCCCTCCCTCTTCTTTCTTTCTTGTTGTTGCCGAGCAACACAAGAGGAAGAAGCTTCTTCTTCCTCCCCTCTCCACCAAAAGACCTAGCCACTCCTTTCCCTCCATTGGTGCCGAACCTAGCAAGCAAGAAGAAAGGTCCAAGCAAGTTCTCAATTCTAGGAAACTTAAGCGAAGAAGGTAAGCTTCCCCTCACCTGTGGTACAAGGCTTTTTACATGTTTTTATGATTTTATGAGGATTTTAAAACCTAGAAACAAGTATGAGAAAATTCGGTTAAGAAGAGCTTTCGAAATCTAGTGATGTTTAACTAGTCTTCACTAAATGATAGATTTTCTATGCCATGGAAAAGGATTCTTCTTCATGTTTTTTATACCTATATGATGCTTGATAAGAGGAGCACTTGACCCTAGAATTTCGGCCAAAAATATTTTAAAGAGGCTAGAGAAATTCATTGTTTTACTCAACTAATACAAGGTTCTTCCTATGAAATGTTAGGGACCATGTAATTAGTTTTCTTGCTTAGAAGATGTTTGAACTAAAAGGAAACCCACCCATATGTTTCGGCCAAGAAGGGGTTTAGGGTTAGGAATACCCTTAAATTTAAATAAACATGCTTATGAGGTAGGATACAAAGATGTTAAAAGATTTGTATGTTTCGGCCAAGTTGTTCATGAACTAAATTTATATGTTTGTTTCTTAGTAAATTTTACCATGAAACTCGCTTAAGTTTTCATGCTTTAGACTACTTAAAAACCTAGCTAAAGAATGGTAGGTTTCGGCCAGGTGAAGGAAATAAAAGAAAAAAAAAAAGGAAAGAAAGAAACCTAGGAAATGTCATGCAATGAAATTTATGTTATGCCATGATATGTGATAGCATATGAAAGGCTATACATAATGAGAAGAATGAATTTATGTAAATGCCATGATATGTGATAGCATATGAAATGCTATACATAATGAGAAGAATG
Organism: Zingiber officinale; assembly: GCF_018446385.1. NCBI lineage: Eukaryota > Viridiplantae > Streptophyta > Magnoliopsida > Zingiberales > Zingiberaceae > Zingiber > Zingiber officinale. The sequence continues at coordinate 473,355 of NW_024589827.1, forward strand.
AAATGTATGTAAATGCCATGATATGTGATAGCATATGAAATGCTATACATAATGAGAAGAATGAAATTATGTGAATGCCATGATATGTGATAGCATATGAAATGCTATACATAATGAGAAGAATGAAAAATGAAATGCATGAAAGATTGTTAGGGATATGATATGATAGTTATGCATGATAAATTACTTTGTATGGTTTGTACCAAGGGTGGGCTCCGTAAACGCCCCGGGGTCGATGGAATAAGACTCGGGCCTCGTCAGTAATGGGCTTCTGATGCCCTAGGTCGATGGAGTAAGACTCGGGCCTAGTATGTATGTATGGTAGGGTTCAAGACTTGCTACCTTGGACCTACGTATGATGTATGTGGTACAAACCGGGATCCCCAATGATGATGATATTAATTTCAAGTACTTACAAGTATAAGTTTTCAAATTCATGATGCATTGCCTGCATATGTGCTTGAATTAGCTAATGATTTGATATGATGCCATGATGATATGAATATGATACCTTTGTATGTTATATGCTTATGATATTACGCATGATGTTAATATACGATGATTTTCGGTTTTAGTGAGTAGGAAAGGAACTTACTGAGCCATGAGTGCTCACAGCTTACTTTCCTTGTACCGCAGATAAAAGAACTGGATGAACTAGAGGAGCAACAGGAGGAGCGGATAATGATGTGTGTGGTGGTGGCTCGGCAAAGAACGATCCGGACAGATTAATATGATTTCAATATATGCAATTTAATCTGTGATATCATGCTTATTTTAATAAAATGAATGGTTTAAAAGTTTTTTTTTCTTCCGCTGCTATAGTATAACCAAAGCATGTACGTAAGTAGTATAAGAACGTAGCGCCGCCTTTGGTTGGGTAAGAAGGGCGGGCGTTACAATTTCTAAATTATTTTAAACTTAAATTTCAAAATTATTTTAAAACTTAAACTTCAAAATTATTTTAAACTTAAATTTCAAAATTATTTTAAACTTAAATTTCAAAATTATTTTAAAAACTTAAATTTCAAAATTATTTCAAACTTAAATTTCAAAATTATTTTAAAAACTTAAATTTCAAAATTATTTTAAAACTTAAACTTCAAAATTATTTTAAACTTAAATTTCAAAATTATTTTAAACTCAAATTTCAAAATTATTTCAAACTTAAACTTCAAAATTATTTAAAACTTAAATTTCAAAATTATTTTAAACTTAAATTTCAAAATTATTTCAAAATTATTTTAAAATTTAAATTTCAAAATTATTTCAAACTTAAACTTCAAAATTATTTAAAACTTAAATTTCAAAATTATTTTAAACTTAAACTTCAAAATTATCTTGAATACAATAGAATAGAAAATTTAAGGAGACAATAAACATAGTGTCTGCTTCAATCACGCTATCTTTAATCCATTAAAAAGAAACCAATTCAACTACTTCATGTGTAGGAATTGGATCAATGGATGTTGGATAGTGGATGCTCCAGACATATGACTGGAGACAAGTTGAAGTTTACCAAACTCAAGTACAAGAGTCTAGGATCAGTTGCATTCGGCAACATCGGTAAACTTAAAGTAATCGGAAAAGGTAATATTGAACTTAGTTCCGATTTCGTTATTCGAAATGTTTTATTGGTTGACAATTTTAACTTTAATTTACTAAGTATAAGTCAATTGTGTGACAGCGGATATCTAGTTAATTTCGATAAATCTGGATGTCTAGTTAAAAATATTGAAAATCCAGAAATTAAACTTAAGGGACTTAGGAAAAATAACATCTACACAATTAATTTATCAATATCCTCAATAAAGTGTCTCCTTACACAACAAGAGGAAACCCAACTGTGGCACAGAAAGCTGGGTCACACACACACAAGACTTATTTCAAGAATGAGTCAAAATGGTCTAGTTAGAGGTTTGCCCAAATTAAAATTTATTGAAAATTTAATCTGTGATGCATGTCAAAAAGGAAAACAAACCAAGTCAACACAAGTCAACTAACCTAGAAAGATCCAACACCATACTTGAGCTCCTTCACCTTGATCTATTTGATTCACATGGAGCCAAATCACTAAATAAGAACCAATATTGCTTAGTAATAATTGATGACTACTCCAGGTACACTTGGGTAAAATTTCTAAAAACAAAAGATGAAACCTATGAAATATTTAGTAATTTTTGCAACTTAACGGAAAATGAAAAAGATACTAAAATTAAAAGAATAAGAAGTGATCACGGAGGGGAATTTGAAAATCATAAGTTCACCCAATTTTGTAAAATAAATGGATACCAACATGAATTTTCATGTCCTAGAACCCGCCAACAAAATGGACTAGTAGAACGTAAAAATAGAACACTACAAGAAGCCGCTAGGACAATATTAAACAAATATGAGTTAAGTCACCAATTTTGGGTTGAAGCAATAAATACGGCAAATTATATTCAAAATAGAATTTTAATAAACAAATATCACAACAAAACACCGTATGAACTCTACTATCATAAAATTCCCAATCTAAACTATTTAAAAGTATTTGGTTGTAAAGTTCACATTTTAAATATTAAAGATTACTTAGGAAAATTTACACCCAAATCTAACCAAGGAATATTCTTAGGATACTCCTCTACCAGTAGAGCCTTTAGAGTATATAATCAAAATACATTGAAAGTTGAAGAAACAACTAATGTAATATTTGATGAAGAAAACAACTTACCTAATATAAATGCAAATATTGACACTAATCCAAGAGATGTAGATGATGATGAAATCCAACCTAATCTTAATGAGTCTGAAGAACCAGTTTCTGACTCACAGATAAGACCAACTAGAATAAGCACCTCTCACCCACCTGACCAAATTTTGGGTGACCCAAACCTAGGAGTCAGAACTAGATCGTCCTATAGAAACCTTAGTCAGATTGCTCTAATTTCTAAAATTGAACCTAAAACTATAGAAGAAGCCCTGCCTGATCCAGACTGGATCATTGCAATGCAGGAAGAATTAGCCCAATTTGAGAGAAACCAAGTCTGGGACCTTGTACCTAAACCCATAGATAAATCAATAATAGATACTAAATGGGTTTTTAGGAACAAGTTAGATGATCACGGTGATATAGTAAGAAACAAGGCAAGGTTAGTAGCCAAAGGGTTTAGTCAAGTCGAAGGCCTAGACTATGATGAAACCTATGCTCCAGTAGCTAGACTCGAGTCCATTAGGATGTTATTAGCCTATGCAGCCAATAAAGGATTCAAATTGTACCAAATGGACGTTAAGTCAGCCTTTTTAAATGGTTTTATCAAGGAAGAAGTCTACGTAAGCTAACCTCCAGGGTTTGAAGACATAGACTACCCTAATCACGTTTTTAAATTAAAAAAGGCACTATATGGACTAAAACAAGCCCCTAGAGCATGGTATGAAAGATTATCTAATTACTTAATATCCAAAGAATTTAACCAAGGACAAATCGATGCTACCTTGTTCGTGAAAACTATAGGAAAAGACATCTTTATAGCCCAAATCTATGTTGATGACATAATTTTTGGCTCAACTAACTCAAAATTTCTAAAAGAATTTATTAAGTTAATGGAAAGTGAATTTGAAATGAGCATGGTTGGGGAACTCAACTTTTTCTTAGGCTTACAAATAAAACAAACCAAAGATGGAATCTACATTTATCAAACTAAGTATGCTAAGGAGTTAATCAAAAAATTCAGCATGGAAAACTCAAAAATTATAAATACTCCAATGGCAACCAACATAAACATTGACTCTGACCCTGAAGGGAAACCTGTAGACCCAAAATACTATAGGAGTGTCATAGGGAGTTTACTTTATCTAACTGCAAGTCGACCTGACATACTGTTTGCAGTAGGTATGTGTGCAAGATACCAATCCTGTGCAAAAGAGTCACACCTAACATATGTTAAAAGAATACTGAGGTATATTAAAGGAACTCTAAATGTAGGACTTTGGTATCCAAGAACTTGCACTTTTAACCTTTATGGCTATTCTGATTCAGACTATGCCGGGTGCAAGCTAGACAGAAAAAGTACAAGTGGTGGCTGCCAGATTCTAGGTTAGTGCCTAGTAAGTTGGTCAAGCAGAAAGCAACATTGTGTTGCTCTATCCACTACCGAAGCTGAATACATAGCTCTAGGAGAATGTGCATCTCAATTGTTATGGATGATGCATACACTAAAAGACTATCAACTAGACTATAAAAATACTAAAATCTTTATTGATAATATCAGCTCAATTAATCTGACCAAAAATCCTATACACCACTCTAGGACCAAACACATAGAGGTAAAACACCACTTTGTAAGGGATCATGTAGCTAAAGGTGAAATTACACTCAACCACGTTGAGTCCAAATCAAACCTAGCTGACATTTTTACAAAACCCTTACCTAAACTTGAGTTCAGTGGACTTAGAAGGCAAATAGGAATGTGTTGGGTAGAATAGATATCTTACTATTATTTTGTTTTCAAATTCTAGGAAAAACAGTTTTCAAAACTCCAATTTTACTAGACTTTTAAAAGTTGGGTTTAGTCTAGGATTTCCCCCTAGATATCATGTTCCCCTAGAATTAAGCCAGAGCATCTCACAAAACACCTAGGTTTACCTTGATTGTGATTGAAAAATATAGAATGGCGTGAGATGCATAGGGTATAGCCTGGACTCAAGAATGCTTATATCTGTGCATCAATATGAGTCTGGGCGTTAAATATGCAATAAACATTAATCAAGTTAAAGTTCTCCAGCTCTAGTCAAGTCTATCTGAACCTAAATAAATTAACTTGACTAACCTACTAAAAGCTATTGTCCTATAGACAATCAGCAAGTAACTAAAGGTTAGACAGTTGGCAAAAGATACTCAATTTCTTTTTTCAAGAATGTTTTGTTCTCTATGGCTCTGATACCTAATATATAAACATGACTTGTGCTTGGACTTAAGGACCAACTGAACTTAAATGAATAATCTTGTCCTAAAAACTTAAATTCCAATTGACCTTAACTTCCAAACTCTGTTGAACATTGCTAACTTTAATCATGTACAACTCTTTATACATTGCCCATTTTTTGAGTTATGGCAAAGGGGGAGAGTAGCAAAAATGTAAACATAAAATTCAAGTTAAAAATTAAGGGGGAGCAAAAGTTAAGGGGGAGCCAAAGTTAAGGGGGAGTATATAGGGCAAAATTTACTTTAGTTACCTTGTTCATCTATACTTAGCAAATTTTGCCTGTGTTTAAAATGACTATCTATTCGCTTGTTTACTTAACTTCGAATTTGTGTTGCCATAATCAAAAAGGGGGAGATTGTTGGTGCGGGAAGCATCCGACGATCGAACTCGTGTTTTGATAACGGCAAATAATTCAAAGTTAAGATGTTTTGTAATCAAGTCTACTTGAGGATTTCAGGAAAGTCCTAGCTGCGGTTAGAAAGGGAAAACCCTAGGGGCGGTAACCCTAGGTCATAGGGGGTCGTAACCCTATGCGGAAAGTCTTGGCAAGTTGGTGGCTTCTGGCAAAAGTCCTAGGGGGTGGTAACCCTAGGTGGAAAGTCCTGGTGTCGCGAACCAGGAGAAAGACTGGACTAGCCGGGAAGCGGATATCCAGCAGAAAGTCCGGAAGCATCGAGCGCTGAGCAAAAGTCCAGTTGATCTGGAGGATCGCACTGGCAACAGGTAAATCTCCTGAGTGGAGTAGGTGAGGACGCGTTCCCCGCAGAGGGAACAGTAGGCGTCGGGTCGACCTAGGGTTTCCGGATAGAAATCCAAAGTCAAACTCGGACAGTCCGAAGACTGTCAATTATTACTTACTATGTTTTATCAGATTCTAACATTGTCTTGCAGGGTATTTTGCTCGGACTAACCTTTGTTTGCAGGTGAGGAACCTGCTGGAAAAAGGCTGTCCGGGCGCCCGGGATGGATCCGGGCGCCCGGAGGTCCGGGCGCCCGGAATAGGTCCAGGCGCCTGGGACCAAATTCTATCCCCTGCGCGACTTCGCCACGTGGAGCATCCTGGTTGGTTGGCCACGTCACACTCCAGGCGCCCGGAAGGGATCCAGGCGCCCGGAACCGCATATAAAAGGAGGGTTGAGGTGCAGCTTCAAAGAACAACGAATTCTAAGTGATCTTTCATCAACACGCTGCTCCAAAAGACGCTCCGAAGTGCTACTACAAGTACCCGACGACCCGAAGCTTCAGAATTAGCATTTCTTGTTGTCGGTATAATTTTTGATAGCTTTTATTTGTACTCATAATTGTAATCTTTTAACGAGCTTATAGTTGTTGCCCACCGGAAGCGATCAATGATCGCGGGCCTTCGAGTAGAAGTCGACTTAGGCTCCGAACGAAGTAAAATCGACCTGTCTCTTTGTGTTGTCTCTTTATTTTATTTCCGCTTATTCCGCTGCACGTTTTAACTCCGATAGTTTTTCGATAATCGAACGAAATAGCCACGAGCGCTATTCACCCCCCCCCTCTAGCGCTTCTCGATCCAACATTTTGAGTGTAGGGAGCATGGGCATTACAAGAGCAAATGCCCTAAATTGGCCAAGAAAAAGAGCCAAGTGACACCAAAGGGTAAGGAGAAGCCCAAAGAGACCACTCTCTCAACAAAGAAGAGCAAGGAGCACATTGTGTGCTTTTTGTGCAACCAAAAGGGACATTATAGAAGTCAATGTCCCAAGGGGAAGAAAGCGGTCAAGGCTCAAGAAGGAAGCACAAATCAAGGGGGAGCCTCCAAGGTAAAACAAAGGTATCATTTATTGAGCATGCCCCTTTAAATAATGGTAAAAAGCATGCTAGTTCTAATTTATATCATTTTAATGTTATTTACCATAAACATAGGAAGCATGATAGCATTAAGGGAAATCATATGGCTCTTCATGCTAAAACTGCCACACCTAGGGTTAGGAAGATAGATAAGAATTTAGGCAATAACTCTAAGGACCATAGTTATAAGCCTAGAAATAGAAATACTCATGGACTTAATGATAAATCAAAAACTAAGGATTTATGGAAAGAAAATCAAGTCTTGAGGTCAAGACTTGATAAAATGGAAAAGACCCTAAAAAGGATGGAAAATATCCTAAAAGGGCAAAATGAGAAAAGCCTAGGTTTAGGACAACAAAGGTCATCCAAGGGCCATAGAGGTTTGGGATACAAACCTAAAATCAAAAGGAATATGCCTTCTTACCATATGATTCCATATAATTATGAAACCAACCCTAGGTCAAATGGTCAAGTCAAAAGGACTAGGGAGGTTATCCCTAAGAGTATTTTTGCAACAAATGTGACTAAGACTTCTGATAAGTCTAAGAAAGTCACAAAGAATGCCACAAGGGAAGCAATCCCTAGGGTTGACTTAGAAAATGTGACCAAGGCCCTTAAGAAGCCTAGCAAGGTCACTAGGAAGGTATCTAGGGAAGTTATCCCTAGTGAATACCTAGAGCATCCAAGGAGCATCAATAGGTTTTGGGTTCCTATGAGCATTTTCTCTACCCCTTAGATGGGTTAGAGAGTGTCAACTCAAATTGAAAGGGTAGTTAACCTAATCATGATGAAGTTGACACTTGGAGGGCATTTTCAAGGTTATTATTAACTTTTGAAAATGAAAAGGACAAATGGTTACTCTTGTAAGAGTAAAATGTGCCAAACCTTGAGAAATTGTGTTTCTAAATTAAATTGGCATAATTGGGATAATAATAAGAACTACCAAGTTGATATTTTGGTAGTTTCTTAAGGGATTAAAGGCAATTTATGCCTTAACTCAATTGGTTACTCTTGGAAGAGTAGTTTGTGTCAAAATTTGAGGAATATAGTTAATTTCAATTGGCACAACAAATTAAGAGTAAAAGAAATGTCAAGTTGGGAGTTTGGCATTTAATTAGGGACTTAAGGGCAATCTAGAACTTAAATTTTAAGTTAGCCAAGGTTTTAGGATACTTAGATAGGTAATCTAGGTATTTCATTTGTGCTAAAACTTGCCATGATTGTTTGCCTTTTATATGTCATGACATCATATTTATTTGCTTTGGCATTCATACCTTATTATGAAAAATATAAAAATATCATGTCATGTCATACATACATCATATAGTCATAGGATTATTTTTAAAAAAATTATTTTTCTTTGATGTATGCCATAACATTATCATGCATTAGTTTATTCCTTGCGATTAAGGACTAATGGCATTTATTAACAAGTAACATCCTTGGTGGATGTTCATAACCTCAAAATGCCTAGGCAGATATGCATGATCCCTAGATTAGAGCAAAACCAAAGTTTACATCTCACTAAGAACTATAAGGTGACTTGTATGTGATTTAGTACACATTAAATACAAGTGAGATGCTAGGATGATGAACAAAACTCAAGATGTTGATTTAATGCATTCTTTTGAGTTTTAAATTCATCAAAACACATAGGTATGTGTTTTCCAATCATTGGGAAAACTAATGTACAAGTTATGTGCATTGAGCCCAAAGAATATGGTTGGATATTAGTTTTGAAAATCATTTTAAAATACTTTTGGAAAACCTTGATGAGGGCTATCTTTTGATAGTAATCAACATTGATTAGTTAGGCACAAACTTGGAAGAAAACACTAAAGTTTTTACAAGTTTTCAAGGTTATGTCAATCTTTGAAAATATGAAGTATTTTCATAGAAAACTATTTTTCCTTGATACTATATGCCCTAAATAATGTCTACAATGATTTTTATGATTTTTGGAATTTTGTAGATTTTTCTAGGGGTTTTTGAAATTGACTGAAATGGAATTTCAGCCTTTTCAGAACTTCAATCGATCACCCGATCGATTGAAGGGTCTCAATCGATCGGGCGATCAATTGAGAACAAGCTTCTCGCGAACAAAAGCTTCCTGGATCGATCTACCGATCGATCCAGCCCTCCTGAATCGATCAGTGGATCGATTCAAGCAAGTTCAATCGATTGGGACCCAACTCCAATCGATTGGAAATGCTGATTTTGGTTGGTAAAGCTTGATTTCAGCATTTTGAACAATTTCTAGTTTATGAAACCATTCCTAACCTCTCAAAACATATTTGTATACATTTAGGGGGAGTTTTCATGACGAAAACAAGGATTGACTGGTTGAGAAAGACTAAGCCAAAGTTTAAGTTGAGGTTTGGTTTTACTATTGAATTTATAAACCTCAAAACTTCTAATTTTGCGTTTCCTAAAGTTTCAGGGATTCCAAGTCATTGTTGGTGCAATGACAGAAGTTACAACCATGTCTTTAGGGGAAGTTGCTCTTTAAAGACATGAAAATTATTTTTCATACACCTTGGAAGGTGGTTAACCTTCTTTAGTGAAAATGCTCAAGGTTGGGTATTTGACTACAATGGAGAGTGGATATCTTCATGTTCAATGGTATATGCTCAAGATGAGCATTTAATAATAATGAAGGGTATGAGACCTTCATTATTGTGTTGTGAGCAACGAGTGAAGTTGTAAATAACGTAGGGTGACTCTTCAGGAGGAGAGTTTGTTTTTGATGTGTGCCCAAAGATGGGGAATGTAGGGTTTTGATGTGTGCCAATAGGGGGAGAATGTAGGGTTTAAGTTAGGCCTTCATTATCTAAGAGGGAGTTTGCCCTCTTAGGGGGTGAATATAGGGTTTAACTTGCGTCTTCATTACCTAGTGGCATGATGGAAGTTGAGGCTATGGGATTAACCTAACTTAAAGGAGGTATTGTCAAAAATCAAAAAGGGGAAGATTGTTGGTGCAATATTCCCTAGGTCAAGGTTGACCTGGTTGACTGAGCTTGAATTGAGTCAAACTCGAGTCTTGATGTTTGGCTTTCGATGTTTGACAGTACATATAGACAACACATGGAGATTGCAGGTGCAATTGTTCATGTGGAAAGATTGTGAAGGAGAGTCAAGTAGGTCAAGGTTGACTGGATACTTGACTGGAAATCCTGGTGAGTGAAGCCAGGCAGAAGGGAAGTCCTAGTGAGTGAAGCTAGGCAATGGAAAGTCCTGGTGAGTGAAGCCAGGCAGAAGGGAAGTCCCAGTGAGTGAAGCTAGGCAATGGAAAATCCTGGTGAGTGAAGCCTGGTGAAAGACCTAGTGAGTGAAGCTAGGCAGAAGGAAGTCCTGGTGAGTGAAGCCAGACAATTGGGAAGTCCTGGTGAGTGAAGCCAGGCAATTGGGAAAGTCCTGGTGAGTGAAGCCAGGCAAGAGGAAATCCAGATGGATCAAGGCTGATCAGACATCTGGTGTTGGAAAGACCAAGTAGGTCAAAGGGATTGACCGGATACTTGGCACGAGGAGGAAAGTCCAAGTAGGTCAAAGGGATTGACCGGATACTTAGCACGAGGAGAAAAATCCAAGTGGGTCAAAGGGATTGACCGGACACTTAGTGAGCGAGTCCTAGCAGGTCAAGGGTGACCGGATGCTAGGCACGATGAACCAATAGGTTATGGTTAACCAGATGTTGGTTTAGGGGACTTTGGACTTATTTTTGGGCAAAAACAATGAGCTGGATCGATTAACCGATCGATTGGCACATGCCCAATCGATCGGCCGATCGATTGGGTGAGTCCCCGCGACAAGCTTTCTCCCAATCGATTAGTGGATCGATTGGGGAGAAGCGTCGCGCAAACAGAGAGCCTCCCAATCGATCGACCGATCAATTTGGAGCCTCCAATCGATCAGTGGATCGATTGGGAGGTGTGGCTTTCACGCGATAAGCCCTGGATCGATCAACCGATCGATCCAGGCAATTCCTGAGAGCATAGAGGCGCTCTGGATCGATCAGCCGATCGATCCAAAGCCTTCCCAATCGATTGGGAGCAATCCAATCGATTGGGATCTGACTGTTGGCGTCGTATTTAGCTGGTGGCGTGCGATTTCTTTGATAGCTCTCGACCAGAACTCACGGCCTTCTTCTCCAGCGAGCACAGATCTTCACAGCGACTTCTCCACAGCTCTCACACCATATCTTGAAGGTTCTTGGAGGTTTTCCAAGTCAAGAGGCGAGGAAGAAGCTAGGGTTAGGGTTTATTGTGCATATCTCGTAAGCTTTTGCTTATTCTGTATTTTCCTTTCGTTCTTCTTGTACTGAGAGTGTTGTAGGGTTTCTCCGCCTTTGGTAGTTACCAAAAAGGAGTGTTTTTCATAGTGGAGGGTGTATGAGTGCGTGGATCCTTGGATTAGTCACCTCTTGTGAGGTGGATACCAAGTAAATCCTATTGTTAGCGTTGTGTATTGTGTTTCTTTGTATTTCCACTGCATATCTTTGAAGAAACAAGCAACGTCAAACAAGAGCGCGCCGAACTATTCACCCCCCCCCCTCTAGCTCCATTTTCGGTCCCAACAAAAAGCAGAACTCAGAAATATAGCCTAAGTCCAAATCAAGTTGACCATGTACAACAAGCATCCACTTTCCAAAAATCATGAAGTAAATATGGACAGGTAGCTAACTAAGCTCAACTTCAGAAGTATGGAATCAACCAACATAATGATGAAAAGAAACACTCAAAAAATGAATTATCTCCCACTTACTTCAACTCAGATGCTAGGGATTTTGTTGAGTGAGCATGAAGACAGAAAATAAATGTTTATTACCATATTTTGGTATTGTATCACTATATATGGATAATTCAGAGCCAACTCCTTAAAAACCTGGTAACATGCCTTTATCTCTTTGCATGTCCTTACAAAGGATTAGCCCATTATTGGTATGTTTGGTCTAATTCAATTTCTGGCCTCTCGGTACATAAGAAGAATTCATTCTTCTAACCAAATGATTGGCCTTTTCTATAATATATAACTACGAAACTGCAGAAGCTAAGCACGTCACTTTGATATTGATATTAGTGTTAAATAACTGTTCCCAGTTTAGCAGTACTTCCCTATATGAAATTGCTTTGCAAAGAATAAAAGAGCTTTATCACTAAGCATTTTGAAGCACTGTCAGTGTGATGGGTACATCTAGAACAATAAATTGTGAATACAAGTTTTCTCATGGGTCAACAATTATAATAATAAAAGGGAGAAAAATTCTCCTTTGATCTCATTCTACAATTAACTGGACATTAATCACAATATGCTACAAGTGTGTAACATACATGATCTTTCAACAGAACAAGTTGTTGTCATCCAATCCATGTACTGAAGATGAAGGTACGTGCTAATAGGACTAAGATTAGGTGATGAAGCAAATACACAATATTAAGGCCTAAAATGAAAAGAACTAATTCTCCATAAAAACCACAAACATCAATATTTAGTTTTCGATGTGTCAAATTATTCGATAACCTCACAATTATCTATCCTAAAATGATCAAGATAACAGGAGATCAAAATTGCCATAATTGGTCCAGACATGCCCATGCCACTGAAAAACGAAAATGTCCTCAAGAATCTATTCTTGCCGTCAAATTTTCAACCGTTTTAATTTGGTATGAGAAATGGAAATACAAGAGCTTGAGAGGACAAGTGGACGAGGGAAAACGCTTTCCATCAGGGAGCCTCCGCGGCCATCGCTACCATGCTATACTACCGTGTCAGAATGACATAGGGTTTTCAAGGATCACGAGCAAGCAATTCAAAGAAAAAAAACACATGTTTTTGCCCAAAGAAATCGTGAGGTAGAGGATGGATTCGTCTCGTAGCTCTTCTCCTCGCTCTTCTTCGCAGGGCTGCACGAGAATGGGGCGAGAGGGGGAAGAAGGAAGAGGGCAGGGTTTTGGGCTGCCGAGAGTAGCAAACCCGCCCAGATGTGAATCGCTAGGTTTAGGTTTGGGTGTTGGGTTTTATACGTAGCGGGAGCTCTGATTGCCAACGTCAAGATAGATGACGAAGCCCGCCCCAATCCTGGTCGGGACTCTCCGGCCCGGTTCGAATCGGCCCATTTTTACCAAAATTAAATAAATTTAAAGCCACAAACATTAATAATTAAGGCATTTTAAGATTCTGTTATCCAAATTTTATTATCAGTGTATTTTATTTTACTCTCCCCTAGATAAAATAAAATGTAATTGCTACATATCACAATCAAATTTTATTATCAGTGTATTTTATTTTACTCTCCCCTAGATAAAATAAAATGTAATTGCTACATATCACAATCCAATCAAAATAATCAAAATATGACATATCACAATCGGTACTACTACTACTAGAAATATAATTGCTACATAAGATACTCAGAAAAAGCTCATATATTAAACACTTTCATTTATAAAACAAAAAACTCAAATTGTTTAAAATTAAAAGGTGCACGTCATCTATAAAAGCTCAAACTATTTCACCTTCATATTTTTTTTCAAACAAGTAAATAATAGGTCCTAATTTTCTATTTCCCTGAGCTTGTAACTTATTCAAGTCAGACCCATCAACGGCCAAGCAAGGTTGGTCATTTCGCTAGGAGAAGAACTGCTAAAGAGGACCCAGGCCGCTAATTTCAGAGTGGTGGATACACTGTCGGGCTACAACATTATCTTAGGTCGACCGTCTCTCAATGAGTTCCAGACGGTAGTATCTACATACTGCCAGAAGATCAAGTTCTTGGTCGACGACTAGGTGGGATACGTTAGAGGCGACCAGCGGGCTGCTCAGCGGTGCTACATCGAGATGGTCAAGACCGAAGCAAATGCCGCTCAGAAGAACCTGTAACTGGAGGTAAATGATATCACTGAAAAACCTCCCACTCTGGTGTACGATGAAAAGCAGAAAGTTCAGATCCATTCCAGCCGGACGGAGCCAACCACTTTTGTAGCGGCCGCCTTGGAGGAAAAAAGAAGGCAGAGTTGGTCGCTTGCCTCCGACACAATTACGATGTATTCGTTTGGTCGACACATGAGCTTCCCAGAATCTCCCCGAGTGTGGCTCAACACGAGTTGCAAGTCCGACCAGACGCTCGGCCGGTGAAACAAAGAAATAGGGATTTCAGCACTGAGCAGAATCGATGAAGATAGAGAAGTTGTTGCAGGTCGGCCATATAAGGAAAGTCCAATTCCCGAGCTGGCACGCCAAGTCGTCTTCCTCTGCAAGCCGGGTAATAAATGGCGGATCTGCATTGACTTCCACGATCTGAACAAGGCATGCCCAAAAGATTAGAGTGCGGATCGATGTTGTGTTTAGCAAGCCTCATGGATATAAAGACAAGTACCTTACCAATAGATCTTTTGTATAAATTAAATATTTCTGGTTGGTCACAACAATTAAATGCTACATACATATAACACACTGAAAAGGTGTCGCATATGTCAAACATGAACAGGACTAATCAAATGAAGCACAATCAGAAAAAATAATTGGTGTGATATGAAGTCCGTACCAAAATTAGCAAACATATCAGTGTGTCATAAAATGACTTACCTTAATAAGCGTCATCAATTCACGGGGCTTTTCCCAGACAGATTGCCTACTCTTCTTATTATAATAGTATCTGAAAAGAAAAAAATGATGAATCATAACAAAAAGGAATAATGTACAAAACTAATGAAAGGACAAAGAATACCATGTACTAATATGAGACATAACACACCAGTGATATTTTAGTGGAACATTGACATACATTGATGAAAGTAATTTAACTCTGAATAACTTTAATTTAAGTAGCAATAGCAATCATAAATAAAAATAGTAACTTCATGAAAAGAAAACATAAAATAAGCATAATTATTCAATCGACACCTTTTTCCGTCAGCAGCAGTGTGCTCTTGCCAGTCAGAAGAGCTCTGTTCTGTAGAATTTGATTGTACAGTTTGTGCCTTTTTCATCAAACATAGAAGGTTAAGCCAGGAGACTACAAAATTTTCATCTAAGCAGAATTAACAAATACAAAAATTAAAAAAAAATCTTACTGGAACAGTCACAGAGGTAGCCAAAGGTTGCTGTTGATGCAAAGGTGCAACAAGAGGTACACTCTGAGTTCCAGGTGTTGCCCAGGTTTGTGTCCTCGAAGGGGTCACCTGTGTTGCTGGTTGATACTGAACTGGAGCATTTATGGTATTTGGTGCTTGAACATAAGATGTTGCAAACTGCAATCCAATACTGTAACATCAAACAGTCGATCAACATGAAGGTATGCTAGCTTTTCTTTGTAGCTTTGGAGCCTTACCGTGTATGATGAAGAAAGAGGCACTGATGCACCTGGAAGATTAGGCACATTGTTTGGCACTTGAGCATTTTGTTGAGGTGGCAGCGGCCCAGATAAGATAGGTCTACTTGCTTGAACATTATGACATTGGAATTATTTGGGATGATGGTGGCACTTGACCTGGTTGGCCTGGTATTGGAAGCAATTGCTGTGTTGATTGAGAAAAATGAGGCATTTGAGTTTGGCCAGCAGACATGACAATATTTGGCGCTGGCATTCCTTGGGAGGACAGGCCTGAATTGCTGAGAGGCAGCTGGGACAAATTGTGGGGCTGGAACCATTGTCCTGTACTGCAATATTCACATGACAACTTGATCATAGTTAAAATAAAAAAATAAAGGGAAAAAAATGTAAAAAAAAATGAAGCAGACTTACCTGTACAGGCATGGAGGCACCAAAATTTAGTGGTGGACCAGCAGAACCCACTACGGGAGGTCTTAGGGGCTATAAAATGGCATGTGACATAATTATCATGATGCAATATTGAGAAAAATGAAACAAAATAAAATAACTAGAGAGACATCAAGGCACACAATAGGCACACAATATGCATGTGACATATTCCAAGAACCTACTGATTTTACAGGTTAACACAAGGTATTGCAATGAAAGGAATGTGAATTAAAAAATCCATGATTGTCACTCCAAAAAAAGACTAACTCAGAAATATAACCTCAGGCCAAATCAAGTTGACCATGTACAACAAGCATCCACTTTCCAAAAATCATGAAGTAAATATGGACAGTAGCTAACTAAGCTCAACTTCAGAAGTATGGAATCAATCAACATAATGATGAAAAGAAACACTCAAAACATGAATTATCTCCCACTTACTTCAACTCAGACGCTAGAGATTTTGTTGAGTGAGCATGAAGACAGAAAATAAATGTTTATTACCACATTTTGGTATTGTATCACTATATATGAATAATTCAAAGCCAACTCCTTAAAAACCTGGTAACATGCCTTTATCTCTTTGCATGTCCTTACAAAGGATTAGCCCGTTATTGGTATGTTTGGTCTAATTCAATTTTTGACCTCTCGGTACATAAGAAGAATTCATTCTTCTAACCAAATGATAGGCCTTTTCTATAATAGATAACTACGAAACTGCAGAAGCTAAGCACGTCATTTTGATATTGATACTAGTGTTAAATAATTGTTCCCAGTTTAGTAGTACTTCCCTACATGAAATTGTTTCGCAAAGAATAAAAGAGCTTTATCACTAAACATTTTGAAGCACTGTCAGTGTGATGGGTACATCTAGAACAATAAATTGTGAACACAAGTTTTCCCATGGGTCAACAATTATAATAATAAAAGGGAGAAAAAATCTCCTTTGATCTCATTGTACAATTAACTGGACATTAATCACAATATGCTACAAGTGTGTAACATACATGATCTTTCAACAGAACAAGTCATTGTCATCCAATCCATGTACTGAAGACGAAGGTACATGCTAATAGGACTAAGATTAGTTGATGAAGCAAATACACAATATTAAGGCCTAAAATGAAAAGAACTTATTCTCCGTAAAAACCACAAACATCAATATTTAGTTTTCGATATGTCAAATTATTCGATAACCTCACAATTATCTATCCTAAAATGATCAAGATAACAAGATATCAAAATTGCCATAATTAGTCCAGACATGCCCATGCCACTGAAAAACGAAAATGTTCTCAAGAATCTATTCTTACCATCAAATTTTCAACCGTTTTAATTTGGTATGAGAAATGGAAATACAAGAGCTTGAGAGGACAAGTGGACGAGGGAAAACGCTTTCCATCAGGGAGCCTCCGCGGCCATCGCTAGCATGCTATACTACGTGTCAGAACGACATAGGGTTTTCAAGGATCACGAGCAAGCAATTCAAAGAAAAAAAAACACATGTTTTTGCCCAAAGAAATCGTGAGGTAGAGGATGGATTCGTCTCGTAGCTCTTCTCCTCGCTCTTCTTTGCAGGGCTGCTGCACGAGAATGGGGCGAGAGGGGGAAGAAGGAAGAGGGTAGGGTTTTGGGCTGCCGAGATTAGCAAACCCGTCCAGATGCGAATCACTAGGTTTAGGTTTGGGTGTTAGGTTTTATACGTAGCGGGAGCTCTAACTGTCGACGTCAAGATAGATGAGTAAGCCCGCCCCAATCCTTGTCGGGACTGTCCGGCCCGGTTTAAATCGGCCCATTTTTATCAAAATTAAATAAATTTAAAGCCACAAATATTAATAATTAAGGCATTTTAAGATTATGTTATCCAAATTTTATTATCAATGTATTTTATTTTACTCTCCCCTAGGGGGAGATAAAATAAAATATAATTTTTTTTGGACCACGCAATTATAATTTTTTTTAATGATACTGTGTCTCAATCAAATCAAACATATGGTATGAAATATACAAATCTAATTTGATCAACTTGCTTGTTTCAGTTGACAACCATTTTTCTTTTATTTATTAAAGTTTAACCACAAACTTCAAAAACCATCACAACTCTACTATTCGAAATTGACGGTTAAATTATAAAAAAAAGTACAAAACATGTGGCCCAGCCCTCCTCCGCGTCCTGGTAGGGGGAGCACGAATCGCAGATCAAGGACGTGGTTGGCGGGGCAGAGGGCGTCGCAGCTCGCGCAGGCAAGCCGGCGGAGGTGGCGAGCGACCAAGAAGTTGGCGCCGTGGACCGACGCGTCGCAGGTCCAGCAGAGAAAGGCCGCCGCCGCCTCGCAGAACACCACCGCCTCGCCGCAGCAGAGCTCGCACGTCTGCTTCATCTCCAAAAATCCTCCAAAGCGGCGATATGTACCAGCCAGAAGAGAGATTCGCAAAGAAAGCTCGCATTCGATCGACCGAGCTCGAAGATTATATATGGAATGGAAAAGGGGGGGACTTTTGGATTTTATGGCGGTCGCGTAGAGCCATCTCTGTCCACATGCCTAGTCTACATCGAATTGTTTCAATTTCTTCCTGTTTAATTTATGGTCGCTCTTTTTCTCCCACATTTCCAATATTTTTTTTATCATTTATTTAGATTAAGTAAACCATCGTCTCATTCTTTTTCGGGATAAATAAAAAATTATAGTTTTTTAAGAAAATAAAATATAATCATTTAGAAAATTTATAATTTTAAATTATTCATAATATATATTAAAAAAAATAAAAGAATAATATAAGTTTAATCTAAATTAAAAAGAGCGATAATACTATTAGTTAAGCTTGATAAAAAAACTTAAGCTCGAACTTGGTAAGATTCCTAATAAATAAGTTTGAATAAGTTTAATAAATAAATAAATAAGTTTCAACATTATTATATTTTCACCGTCGGATCAAAAATAAGGATAGATCGCAAGTAGATACGATCTGGAACGTCAAATTCTAATCTGGCTTAGAAGAGGAAGGCTTGATTTGAAGCGTCGGATTAAATATTGTAATCTAATGGCTGAGATCAAGATGAGATCTGAAGAATTATATCGGAAAAATACTTTGCTTCCACTCTTAGCGCCTTTCTATGAGTAAACACCTTCCATCCCACCCAATGAATGAAAATGTTTTCAATAGAATGCAGTCCGACATAGGAATAGAAAGTAGAGCTTCTTACAGCAGCAGCGTAGAGCATGTAAATGTTAATTTATGCTAAATGTTAATTTATGCTCTAAAAATTTAGTGTTATTCAACAAACAAAAGATTTGTTGCAGAGAGAGAACAATATATATAGTTAAGAATGATTCTTTGGGAGATATAGTTTTTTTTTTTGGGAAACAATATAATTAATGTGTCCTTAAAAAAGGTATTGCTATTTTCTGAAAAAAAAAAATAATTTGGGCGTAAAACTAATATTTTGTTGGATACAATTTTCCAAATCAAAATCTTGGTGTCATCGATCATTGAAAGTTAAGTTTGACTTCAAAATCGAAATCTACGTTTCGCGTAAATAAATCTGGATTATTAATTTGCTCAAAATCACTTACGGGTGAATGAAAAATTAATTATTCAAAAATGTGCTAAAATTAATATTAAGGAAAAAAAATGGGTTTTAGTCCCACATCATTAACCGGCGAGAGCCACCATTTCCTTATATGTGTTGCTGTGTTAATGTTATTAATACAAAAGCACAGGTGCTCTCTACCCCTCGCACCTGCGAGCCCGCCACCTGCATAATGGGCGCTTTGTTGGCACACTTTACATGTGGCAAGGTTGGGTGACGCTGTAACGCCCGAAAATTCTCAAAACATTTTCATAAATATGCTACGATTTTTCTGGAATTTTAGATATTTTTCTGGAATTTTTAGAGTATCGGAAGTAGCAAAAATGAATAGAAAAGTAAAATGGTTTAAGCGGGAATCGAACCCGGGACCTCTCGGGTCCGCTAAACCTTTAGTTAGTCTTAGTAACCGGTGAACCCAGCAGGGCCGTGCTGAAAGAGAAGGGAAACATTTATATTTATATTTGTTTTGGGCCTAATTACCCACTTAATATAAATTAAAAACTTAAGTAGGTTTTGGTTTATTTTGGGTTCGGCAACCTCTCAACCCTCACCACCGAAACCTCATCGCCGCCTCTCCCTCTCCTTCTCTCTCGGCGCCCTAGCCCCAAGGTCCATAGGTTCATCTTCCGGCGACGACTCCAACACGAAAAAGGTTCTTCTCCGCGAGAGGAATGCGAAGACGCAAGTGGGTCGTCGAGAGGATCGTTCCCTACGGAAAACTAGAGATCCAATTCGTAAGAAACTACGCGCAGGAGGTAAGAAACCCCTCACCTGCAGTATAATAGCTTCCGTTTGAGTTTATATGCTTTAGTTAGGATGTATGCAGATTTTTATCGATATCTAGGGTGTATTTAACTCTCTTCGCAGATTAGGGATTTAGTTGAGCAGCTCTAGATGGGCCGGGCACGTTTTCCCTCTTCAGATAGGAGGTTAGACATTGTCGGGTGCCTAGATGTGGTCTCCCTAATAGGGAGAAGAGTTAGAGCATCCTAGGTGCTCGATTAAAGGTCTAGCTCAGTAATAGACAGTTTAATTAACTTATTAAATGCACTAGAAGCATTTAAATCAGCAAATTAGTTTTATTTCAACTTATGTAGGACTACAGTTCAATGGGTGGGCTCCCACAGTAGCCTCTAGGTTCAGATAACCTAGTTCTAGGTTCAGATAACCTAGATTCAGCAAAATAAGTATATAGCATTCAGTATTTTACTTTCAGCAGTGGCACTGTACTGGATTAGATATCCACTGGGCTGGACTCCCATAGTCGTCCCTAGGTTTAGCTAACCTAGTAAACCCTACTAGATTCGGAACTTGCAATCCCGGGTTTAGATAGGGATGCGCGCACAGCAAGTACAGTTGCCAGGGCCCCTCAGCAACATGTTTAGTATTTTCACTTATTATATGTATAGCTTTTCAAATTCACAATCAGTTATGTGAGTTCAGCTTAGTTTCAGTACCAGCTCAGTTAGTTTAGTACAGATTATGATCAGCTTAGTTCAGTTCCATGATTTGTATTCAGTTTCAGTTTTCATGCTCAGCTCTATTTATGCAAGTATGATTGCCATGCTCAGTTTCTGTTCATATGAATAAATGCCATGTCATGCCATGATCAGCACCTACTTTCCAACAACATGTTTTTAAAACATATTTGCATCGTATGCATGTTTTTGTGAGGTAGCTGGTTTCTTACTAAGCTTTTTAGCTTATAGATACTACTTTTCTTATACTGCAGATAAAGGTAAAGGAAAAGTGGACCAGTAGCGGAGGCTGGAGGGCAATGCTATCAGGATGTGTGTGGGCAGGAGTTGGAATAAAGATCTTTGGGATCTAAACAGTTTTACTTCAGTATTAGCACTTAGCGTTTTCAGTTTTTATTATTCAGTTTTTGATTTGTTAAGTGTTATCTAATAGTAAACCATGCACTATGTAGTATGCCAGGTTTAGAATATTAGTAGTTTTATATTAGTATGATTTGCATTGGGTTTAGAGTTGTTGCAGGTGGTTTTGGCACGATAAAGTGTCGAAATCAGCATCTCTGATTTCGTATCAGGAAATCAGACGCTGGATCGGTCTGCCAACCGATCCAGTAGTGTACCAGGTTTCTGGACAGATACAGTATGCTACTGTATCCTCCTGGATCGGTCAGCCGACCGATCCAGCACGATACAGTAGCGTTCCAGGGGTTCCGGGTGCCTGGATCGGTCGACCGACCGATCCAGACATACCTGGATCGGTCTGCCGACCGATCCAGCCACACATGGATCGGTCTGCCCGACCGATCCAGTTGGGAACCGAATGCCCCATAGCTTCGATCGATCTGCGGATCGATCGGCAGGTCTGTAGTTAGATGGGAAGTTTAGTTTCTAGTCCCTAGCCCAGTTGGGATGTTCAGTTTCCCCTCCTTAGCATATGTACACCAGCAAAGAAGGTCTTTAGACCTTTCTTAGCAGTTGCATCCGTCATTAGTAGTGTAAAATTTTAATTAGCCCAGCTTTCCGCACAATATAGTTTAGCATAATTGTAGCGACCGGCCTTACAGCCAGTACCCAGAAGGTGGGTCGTTACAGAGTGGTATCAGAGCAGTGTTCCATACTTCCTACACACACATCAGCATTGAACCTGCAGCTTCCAAGTAAGAATACCTCTACTTTATTCATGCTCCTTGTTTTGGTTATTACAGTTCATGTTTATATGCCTACTGCTTGTTAGTATGTGATAGTTATAAACATGATATCAGTAGTTATATAACTGTGATTACCTTAGTTATGTTATGTTCTCTACGTCTTTAGAAATGGCACGAGGACGCCCAGCTAGAAGGGCACTAGCTACTGAGCCCCAGCAAGAGGCAGGCAGTTCAGTGCCTCCTCCAGACCTTACAGCATTAGTGGCTCAGTTAAACAGGAAATAGCCACCTTAAAGGCTAATCAGCAGAATACCCCCACAGTCACCCCGGAACCGGATTTGACGACTCCGGTAGTCTTAGAGGTTCCACCAGCTCAGCCTACAGCACCAGCACCAGCACCAGCCCCAGTAGTCCCAGCAGCTGAGCCAAGAAAGGAAGCATATCTGATCCAGTGGCAGTGGGTCAAGCCAGAGAACTTCTCAGGCACTAGTGAACCATGGGATGCACAAGCCTGGTTCAAAACACTGGAGAGCACGATGGAGCTTCTGGACTGGCCAGAACACGAGAAGGTGAAGTGTGCCTCCTTCTGCCTGACAGGAGACGCACGCATGTGGTGGGAAAGAATCAGAACGAAGCGCCCAGTAAACCAGATGTCATGGGCTGACTTCGAGAAAGAATTCTTCGAGGAATTCTTTCACATACGGGTTACAAACCGCCATTACGACGAGTTCACTGAGTTTCGTCAGGGCAACCTTTCAGTTGAGGAAGCCGTGAAGAAATTCAACAGGTTGGCTCGTCTATGCCCAGAGCTAGTCAGCACAGAGAAGGAACGAATCCGGTTGATGCTCAAGATGCTGAGGCCAGAGATAGCAGTGAACGTGGCTGGTGGTATACATAGGTCACAAACCACAGAGGAGTTAGTGAGCAGTGCCTTAACCACTGAGCATTACCAGAACAGCATAAAGCAGCAGAAGCAGGTCTCCTCAGAGTCCAAAGGCCAAGGAAACCCTCACACTCAAAAACAGCAAGGCCACAGCTCTAACTGGAAAGGGAACTCCAACAGCAAGCGCAAATCAGGGAGTGACCCAAAAGGAGGACCATCTAGCAAGCGACCCAGTTATCCAAAGTGTGCTACTTGTGGGAAATTCCACCCAGGGGTTTGTCGCAAGGGCACACGAGGATGCTTTGAATGTGGACAAGAAGGGCACATGGCCAAGCAGTGCCCGAACAAGACCGGTCTTCCTCAGCCACAGCAGATTCAGTATGCAGGCCAGCCAGCTCAGTTATATCAGATGCAGGCCGCTCTAGAAGGTCCACTTATCAGCCAGGGCAGATTAGAAGCCCCTCCAGCTATGGCGAATGCGAGGATCTACTCACTCACCAGAGAGGACGTAGCCAATG
The DNA here is from genome assembly GCF_018446385.1 of Zingiber officinale. NCBI lineage: Eukaryota > Viridiplantae > Streptophyta > Magnoliopsida > Zingiberales > Zingiberaceae > Zingiber > Zingiber officinale. The sequence continues at coordinate 496,508 of NW_024589827.1, forward strand.
CCTCGACAGTTGTCACAGGTCAGATTAGCATTTTTCAGTATAGTGCTACTGTTCTATTTGATACTGGGGCAACCCATTCATATATAGCCAGGATGTTCTCCGAAAAATTAGAAATACCCTCAGAAGTACTCAGTGGTCAGTTCTTGACGGCACTACCTTCAGGAGAGATCATGGCATCCACGCACTGGCTCAGAGCAGTGCTTGTCATTATAGCAGACAGAGAGCTCTTTTGTGATCTGATAGTGCTAGAGATGACCGACTATGACGTTATCTTTGGAATGGACTTTCTGATCAGATACGGTGCTACCATAGAGTGCCGTAAACAGAAAGTCATCTTCCAACCTGAAGCGGCAGTGCAATTTGAATACAGCGGGGAACCAAAGAGAAAGGCCAAGAAGTTTCTCTCAGCTATGAAAGCACAGAAGCTACTGGATTCAGGATGTACAGGATTTCTAGCACACGTAGTCAACGCCAGCCAGGACAAGAACCAACAGCTAGCAGAGGTTCGGGTCGTATGTGACTACCCAGCAGTCTTCCCTGAAGAGTTACCAGGCTTAGCACCAGACAGGGAGATTGACTTTGAGATAGAGCTCATTCCCGGTACAAATCCTATCTCCAAAGCGCCTTATCGCATGGCTCCAGCAGAACTGAAGGAACTTCAGGAGCAACTACAGGAGCTGCTTGACAAGGGTTTCATACGCCCGAGTCATTCACCATGGGGAGCGCCTGTATTGTTCGTGAAGAAGAAGGATGGAAGCATGCGACTGTGCATAGACTACAGATCACTGAACCAAGTCACGATCAAGAACAGGTATCCCCTTCCCAGAATCGATGACCTGTTCGACCAGCTGAAGGGAGCAGCAGTGTTCTCTAAGATAGATCTCAGATCAGGTTATCATCAGGTGAAGGTTAAAGAAGGGGATATACCCAAGACAGCGTTCAGAACCAGATACAGACACTACTAGTTCGTAGTCATGCCCTTTGGCGTGACCAATGCTCCAGCTGTTGGAGGATCGGTGGCCGGCTTGAAGGGGGGTCGGATAGACGGCACCCCCAAATCTCGCTTCCTACGTATTCGTTAGTGCGCAAGCGGAAATACAAATACTAAAACAATGAATACGAAAGCTAAAGACTATAAGAAAGAGCAAGCAAACCAATAACACGTTCGTTTAACGTGGTTCGGAGATGATGCTCCTACTCCACGGCTGTCCGTAAGGTGGACGATCCCGATCCGTCGGTGGATTAGCCCCCGGCAAACTCCGGCTATCTCAAGTCGCTCCTTGTGGGTGGAGAAACCTCACCACAAACTCACTAAGACCTCTTGGATTACACAAGCACTTGTAGACTACTAATTAGACCTTAACCAAGTCTAATTTCGTCACCTTGGCCGGCCATACCAAGCTCCTTCTTATAGAGCTTGGAACAAATTAGAACCTGATTTGCCCGTTACCAATCGACTGGTCCTTGCACCAGTCGACTGATGCCAGCCCAACGGCTATCTGCTACAGTGCATCAGTCGACTGGTCCATACACCAGTCGACTGCTACAGTACGCTACATTAACTGCTACAGTGCCGCTGCAGTAAAAGCCTAAAACTAGGATTTTACTCCGAGTACAATCTCTCATGCACTCGTACCCTCACGACTCATTTGACTCTTCTTTGCAGCCTTGACCTCTTGCCTTCAAGCCTACTTCCTTTGACTCATCCTTCGCGTATGCCTCGAAGTCGCTTCCCTCGCCCCTTGGCCTTGCTGCCTTGTCCACGGTCCCTCGGATGCATTCAAGCCCGCGGCTTGTCCTCAATGCCATCCTTCACCGGATCCGAAGCTGTCAACCTGAGTCACATGTGTCACCTGCAGTCCTGCACAACTCAAGTACACATATCAAATAACAAGGGTAAACCTAACTTAAACCCTTTGCCCAAACACCAAAACACATGGTCCCATGAACCATTGGGATTGCTCCAACAATCTCCCCCTTTTTGGTGTTTGGCAATACGTTTAAGTTAGGGAAAACAAATAGCAAATAAACATGCTAATACAATGGACTTACGATGCCAAGGCTACACACTTGGACTTACTCCGCCGAATGGACTTACGTTGCCAAGGCTACACACTTGGCAATCGCCGAATCAATGCACAGGGCTTTTTAAGAACCTATCCCAAGGCTCCCCCTACACCTACGCTCCCCAATGAGCTAGGATTTTACCACGGGCTTTTTAAGAACCTATCCCAAGGCTCCCCCTACACCTAAACTCCTCAATGAGCTAGGATTTTACCACGGGCTTTTTAAGAACCTATCCCAAGGCTCCCCCTACGCAAAGGCACTAAAGGTTTTCCCAACTAAACCTTAATTCTCCCCCTTTGCCTAACATCCAAAAAGTTCTCCAACAATATCCCAATTGTTGAAAATTTCTCATCCAAACTGACCCTAAACTCATGTATTAATCCCCCTTGGATCCCATACATCTAAATAAGTTGACATGGTCAAGATCAGCGCTGAAAAACACTTTCAGGCTGGTATCAGTCGACTGCCCTAAGTGCCAGTCGACTGCCCCCTTCGACAGAACCTTATAGAAGCATTCTGTAGTCGAAATTTACTGTTACCAGTCGACTGGTATAGGCACCAGTCGACTGGTATCGACAAAATGAGCTTACAGAGATATTCTGTGCTCAAAAACACTGTTACCAGTCGACTGGTATCTGTACCAGTCGACTGGTACCTTATTTCTGAAAAAATCAGCCTTTTCAGACCAACTTCAGAAATGCACCAGTAATTCCCTAGACCTCCAAAAATTCCCAAATTTTGTGGAGAGGTCTATTGTACCAGTGTCTACTTGGGAAAAATATATTACAAAATATATCTATCACCAATCCCAAGATTGACACAAAATCCAAAACTAGCTAAATGGTTCAATTGAACCTTGACCTAAAGTCCTAGTTTTGGCTTTCTTTTGATGTATTTGCCCATACCAACCCACAATGCATCCCTAGCATTGGTTTATATGGCATCTATACATCCAAAACCAATTATCATGCTATATGACCCCAAATGTCATATTTCTTGCATGAAACACAATCCATGTGTGCCAAATCCCTAGGTTTGAGACTCAAATCCGTCTCTAAACCATTTGGCACACTCCATGGCTCCTCTAGACTCCCAAGTAGAACCCACCTGAGATCCATTGGCCATGGGTCCCAAATTGACTCTTTGAGCTCCCCCTAGAGCTCTTAACCTTATCCACCTCCTTCGGTGACTCATCTATTGTGGCTAAACCACAATGATGTCCCTTAGAAGATCTCCTTATCTTCTTGACCTTGGACACATCATCCTTGCCATAATCATATGCAACCCTAGAATATTTCTTTTCATTGGCCTTGGACGACACTCCCTTGCCCTTATCATGTGCCACCTTAGCACATGGTCTCCTTTTGACCTTGGAGATACTAGATCTGTATCCCAAACCCAATCTATCATTGTTGGGTTTTTGACTCCCCAACATCATACTTAATCCCTTATATCCAATAGTGAATCTCTTAAGGAATTTCTCTAAACCATCAAGCTTTGCCTTCAAAGCTTGATTCTCCTTCTCTAGGTTCCTAACCCTAGAGTCAACATGTCCACCATGGACATTCCTAGACCTACCCTTTCTAGGCATATGTCTCCCCTTCTTGGGATTAATGCCTTGGGTCTCCTTAGGTCTAACATTTTTAGAGTTATCATGCATAGGTCTCCTAGGGTTATCTCTAGCATTTACCTTATTCCTATCATGATATCTAAATCCAAAATTCTTCATTGCTATATAATGATTATCATTATTTTTCTTAGCATGCATGGGAATATAAGAATTTGAATTACAATTCAACTTAGGGTATACCTCCCTTACCCTTGAAGCTCCCCCTTGACTTGAGCTTTTCTTCTTCTTCTCCCACTTCTTTAAATGCGCTAGCTTCTTGATCTCTCCCTTCTTGGGGCATTTTGTGTGGTAGTGGCCCTTCTCTCCACACGTGAAGCATATAATGCGCATTTTCCTTCTTTGGGCTTCTTCATTCCTACAACCCTTGTTAGTGTCTAAAATAACTTGATTGGGTTTAGGAGTTACCTTCTTCTTACCCAATGGACACCTACTCTTGTAGTGTCCCTTCTCATTGCACCCGAAGCACACAATGTGAATTTTTGAATTTGCTTCGGTGGAGGTGCTCACTAGGTTGACTTCTTCCAAGATTTCTTCTTCATTCATCTTGGACTCTTCTTCAACCCTTGAGGATGTTGATGATGTCTCATCTTCCTTCTCCTCCTCGGATGTTGAGTGTGACTCAACTTCCGTTTGCTCCTCCTCAACTTGAGCAATTAAACTCATCTCCTTGGGTTCCTCTTCTTCTTGTGTAGGTTTAGGTTCTTCCCGTAGAACCATCTTCAATTTGCTCCACAAATCATGGGCGTTCTTATATTCACCTACACCACTTATCATGTTAGAAGGCAAAATTTCAATCAACATTGATATTACCTTTGAATTTGCCTCCGATCGTGTGGTTTGCTCTTCCGTCCAATGTCGTGGTTGGAGTCTTTTCCCTTTCTTGTCTTTCGGGACTTCAAACGGTTCTTTGACCACCATCATGGTGTCCCAATCCGTGTTGAAGAAAATCTCCATCCTCATCATCCAATACGTGATGTCCCCAAGGCTTCCTCCTTCAAATTTTGGAGGGACAATAGACCCGGCCATCTTGTGCTTCCTTGGCGGTTAGTCCAACGGAGAGCGTCCTCGCTCTGATACCAATTGTTGGAGGATCGGTGGCTGGCTTGAAGGGGGGTTGGATAGACGGCACCCCCAAATCTCGCTTCCTACGTATTCGTTAGTGCGCAAGCGGAAATACAAATACTAAAACAATGAATACGAAAGCTAAAGACTATAAGAAAGAGCAAGCAAACCAATAACACGTTCGTTTAACGTGGTTCGGAGATGATGCTCCTACTCCACGGCTGTCCGTAAGGTGGACGATCCCGATCCGTCGGTGGATTAGCCCCGGGCAAACTCCGGCTATCTCAAGTCGCTCCTTGTGGGTGGAGAAACCTCACCACAAACTCACCAAGACCTCTTGGATTACACAAGCACTTGTAGACTACTAATTAGACCTTAACCAAGTCTAATTTCGTCACCTTGGCCGGCCATACCAAGCTCCTTATAGAGCTTGGAACAAATTAGAACCTGATTTGCCCGTTACCAGTCGACTGGTCCTTGCACCAGTCGACTGATGCCAGCCCAACGGCTATCTGCTACAGTGCATCAGTCGACTGGTCCATACACCAGTCGACTGCTACAGTACGCTACAGTAACTGCTACAGTGGGCTACAGTAACTGCTACAGTACGCTACAGTAACTGCTACAGTGCCGCTACAGTAAAATCCTAAAACTAGGATTTTACTCCGAGTACAATATCTCATGCACTCGTACCCTCACGACTCATTTGACTCTTCTTTGCAGCCTTGACCTCTTGCCTTCAAGCCTACTTCCTTTGGCTCTCGTCCCTCGGATGCATCCAAGCCCGCGGCTCATCCCCAATGCCATCCTTCGCGTATGCCTCGAAGTCGCTTCCCTCGGCCCTTGTCCTCGCTGCCTTATCCACGGTCCCTCGGATGCTCCATCCTTCACCGGACCCGAAGCTGTCAACCTGAGTCACATGTGTCACCTGCAGTCCTGCACAACTCAAGTACACATATCAAATAACAAGGGTAAACCTAACTTAAACCCTTTGCCCAAACACCAAAACACATGGTCCCATGAACCATTGGGATTGCTCCAATACCAGCTACATTCATGGATCTCATGAACAGAGTATTCAGGGAGTATTTAGATAAGTTTGTTATTGTGTTTATCGATGGCATTCTTATCTACTCAGGAACTCAGGAAGAACACTCAGAGCACCTGAAACTAGTATTGCAGACCCTTCAGCAGAACCAGCTATACGCCAAGTTCACGAAATGTGAATTTTGGTTAGATCAGGTGTCCTTCCTGGGTCACATCATCTCAAAGGATGGTATTATGGTAGATCCTAGCAAGATAGAAGCAGTAAGTAACTGGAAGAGACCTAAGAACGCCAGCGAAATCAGGAGCTTTCTGGGATTAGCAGGATATTACAGAAAGTTTGTAGAGGACTTCTCCAGGATAGCCTCCCCACTGACAGCTCTTACCCGAAAGAACAGGAAATTTCAGTAGACAGAGGACTGTGAGAACAGCTTCAGCGAGCTAAAAAGGAGATTGACCAGTGCTCCCATTTTGTCTCTACCAGACAACACCAGCAGCTTTGATATCTATAGCGATGCCTCTAAGTTGGGACTAGGAGCAGTACTGATGCAAAACGGCAAGGTGATCGCCTATGCCTCCAGACAACTTAAGGATTATGAGAAGAATTACCCTACTCATGACCTTGAGCTTGCAGCAGTAGTGTTCGCTCTCAAAATTTGGAGACATTACTTATATGGAGCTCAGTGCAGAGTGTATACAGATCATCAGAGTTTGAAGTACTTCTTCACTCAGAAGGATCTGAACATGCGACAGCGTAGATGGCTTGAGCTGGTCAAGGACTACGATATAGACATCCTCTACCATCCAGGGAAAGCCAATAAGGTAGCCGACGCACTTAGCAGAAAATCCAGTGCTACCTTATTATCTCTTACAACCATGTCACCGCCCCTACAGAAGGATATCGTAGCTTTCGGTCTTGAACTCATCGTTGGACAGCTCTCTACTATGACCTTAGAGTCTACCTTGCTTGGTGATATTCAGTCAGCTCAGGAGCAGGACCCTGAAATCCAGAAAATCAAGCAAGGGCTAGCAGAATCAGAAAGTAGAGAATTCAGAGTGTCCGATAGCGGGGTGTTGTATTTTGGTGACAGACTCTGTGTTCCAGATCAGGAGGAGCTACGGAGACAGATTTTAGAAGAGGCTCACAAGACTCCCTATGCGATGCATCCAGGTTCCACTAAAATGTATCAAGACCTGAAGAAACATTTTTGGTGGCCCGGGATGAAGCGAGACATCGCCAGATATGTTAGCACCTGCCTCACCTGTCAGAGGGTCAAGGCAGAACATCAACGACCAGGGGGAGTTCTGCAGCCTATACAAATTCCAGAATGGAAGTGGGAGGATATCTCTATGGATTTCATAGTGGGACTGCCCAGAACCACGAATGGTTTTGACGCCATCTGGGTAATAGTCGACAGGTTGACTAAATCATCCCACTTCTTAGCTATCAAGATATCCTACTCCATGGAGAAGCTAGCTCAGTTGTATCTCCAGGAGATCGTCAGACTACATGGAGTCCCACGAACCATCATTTCAGACAGAGACAGCAGATTCACATCACACTTCTGGGAGTGTGTACAGTCAGCGTTGGGCACTAAGTTAAAGTTCAGCACAGCATTCCATCCTCAGACAGATGGTCAGACGGAGCGAGTAAACCAAGTACTCGAAGATATGCTCCAAGCGTGTGCCCTAGACTTCAAGGGAAGTTGGTGCAAATATCTGAGCTTAGCAGAATTTGCATACAACAACAACTATCAGGCCACTATCGGCATGACACCTTACGAGGCTCTCTATGGGCGGAGGTGTAGATCTCCAATCTGCTGGTATGAGAGTGGTGAACAGAAAGAACTAGAACTTCAGACAGATCTAGTAGCAGATACCACAGCAGCTATACAGCAGATCCGCCAGAGGATAGAGACAGCTCAGAGCCGCCAGAAAAGCTATGCTGATACACGGCGCAGACCCTTAGAGTTTTCAGTCGGGGATTCAGTGTTCCTCAGAGTGGCTCCCATGAAGGGAGTAATGCGTTTTGGGAAAAAGGGCAAGCTAAGTCCCAGGTATGTGGGACCATACCTTATCAGCAGAAGAGTGGGCAAGGTAGCATATGAGCTAGAGCTACCCCAGGAAATGTCAGCTGTCCACAACGTATTTCATGTCTCTATGCTGAAGAAGCATACCCCAGATGCCACCCAGGTGATTGAGCCCCAGTCGGTACAGATTCGCGAGGACCTCAGCTATGATAGTCGACCTATTCAGATAATAGACCGAGCAGTTAAGAAATTGCGGAACAAGGAAGTACCGTTAGTCAAAGTCATTTGGCACAGTCACACAGCAGAAGAGGCAACTTGGGAGACAGAAGCCAGCATGAGACAGAAGTACCCAGAATTATTCTAAGTTCGAGGATGAACTTTTTATAAGGTATGGGGAGTTGTAACGCCCGAAAATTCTCAAAACATTTTCATAAATATGCTACGATTTTTCTGGAATTTTAGATATTTTTCTGGAATTTTTAGAGTATCGGAAGTAGCAAAAATGAATAGAAAAGTAAAATGGTTTAAGCGGGAATCGAACCCGGGACCTCTCGGGTCCGCTAAACCTTTAATTAGCCTTAGTAATCGGTGAACCCAGCAGGGCCGTGCTGAAAGAGAAGGGAAACATTTATATTTATATTTGTTTTGGGCCTAGTTACCCACTTAATATAAATTAAAAACTTAAGTAGGTTTTGGTTTATTTTGGGTTCGGCAACCTCTCAACCCTCACCACCGAAACCTCACCGCCGCCTCTCCCTCTCCTTCTCTCTCGGCGCCCTAGCCCCAAGGTCCATAGGTTCATCTTCCGGCGACGACTCCAACACGAAAAAGGTTCTTCTCCACGAGAGGAACGCGAAGACGCAAGTGGGTCGTCGAGAGGATCGTTCCCTACGGAAAACTAGCGATCCAATTCGTAAGAAACTACGCGCAGGAGGTAAGAAACCCCTCACCTGCAGTATAATAGCTTCCGTTTGAGTTTATATGCTTTAGTTAGGATGTATGCAGATTTTTATCGATATCTAGGGTGTATTTAACTCTCTTCGCAGATTAGGGATTTAGTTGAGCAGCTCTAGATGGGCCGGGCACATTTTCCCTCTTCAGATAGGAGGTTAGACGTTGTCGAGTGCCTAGAGGTGGTCTCCCTAATAGGGAGAAGAGTTAGAGCATCCTAGGTGCTCGATTAAAGGTCTAGCTCAGTAATAAACAGTTTAATTAACTTATTAAATGCACTAGAAGCATTTAAAACAGCAAATTAGTTTTATTTCAACTTATGTAGGACTACAGTTCAATGGGTGGGCTCCCACAGTAGCCTCTAGGTTCAAATAACCTAGTTCTAGGTTCAGATAACCTAGATTCAGCAAAATAAGTATATAGCATTCAGTATTTTACTTTTAGCAGTGGCACTGTACTGGATTAGATATCCACTGGGCTGGACTCCCATAGTCGTCCCTAGGTTTAGCTAACCTAGTAAACCCTACTAGATTCGGAACTTGCAATCCCGGGTTTAGATAGGGATGCGCGCACAGCAAGTGCCCCTCAGCAGCATGTTTAGTATTTTCACTTATTATATGTATAGCTTTTCAAATTCACAATCAGTTATGTGAGTTCAGCTTAGTTTCAGTACCAGCTCAGTTAGTTTAGTACAGATTATGATCATCTTAGTTCAGTTCCATGATTTGTATTCAGTTTCAGTTTTCATGCTCAGCTTTATTTATGCAAGTATGATTGCCATGCTCAGTTTCTGTTCATATGAATAAATGTCATGCCATGCCATGATCAGCACCTACTTTCCAACAGCATGTTTTTAAAACATATTTGCATCGTTTGCATGTTTTTGTGAGGTAGCTGGTTTCTTACTAAGCTTTTTAGCTTATAGATACTACTTTTCTTATACTGCAGATAAAGGTAAAGGAAAAGTGGACCAGTAGCGGAGGCTGGAGGGCAATGCTATCAGGATGTGTGTGGGCAGGAGTTGGAATAAAGATCTTTGGGATCTAAACAGTTTTACTTCAGTATTAGCACTTAGCGTTTTCAGTTTTTATTATTCAGTTTTTGATTTGTTAAGTGTTATCTAATAGTAAACCATGCACTATGTAGTATGCCAGGTTTAGAATATTAGTAGTTTTATATTAGTATGATTTGCATTGGGTTTAGAGTTGTTGCAGGTGGTTTTGGCACGACAAAGTGTCGAAATCAGCATCTCTGATTTCGTATCAGGAAATCAAACGCTGGATCGGTCTGCCGACCGATCCAGACAGATACAGTATGCTACTGTATCCTCCTGGATTGGTCAGCCGACCGATCCAGCACGATACAGTAGCGTTCCAGGGGTTCCGGGTGCCTGGATCGGTCGGCCGACCGATCCAGACATACCTGGATCGGTCTGCCGACCGATCCAGCCACACATGGATCGGTCTGCCCGACCGATCCAGTTGGGAACCGAATGCCCCATAGCTTCGATCGATCTGCGGATCGATCGGCAGGTCTGTAGTTAGATGGGAAGTTTAGTTTCTAGTCCCTAGCCCAGTTGGGATGTTCAGTTTCCCCTCCTTAGCATATGTACACCAGCAAAGAAGGTCTTTAGACCTTTCTTAGCAGTTGCATCCGTCATTAGTAGAGTAAAATTTTAATTAGCCCAGCTTTCCGCACTGTATAGTTTAGCATAATTGTAGCGACCGACCTTACAACCAATACCCAGAAGGTGGGTCGTTACAGACGCCATGGGGCGGTGACGAGGCAGTGCCTATGTGGCACGTGACTGTGTAGAGAGCAATGACTGGATTGGGCGAACAGATGGTAACCGTCGAATCAACAATGAGGATAGATCGCAAGTAGATGCGATCTGGAGCGTCAAATTCTAATCTGGCCTAGAAGAGGAAGGCTTGATTTGAAGCGTCAGATTAAATATTGTAATCTAATGGCTGAGATCAAGATGAGATCTGAAGAATTATATCGGAAAAATACTTTGCTTCCACTCTTAGCGCCTTTTTATGAGTAAACACCTTCCATCCCACCCAATGAATGAAAATGTTTTCAATAGAATGCAGTCCGACATAGGAATAGAAAGTAGAGCTTCTTATAGCGGCATAGATAGTAGATTCAAATGATATAAAGGTTGAGATTAAAAGTCATCTGAAGAGTTATATCTCTTCAAGATCTGATAGCTGAGATGTCGTCGTTGTATCTTGGGAACGAATTGCTGCTATCTGTGAGCACCGTAGCAGAGCAATATCGTTTTACGGAGATAGTGTCGAACACTAGCCTCGACGACAACTCAGTTTGCTTCCTCCCGGCAGCAATCTGCCGGAAGTCCCGACAGTCAACTAAAATCGACTATGTCAAATACCGAGGAGCAAATTCAGAGATTCGAGGACCTCACAATCGTAAAACGATATTAGCAAACTGATTTAGCAAGGATCAACAACGTACCAACCGCCATCCCTCACGCTGAGAAGCCGGAGAAATTCAACGGAGCTGGCTTCAAAAGATGGCAGCAGAAGATGCTATTTTACTTAACCACGCTGAACCTTGTACGGTTTCTACATGAAGACCCGCCAGCCGCTACGGAAGATAATTCTGGTAGTAAAGCTACTCGCGATGCGTGGTCACATGGCGACTTCCTGTGTCGCAATTACGTCCTTAACGCGCTGGACAATGCGCTATATAACGTATATTGCATGATAGAGATGGCCAAATCTATGTGGGAATCGCTAGAGAAGAAATACAAAATTGAAAACGCCGGACTGAAGAAATTCATCGTCGGTCGATTTTTGGATTTCAAAATGGTGGATTCCAAAAGCGTCACGTCTCAAGTCCAAGACATGCAACTGATAATACATGATCTGGACATCGAAGGAATGTCGCTGAACGAGTCATTCAAGGTTACTACGGTAATCGAGAAATTCCCTCCATCATGGAAAGATTTCAAAAATTACCTAAAGCACAAACAAAAGGAGATGGGACTTGAAGACCTTATCCTGTGGTTGCGGATGAGGAGGATAATTGAAAATTATCTTCCTCTAGAGGAACGAAGCGGGCAGTCGACGAGATATCCAACCTGACGGAACCAAAAGCCAAGAAGTCGAAACAACTGAAACAGAAGGCTCAAGGCAAGAAGTTCAAGGGCACGTGCTACAACTGTGGAAAGTCAGGACACATGTCCAAGGACTGTAGACGCCCAAAGAAGACAACTAAGAGTCAGAAGAATGTTACGAACCAGGTCGCAACTTCTGCTGACATAGATCTCAGCACCATGGATCTCCCTGTGATCGTGTTTTAAGCCAACATGGTGGACAACCCGAAGCAGTGGTCGATCGATACTGGAGCGACCCGCCACGTCTATTCTGACAAGGCGATGTTCTCCAAGTACACCATGATAAGTGGAAGAAAGCTCTATATGGGCAATTCCATGATGTCTCCGATTGTTGGACTCGGAAAAGTAGTTCTAAAAATGATGTCTGGGAAGGAGCTAACGCTCATTGATGTGCTACATATTCCTAACATCAGGAAGAACTTAGTTTCAGGACCGGCACTTGTTAAAGTCGAATTCAAACTAGTGTTCCAGTCCAACAAATTTATACTTATGAAGAACGGTGTCTTCATAGGAAAGGGGTATTTGGAACAAAGTTTGTTCAATATGGTTGTAATGACCATACACCGTGATTTTGATTGTAATAAAATAAAAACTTCCATCTATGTTATTGAGTGTTTCAATTTATGGCATGATCGACTTGGGCATGTCAATAATAATACTCTGAAACATCTCGTCAAACTAAATTTATTACCAAACATTGATGTTGATGAAACACAAAAATGTGAAGTGTACGTGGAAGTGAAAATAACGAGACTATCTTTTCATTCAGTGGAAAGGTCGACGACTCTTCTAGAATTAGTACATAGTGATCTATGTGACTTAAAATTCATGCAAACTAGAGGAGGTAAAAAGTACTTCATTACTTTTATCGATGATTGCATGAGGTTCTGTTATGTCTTTCTTTTAAAATATAAAGACGAAGCCCTAGAAGCTTTCAAAACCTATAAAACGGAAGTTGAGAATCAACTTGATAAACGAATTAAAATAATTCGTAGCGATAGAGGTGGAGAATATGGTGCACCGTTTGATGAATTTTGTTCAGAATCTGGAATTATCCATCAGATAATGACATCTTACTCACCTCAATCGAATGGTGTTGCCAAACGTAAAAATCAAACACTAAAGGAGATGATGAATGCTTTGTTGATAAATTCAGGCTTACCCCAGAACTTGTGGGGGGAAGCCATTTTATCAACAAACCACATTCTCAACAAAATCTCTCACAAGAAAAATGATAAAACACCATATGAACTTTGAAAAGGCCACGAGCCATCGTACAAATACTTGAAAGTGTGGGGGTGCTTAGCAAAGGTCGAAGTACCTAAGCCAAAGCAAGTTAAGATCGAACCTAAAACGTTCGATGCGATATTTGTCGGATATGTCCAAAACAATAGTGCATATCGTTTTATAGTTTATAAGTCAGACATTCATGATATTCATGTGGGTACAACCATAGAATCTCATAATGCAATATTTTTTGACGATGTGTTCTCAAATAAGAAGGGAAACATTCAAAGTGATAACAATGGAAGTTCTAACGAAAATGACGTTTCTGAACTTAGTTGTCATAAAAGGACTATTGACAATCAAAATGAAGAGCCACGTCGGAGCAAATGAGCTAGAGTTGAGAAATCGTTCGGGCTAGACATCATGACTTTTATGTTGGAAATGGACCCAAGAACATTAAGTGAAGCTTTCTCTGGTCTCGACGCCCCACTATGGAAGGAAGTTGTCAATAATGAAATCAAATCCATCGTGAATAACCATACTTGGGAATTAGTAGACCTTTTTTTTGGTACTAAACCATTAAGTTGTAAATGGATACTAAAACGCAAGTATAAAGCTGGTGGATCAATTTATAAGTATAAGGCTAGACTTGTAGCCAAAGGGTACAAGCAAAAGAAAGACCTTGATTACTTCAATGCACCTACTCACTGATAATAAGGATTACGTCCATATGAGTGTTGCTAGCCATTGCAGCATTGTATTACCTTGAAATACACCAAATGGATGTTAAAACTGCGTTCTTAAATGGTGAGTTGGAAGAAAAAATTTACATGGAGCAACCCGAGGGGTTCGTAGCTCTTGGAAATGAGGGAAAGGTGTGTCGACTTGTTAAGTCATTGTACGGACTTAAACAAGCGCCAAAACAATGACACGAAAAATTTGAAAAAATAATCCTGTCAAACGAATTCAGAATAAATGAATGTGACAAATGCATTTATGTCAAAAGCACACCTGAAAGTTATGTAATCGTCTGTCTATACGTAGACGACATGCTCATAATGGGAAATAATCATGATGTAATCATGAGTACTAAGAAAATGTTGACCAATAATTTCGATATGAAAGATATGGGTCTAGCAGATGTCATATTGGGAATTATATTTCTCAGGACATCCGATGGGATAGTTTTAACACAATCCCATTATGTAGAGTCAGTATTGAAAAAATTCAATGCATACGATCTCTTTACTGTAAAAACTCCTATAGATCTAAGTCAACACTTAGCAAAAAATCAAGGTGAGCCCATATCGCAATTAGAATATTTTGAATAATTGGTAGTTTGATGTATCTCACAAACTACACACGTCCAGATATTGCCTGTGTGGTCAACAAATTGAGTCATTTTATAAACAATCCAAACGACACCCATTGGAAAGCACTAATGCGAGTTCTTACATATTGAAAATATACTATGAACTACGGATTACATTACGAAAAGTATCTTGCGATCTTGGAGGGATATTGTGATGCTAATTGGATATCAGATACAAAATACTCCAAATCTACTAGTGGATATGTATTCACGATCGGTGGATGAGCAGTATCTTGGAAATCCACTAAGCAGACATGCATAGTGTTGGTTAGTCCTAGGAAGGTCGTACCTGTTCCACTGTACAAAAATTTTATACAAGTGTCAAACCTTTTCCTAAATAACCTATTGTGTTCTTTAGAAGTTAAATTAGGAATCACATACGAAACTTAACATCATTGATTCCAAATTTAACTTATCTGTTCTTGATGGTTTAGATTTGGATCGCAAGCGAAACTTTACACTATTGATCCAAATCCACCTATGTTATTAATTCTATTAAATATTAATTTCCAAAATTAGCTTCCAGGACTGCATGGCGAGGCACATGACCTTCTTGGATATGGGAGCAACCACCACCGCCTAGACAAAGCCTTTTAAGGAAAACTAATATTTAATTTCCTAACTCTTGGTTAACCAAAAAGAACAATCGAATCACAAGTTCGAAAAATAAAGAAAACACAAACTTGAAAATAAATTCGAAAAATAGATCTAATGCCTCTTGTGTTTGGAATTCTTACAAAGAGAAATAACTAGCATGATGCGGAAAACAATTGCTAATTATACATTCTCTTTGTATGCTAATGACCTCGAGATTTTCTGGCGTATTTCTCACCTCGCCTTAACTCAAGTGGTTTCTCCTTGAGAGAGAAATTTGTGTCAAATTTTGAGGAATATGCTTAATTTAAATTGGCACAAATTAGGAAAAGCAAAAGAAATGTCAAAATTGGTTTTGACATTTTCTTGCGAAATAGTGGGCAATCTAGGTTTATTTTTTTTTAATTTAGCTAAAGTTTTAGGATACGTAGATAGGTAATCTAGGTATATTTTATTTATGCTAAAACTTACCATGCTTTGTTTACCATGCTTTATTATGAAAAACACAAAAATATCATGTCATGTCATACATACATCATGTAGTTATAGAAATTTTCTTTTGAAAATTATTTCTTTTTTATGTATGTCATAACATCATCATGCATTATTTTTTTATTTCCTTGTAAATTAAGGAGTAATGGCATTTATTAACAAGTAACATCCTTGGTGGATGTTCACAACTCAAAATGCCTAGATAGGTATGCATGATCCCTAGATTAGGGCAAAACCAAAGTTTACATCTCACTAAAGAACTATAAGGTGACTTGTATGTATTTTAGTACACATTAGATACAAGTGAGATGTTAGAATGATGAACAAAACTCAAGATGTTGATTTAGTGCATTCTTTTGAGTTTTAGAATCATCAAAACACATAGTTATGTGTTTTCCAATCATTGGGAAAGCTAATGTACAAGCATTGAGGCCAAAGAACATGGTTGGATATTGGTTTTGAAAATGATTTTAAATATATTAAGGAAAACCTTGATGAAGGCTATCTTTTGATAGTAATAATCATTGAATAGTTGAACACAAACTTGAAGAAAACACTAAAGTTTTTGCAAGTTTTCAAGTTTGTGTCAATCTTTGAAAATAGAATGTATTTTCATAGAAAACTATTTTTCCTTGATAGTATATACCCTAAATTATGTCTACAAAAAGTTTCACGATTTTTGTAATTTTGTAGATTTTTCTAGAGGTTTCTGAAATTGACTGAAATGGTATTTCAGCAATTTCAGAGCTTCAATCGATCACTCGATCGATTGGAGTGCCTCAATCGATCGGATGATCGATTGAGAAGACATTTCTCGTGAGCAGAAGCTTGCTGGATCGATCAGCCGATCGATCCAAACAGTCTGAATCGATCAGTGGATCAATTCAGCATGGTTCAATCGATTGGGACCCAATTCCAATCGATTGGGAATGCTGATTTTAGCTGGGAAAGCTTATTTTTAGCATTCTAAACTACTTTTAGTCTAGGTAACCATTTCAAACCCCTTGGAGCACATTTGCACTCATTTAGGGGGAGTTTTCATGATGAAAACTAAGATGGATTGGTTAAGAAAGACTAAGTAGAGGTTTTGGTTGAGATTTGGTTTCATTATTGAATTTATGAACCTCAATACTTCTAAATTTGGATTTCCAAAAGGTTTAGGGATTCCAAGTCATTGTTTGTGCAATGACAAAAGTCACGACCATGTCTTTAGGGGGAGTTACTCGTTAAGGACATGAAAATTATTTTTCATACACCTTGGAAGGTGGTGAACCTTCTTTAGTGAAAATACTCGAGGTTGGGCATTTGACTACAATAGAGAGTGGATATCTTCATTGTTCAAGAGGTACATGCTCATGGATGAGCATTTGATGATAATGAAGGGTATGGGACCTTCATCATTGTGTTGTGAGTAACGAGTGAAGTTGTAAACAACGAAGGGTAACTCTTCAGGAGGAGAGTTAGTTTTTGATGTGTGCCCAAAGATGGGGAGTGTTTGTGATGTATGCCAATAGGGGGAGAATGAAGGGTTTAAGTTAGGCCTTCATTATCTAAGAGGGAGTTTGCTCTCTAGGGGGAGAATGTAGGGTTTAACTTACGTTTTCATTACCTAGTGGCATGAAGAAGGTTGAGGCTATGGGATTAGCCTAACATAAAGAAGATATTGTCAAACATCAAAAAGGGGGAGATTGTTGGTACAATATTCCCCAGGTCAAGGTTGACCAGGTTGACTGAGCTTGAATTTAGTCAAGCTCGAGTCTTGATGTTTGGGTTTTGATGTTTGACAATACATGTTGACAATACATGTAAACAACACATGGAGATTACAGGTGCAATTGTTCATGTGGGGAGATTGTGAAGAAGAGTCAAGTAGGTCAAGGTTGACTGGATACTTGACTGAAAAGTCCTGGTGAGTGAAGCCAGGTGAAAGACCTAGTGAGTGAAGCTAGGTAGTTGGAAGTCCTGGTGAGTGAAGCCAGGCACAAGGAAATTTAGATGGATCAAGGCTGATCAGACATCTGGTGTTAGAAAGACCAAGTAGGTCAAAGGGATTGACCGGATACTTGGCACTAGGAGGAAAGTCCAAGTAGGTCAAAGGGATTGACTGGATACTTAACACGAGGAGAAAAGTCCAAGTGGGCCAAAGGGATTGACCGAACACTTGGTGAGAGTATCCTAGCAGGTCAAGGGTGACCGGATGCTAGGCACGATGAACCAACAGGTCATGGTTGACCAGATGTTGGTTTAGGAGGCTTTAGACTTGATTTTAGGGATAAATTATCATCTGGATCGATCAGCCGATCGATTGGCTCATGCACAATTGATCGGCCGATCAATTGGGCGAGTCTTCGCGACAAGCCTCCTCCCAATCGATCAGTGGATCGATTGGGACAAGTGCGCGATCACATAGAACAGCGCTGGATCGATCGGTCGATCAATCCAGAGCCCCCAATCGATCAGTGGATCGATTGGGAGCTGCAATTTCGCGCGATAAGCCCTGGATCGATCGGCCGATCGATCCAGGCAATTCCCGAGAGCACAGAGGCGCTCTGGATCAATCGGTCGATCGATCCAAAGGCTCCCCAATCGATTGGGAGCAATCCGATCTATTGGGATCCGACCGTTAGCGTCGTATTTAGCTGCTGGCGAGCTGTTCTCTCGGCAGAACTTACACTGTTTCATCTCAGATCTTCACAGGGCTTCCAAAGCTTCTCTACAAAGTTTTCACCACCAGATCTTGAGAGTTCTTGGAGGTTTATCCAAGTCAAGAGGCGGATCTACAGCAAGAAGAAGAAAGCTAGGATTAGGGTTTTCTTGTGCAAACTTGTAAGCTTTTGCTTGTATTTTGTTCCCTTTCTTCTTGTAGTGTAAACTTGTAAGGCTTCTCCGCCTTTGGTAGTTACCATAAAGGAGTGTTTTCATAGTGGAGGGTGCGTGAGTGTGTGGATCCTTGGATTAGTCACCTCTTTTTGAGGTGGATACCAAGTAAATCCTTATTGTTAGCGTGGTGTTTGTTTTCTTTGTATTTTCTGCTGCACATCTTTGAAGAAACAAGCAACGAAGAGCACGATGAGCGCACCAAGCTATTCACCCCCCCTCTAGCTACATAATCGGTCCCAACAGATATCAGATACAAAAGACTCCAAATCCACTAGTAGATATGTATTCACGATTGGTGGATGAGCAGTATCTTAGATCCACTAAGCAGACGTGCATAGTGTTGGTTAGTCCTAGGAAGGTCGTACCGGTTCCATTGTACAAAAATTTTATACAAGTGTCAAACCTTTTCCTAAATAACATATTGTGTTCTTTAGAAGTTAAATTAGGAATCGCAGATGAAACTTAACATCATTGATTCCAAATTTAACTTATCTGTTCTTGATGGTTTAGATTTGGATCGCAAGTGAAACTTTACACTATTGATCCAAATCCATCTATGTTATTAATTCTATTAAATATTAATTTCCAAAATTGGCTTCCAGGACTGCATGGCGAGGCACATGACCTTCTTGGATATGGGAGCAACCACCATAGCCTAGACAAAGCCTTTTAAGGAAAACTAATATTTAATTTCCTTAAATAACTCTAGGTTAACAAAAAAAAAACAATCGAATCACAAGTTCAAAAAATAAAGAAAACACAAACTCGAAAAATAAATTTGAAAACTAGATCTAATGCCTCTTGTGTTTGGAATTCTTACAAAGAGAAATAACTAGCATGATGCAGAAAATAATTGCTAATTATACATTCTCTTTATATGCTAATGACCTCGAGATTTTCTGTCGTATTCCCCGCCTCACCTTGGACGTCGTGTGGGCGACGATCCTCCAAGATGAACACCACCCAAAAGAGCTTCTCCTCCTTGTAATATTCGACCACCACCACCACAAAACAAAAGAGAGCAAAGGGAGAAGAGAGGGAGAGAGGGGGCCGGCCACTTGAGGATCACCAAGCAATAGAATAAGAGTTGTGTCTCATGAGGCCTCCTCACCCCTTCTTTTATATTACTTGCCTAAGGCAAATAAGGGAATAATTTTTACAAAAATTAAAATCTTCCTCAAGTTTTCCTTTTTCCGTTTTATTTTTCCTTTTCTTTCCTCTTGATTGAATCAATCACCAATCATTGATTGATTTGATTTTATTTTATTTTTATTTTGGTCGGCCACCTTGTTTGGGCACCAAGCAAGGGTGGCCAGCCCCCTTAAAGAGGAAGGAAATATTTTTTATAAAATTTTATAAAAGAAGAAAACCTCTTATAAAATTTTACAAGCTCTCTTTCTAAAAGTGAATGTTAAAAAAGAAAAGTTTCAAAAATTAAAACCAGGTTTTAAAATTTAAAACTTCTCTAATAGAAATTTCCTTTTTTAACCATGGTTACAAAAATTGAAAAAATTTAATTTTAAAACTTCTCTTCCTTTTTTCTAAAACCATGAGGATGGTTAAAAAATGAAAGTTTTAAAACTTTTAAACTTTCTTTTAAACCATGTGACCTAATTCAAATAAGGAAAGTTTTTAAATTTAAAATATCTCTTTTAAAACTTGTAGTTTTCTACAAAGAGAAGATTTTAAAAATTCAAAACACTCCTCCTATTTGAATTAATCATGGCCGACCCCTACTTGTTTGGTGACCAAGCAATAGGGTCGACCCACATGGAGGAGGATATGGTCGGCCCTTGCTTGGTCACCAAGCATTGGACCGGCCTCCTTCTTGGACACCAAGATCGGCTTATATTTGGATAGACTTGAGGCTTTAATGAGGCTACGACAGGGACCTAGAGGAGAAATTGGTTTTGACCTTCCGATGAGCTTGAGTATCCCGTGTTCGCCCCGAACACACAACTCAAGTTCATCGATAATAACTCATTCCACTAGAGAGTTATTACCGCACTACCGCACCAATCCCAAATTACATTATGGGCTCCTTCTTATCATAAGTGTGTTAGTCTTCCTGTGTTTAAGATAACAAATGTCCACTAATTAAGTTATTGACAACTCACTTAATTAATATCTAGCTCCAAGAGTAGTACCACTCAACTTCATTATTATGTCGGACTAAGTCCACCTGCAGGATTTAATATGACAATCCTTATGAGCTCCTCTTGGGGACATTTTCAACCTAGATAACTAGGACATAGATTCCTTCTATAATCAACAAGACACGCTATAAGTAATATCGTTTCCCAACTTATCGAGCTTATTGATTTATCGAACTAAATCTCACCCTTTGATAAGTCAAAGAAATAAATACTAAATATATATGTTTGTTATTATATTAGGATTAAGAGCACACACTTCCATAATAACTAAGGACTCGTTCTTTTATTAAGTCAGTATAAAAAGAACTTGCTTTAATTGGTCCTACTCAATGCACTTAGAGTGTACTAGTGTAATTTATTAGTCAAGATAAACTAATACCTAATTACACTACGACTATTCCAATGGTTTGTTCCTTTCCATCTTAGTCATGAGCAACTATTTATAATTTATAAAGAGCTGATAACATGATCTTTTGTGTGTGACACCACACACCATGTTATCTACTATATAAATTAATTGAACAATTACATTTAACAAATAAATGTAGATATTGACCAATGTGATTCTTTTATTTCAGAAATAAATATTTACGAAAGCTAGGCTTTTAGTATACACTCTAACACATAGCTCGGTCAACAATGGAATCCGAGTTTATAACACTTGACAAAGCAGCTGAAGAAGTTGAATGACTGCGGAATTTCTTGGAAGATGTTCCGAATTGGACGAAACCTGTGCTCGTCGTACTTATCCACTTTGATAGTCAATTGGCAATTGGAAGGGCACAGAGTAGTATGTATATTGGTAAATCACGACATATACGTCGTCGACATAATATCATTAGGCAGTTGATCTTGAACAGAGTGATTGCAATCGACTATGTCAAATCTAAGGATAATTTGGCAGATCCCCTTACGAAGAGGCTAAGTCGAGATCAAGTATACTGCTCATCAAGAGAAATGGGATTAAACATCTACAACTAAAAGCAACTGTAGCGGTAACCCAACCTTTTTAACTAGAGATCCCAAGATCATGGTTCAATAAGACAATGAAATTACAGAAGTTGTGTAACAGCACAAGAGAAATGATTATCTCTACTATCCCAATCCTAGGATGATTTGGTGCTGTCCTACCACATGTAGTGAGGATAAGCTTATATGCTTTTAATGACTTCTATATCTTATAAAGGTGGAGTATAGTGAGATATTCTTGATAGAAGTGTCACCTATGTGAGTGTGAAGACAGGCCGCTTGAATGAAATACTCATAAATTCAAGATGGAGTCCATGGCTGAAACGAAACCAACCATGAGAATCAAAAGTGGGTGAGATAAGTCTCTATGTGGGTGTTATTGTCTTAGTATACACCAACAGCTGAGCAATATGGTACGACATCCAATGGTGAGCAGTATACACCAACAGCTCATCTTGATAAATCGTGAAATGCTCATGGTACGACATCCAATGGTTAGTGTTCTTAGGTCTATCATTCAACTGAAAGAAAATCACTCCTGCAGTATGTCTAATCTTGTTTGAAAGCTGCAGAGATGACGCGCTAGGTACGTAAGCTTGATGGTGGACTGGTAGAAGATCTTTTACTCCAAGAAGAAGTTTTTCTTTGATCCCGCGCACATGGTAATGATCCAAAAAAAGTCAGCATCTAGAAACCAAGGGGGAGTCCCTATCAAAGACCCTCCGATGCTCAAGTTAGTACAAGTTCGGATGAGTGAATGAAGAACAGTGGAGAATATGTGCGCAAGAGTAGAGTTCAGGTATTCAGAGAGTGTCCCTTACAAACGGAGAGACCCTTTTATATACCACCTCTCATAACCTCCGTGATCATAAGGTGGCAAAGTGTGTCAGAGGATGTTAGGTAAAGGAGAGTCTACAACCTAGGCAATGTGTAATAATTGTTCGAGGAATTTTTCATTATCCATACGTATACCACTTTTGTCGTTTATAGCTTAGGCCATTGTTAAGGCCATTGAAGAAATATGATGTTCTAAATGGTCGGCTAATGGTAGACACCATAATCATTAAAGAATGTTTCAGAAGAATATTTGCTGACACATGATTGTTATTTTGACAGATTCTTGGGATTCTATGCTTATGCTATTGGTTAAGTATATCCCGGCCAGGTCGACCGTCTTTCTGCATGTCTTCGCACTATGCTGCTTTGTTATGTATGGAAGGCTAATAGAAACTCGCTAAGGGTGCGTTTGGTTTAAGTTATCATATATAACCTTAGTTATGTGATTACCAGTAGTTAATCACATAAACAAGGTTATGTGGTATAAAATATAACTAAATATTGTTTGGTTCAACGTAGGTTATGCAGCAAAAAACTTATTTGTTTGAAGGTTTTAATGAATAACCTAGTTTAATATTTTATTGTATTACCCTCCGTTACAAAATTAACCATACAATTTTTTTAAAATTTTATTAATTTTTTTTTTTATTTTACATTTTTTCTATTTTTTTTGTTTTTATATTTTTTTACTTTTTTATTTTTTTTAGGTTTTTTATTATTTTTATTTTATTTTTTACATTTTTTTATATTTTTAAAAATTTTTTACTTTTAGATTGTTCGATTCTGGATTGCATGTCCCTTTTGCTAACATGTCGGATATGAAACATTTCTTGTGAATTATCGATTACTAAAATCAAATAAAGTTTTCGTTAATAATCTTGGATGGATAACCAAGGTCAGGGGCGGATGTACGCGAAAATCGCAATCGCAGGCTCGCAGCAGGAGAAAAAACAGCGGAGAAAACGAAGAGACGAAGAACAGTACATTTTGTTAATTGTGAACCATGTGTCCCCTTTGATACATTGATGCGTTATATATTTTTTTTTCTCTCAGCCGCGTGTCCACATTGACGCGTCATATACAAAGGTTTAGTTTTTTTATATACGTTTTCAAATGTTTAATTTTATATATATAGCCGCGTGTTCACATTGACGCGTTATATATTTTTTTTCTCTCAGCCGCGTGTCCACATTGACGCGTCATATACAAAGGTTTAGTTTTTTTATATACGTTTTCAAATGTTTAATTATATATATATATATATATATATATATATATATATAGCCGCGTGTTCACATTGACGCGTTATAAAATTTTTTTTCTCTCAACACGCGGGTTTAGTTTTTTTATATACGTTTTCAAATGTTTAATTATATATATATATATATATATATATATATATATATATATATATATATTATTTTTTTTTTCTCAGCCGCGTGTCCACATTGACGCGTTATATACAAAGGTTTAGTTTTTTTATATACGTTTTCAAATCTTTAATTATATATATATATATATATATATATAGTCCTATTATGCTGCGGGACTTAAGAAACGCGCCTGTGCGCGATTTCTTTGCTGGCATTGCAGACGTGGCATTTGACTTGTTTCTTTAATATGGATTTTGCTTTTTAACAAAAGCAAATCCACGTTAAGCTCTCTTCGCCTCTTCGCACAAACAGTAGAGACGAAGCTAGGGTACGCCACGCGACTTCCTTCCTCCTCGCGCCGCTCAGCTCCGCTCGGCCGCAACTCCTCCTGATCGTGCCCCTCGGATCTCTCTCGGCAACCCTCCAAAGCAAAGCTAGGGCACGAAGCCTCCTGATCGTGCCCCTCGAATCTCTCTCGGCAACCCTCTGAAGTGAAGCTAGGGCACGAAGCCTCCTGATCGTGCCCCTCGGATCTCTCTCGGCAACCCTCCGAAGTGAAGCTAGGGCACGAAGCTTGTTACATTGTGCCCCGCGCCGCCTCGCGCGAGCTCTCTCGGCAAACCACGAAGCTTGCATCTCGTGCCCCTCACCGCCTCGAGTCTGTGCGCCACCCCTCTCTGTAAGGCTAAATGAGCTTTGTTCATCTCTGTGATCTCGAATGCCTGATTTTTTCATCTCTGTTTTTGAAGAAACAAGGACCTGTTCCAATTCATGTTAATATTAACAACTATGTTTAGCAACTTGGCAGTTAAGAAAATATGCACATCAGAGTGTTCTGTTTTTATGGATTTCTCTGTTTTTGAAGAAACAAGGACCTTTGCCTTTTCATGATTTTCCCCTTGACTACAAAACCCTTCTGTAGCTGAACCAAATGTCCATTTTTCTTACCCATTGGCTAAAAATCTTGGTGCTTAATATTAACAAATATGTTTAGCAACTTGACAGTTTAAAAAATATGCACATCAAAGTGTTCTGTTTTTATGGATTTCATTTGTTATCTTTGTGTTTTTGTTCTAATTGCATGTGTGAGCTTGAAGTATACATTTACAATATTTTTTCTGGTTATTTGATAATGATATGCAGAATTTCATTTCATCTACATCTGAAATTTCTTAGTAATGGGTGAAAATCATGGTGAAGATCAGTTATACATTCCTCAAGTTGCAGATGATCGAAAGCCAAAATATGGGATGAAATTCTCATCAATAGATGAGGCATTTTCATTCTATAACCAATATGCACGCGAATCTGAATTTAGTGCAAGGATAAATAGTAGCAAGAAAAATAAGATAACAAATGAGGTTGTGTGGAAAGCATTTGTATGCTTTAAAGAAGGGCATACGGATGCTCAACGGAATAAACAAGCAAAGGGTGATCAACGGACAAGGGAAAGAACACGTGGTAAAGTTAGAACTGGTTGTAAGTCAAAGATTTCACTTGTCAAGAAACAAACTGGATTTGCATGGGTTGTCACTAATTTCACGGAAGGTCATAATCATCCACTATCAACTCCTTTAAAGGTGCATTTGTTACGCTCACATCGTCATGTTTCAACAGCAAAAAAAGCATTGACTCAACGGTTTTCAGAGGCCAATGTGCCAACCTGCCAACAAATGCGATTATTGGAGATAGAATATGGAGGGCCCGAGCAAGTAGGTTGCACAGAAAGAGATATCAGAAATTTTGAGAAAGAGCTAAGGGATGAACAAAAGGGTATCGATGCTGAAACACTAATCGAGCTATTTGCATCTGAGAAAGAGAAAAATCCAGCTTTTTTCTTTAAATACCTTACTGATTCAGATAACAGATTCAGTAGATGTTTTTAGGCTGATCAAGTATCAAGAACGACATATAGTATATTCGGTGATGTGGTTGTATTTGATACAACATATAACACCAACAAATATGAGTTGATTTTTGCACCATTTGTAGGAGTGAATCATCATCACCAGACAATTATTTTTTGTTGTGGCTTTATAAGTGATGAGAAAACTGAATCTTTTGTGTGGCTGCTTAACAAGTTCTTAGAAGCCATGCCTAAAGGTGCACCAAATGTGATCATCACTGATCAGGATCCTGCTATGACAAAAGTCATTTCCCAAGTTTTCCCTCAAACAGTGCATCAATATTGTTTATGGCACATACTGAACAAATTTCCAGAAAAATTACATCGTTTGACTTTTCGTGACTACTATCAAAGTATAAATAATGTTATTAGAAATTCTACTACACATGATGAATTTGAGAATTCATGACAAGAGGTTATCAAGTGTGCTAACTTAGAGAAAAATGATTGGTTATCTTTGATGTATGAATTACGACATAAGTGGGTGCCAGCTTATTTTAGCCATGTATTTTGTGCTGGAATGTCAAGTAGTCAGAGATCTGAAGGCTCCCATGCATTTTTCAAGAGATATGTTTCAAATAAAAATTCATTGATGGACTTTATCACCCGTTTCAATAGGGCACTAAGACACCAAAGACACAATGAGTTAGTTGCAGATCATATTGATATGAATGAGCATCCTAGGATTAAGACAAACTGGCCAATGGAATCTCAAATGGTTAAGTTGTATACGAAAAAGAAATGGGTGGAGTTTCAAAGTGAAATGAGTGAGAGTCATGGTTATTATGTGCAACAAGTATCTATCGAAGTTGACTCAGTGGTTTATCATGTGATGAATTTTCAAAGTTGTTCTTCCTCCAAACCAAGGGTGCTCACGCATGACAAGCAGAGGGATAACATATCCTGTAGCTGTAGGAAATTTGAGTTTGATGGCATTCCATGCAGGCATATGTTAGCTTTTTTTCGTATCAACCAAGTGTTTCATTTGCCTGATAAGTATATACTCAAACAATGGACACGAGATGCAAAGGTTGGAGCAATATATGCTTTGGGAGTGCAAAATTTTATTCATGATCCAGATAGGGTTTTGATGTCAAGGCACTCAAGGTTATCTTATAAAGCTTCAGTATTAATTGATGATGCATCTTTGACAGATGTGGGGACAAACTTCTTGGATGAGCAATTGGATTGTATTTACAATAAGCTTCAAAAGATGAATATTAGTAAAACATGTGACAATAGAGGTCAAAGGAAGAAATCTATGGATGAGTCCCCTAATATTATTGATCCTTCTTTAATAAGAACAAAGGGATGTGGGAAGAGATTGAAATCATCAAAGGAGAAGTCAACCTCAAAGTCCTGGTTATGTCGTGGATGTGGGCATCGAGGTGTGTCACATGACAAGCGCAATTGTCCCAATTTACAGCAAGGGTATGTGTCGATTAATTCTCCATTTGTATGATAATTTAATTTGCAAATCAATATCTTTTATTAAATGTGTACATTTTACATGGTGTTGATTGTCAGATCAACTTTGGATAATAATCATAACAGCGATGATGACACATATGAAGAAGAATTGGCATCTATAGCAGGCAAGTACTATCAAAGTTTAATTTAAAGTTAGTGATTGATTGATTGAGATATTAAAATTAATAACTATCTTTATTATTGTAGGTTCTACCAATATTCGTTAGCAAATAAGAAATGGGGTAATATTATGTTTTTTCAGTATCATTTTTCTATGGTAGAGATAAATTGGTTAAAGTTGTCCATGAAAATTTTTTTAAGGTCTTTCTTGGGGTTCTCTCTTGCAACCAGGTGGGTCCTCTAAATCTCAATGCATTTTATCTAGCAACATTATTTAACCGAAGACAGGTAGGCATCATTCTACAATTGGTACAATTGGTTTGTCCATGATGTTTTTCCTCTTGCTTGAGATGGTGATGCAGAAACAGAAATTAATGGTTGATTGATTGATGCAGAAACAGAAACAAGCTTGAGTTGGTGATGCAGAAACATTTGAGCAGGCTGTTTTGAACTATTTAATTATTTCTGTATCTATTTAAACAAGCGTGATACTTTTCACATTTGAGTATGCTATTATGAACTCTTTAAGCATTTATGTCTTTAAGCATTTCTGTATGGAAATTGGGTGTTTAGTTTGAGTAGGCTATTTTAATTTGTCAATGTAAATTTCATCGAAAATTACTCCATCTGTTGTCAGTCTTTGCAAATTTATTTTGATCGAAAATTTCATCGAAAATTACTCCATCCATCGAAAATGTGCTGTGCGGACTGCTGTGCTGGCAGGTATGGATTACACTGATTAAATGTTTTTGAGATCTATGGCAGCTGAATTTGTCACTGAATAACAATTACAATGCTGTGCTGGCAGGTATGATTCATTTTCAGGTTTTCTGAAAGGAAGGGGAACTCCAGATTCTTTGTTTACTAGTTTCTGATGAAGTGCAGTGAAAGGTCTTCCTCAGCTCATAAGAGGCCTTTGTCCAGGTTCAAAGCATATATGTTGCTTTGTTATGCTAGAATTGTAGTGCACCATACCCAATGCCATATAATTTTTTGTATCCACAGGTACTAGAAAAGTCTGCACAAAATTGCTTTGACAGATTCCATGCCAATTTTGCAACTCCGCCTCAACACCAACCACGTTCAAGAGCCAAGAAAGCTGATTTATCTCCAACAGTCCATTTTGCATTCGGAGACAAACCTCTAGATGGCACAATCTGGTGTTATAAAAGCTACGATGGCTACTTTAATGGCTGAAGCCCAATCAGTTATTGGCCATTTTCAGGACAGGCAGGTGAATGCATTGGATTATGATGATGATAGTACTTCTGCAAGGAACTGTAGTTTTGATTTGGATGACGACGCAAATCTTCTTTCACTTTACAAGTTCGGCTGTGAAGATGAATTCATCAATATTCAATGCTCAACATCTGGTTGAAGTACAAATCCTTGGGAAAACAACAAACTTCTGGCCTTCAGTTCCTATAGCTTGAAAATGTACTTTGTTTTTGCTGGTAGAAGACTAATGAATTTGGATCACCTCTTTTGTCTTTTAGAAATGGATTAGAAGGTTATTATGTGCAACATAGCTTTTTTGTTTTTAAAAACAATGGATTATCAAATAGATGCAGTGGCCGCTGCAGCCTCTTATTCCAATCCACCTGTTTGTTTTCCTTTGTATGCAAGCAAATCTTCAACCATTCCTCTATGAAGCCACTAATTGCAGTCCAGATAATATTGACAATTGCAAGAGACGATTATAACGATCAAACAAACATACAGTACGCTAAAACTATTAGCATTATATTAACAATATTTTGATGCAAATAATTTATTCTCAAGGTACATAGCAATTCTACCATCAACAAATCATATCATGAAACCAATTTATCTTAAAGTATCATTTTGATTTCTAAAGTATCATTTTGATTTCGATACAACACTTGCAACTACTCAAAATAAAATTAGTGTTTGAAATTCAACTCATATAACGACTTGAAATAACATGACTAATCATCATCATTATCATCACTGATCATAAGAGAATCCAATTGATGTTCTAGCTCGTTCAATGCATCCTTCAACTTAATAATTTTTTCATCTTTTGAAAGTTTTCTCTTTAAATTTGAACTTGAACTTGAAGTTGCACATGATATTTCATTTCGACTTGGTGCAAAGGAAGTTGGTGCAGATTTTTTATCTATGTATGCTTCAAAAGCTTTTTCTGTCTCCTCTCTACTTTTGAAAGATTTGTGTATAGCGCCCTTAAAGTGAACAACATGATCAGAAGCTTCTACCCATGTTTTATAAATTTCCGGTTCACGTCCAACAAATACAACATATATTTTTCCCTACATTTAAAACAACATTTAGAATCTTATAAAGACAGTATATTAGAACTTAAATGAAATGATTACCATGGATTGGATATAATGTGTTTATGTGATGCAAGTTTCCTGTAAAATTTAGAACCAAAAGAATATAAGTTTGTAAAGAGAAAATGTTGAAATCCAAATGAGACATGTCAACTGTAGAGAAATTTCATAAATAACTGATTGGTATACCCATAGATTGTAATGTTATTTCCGAATACCAGAACACAAGTTATTCTCAAATATGGGAAAAGTACAGGAGACTAGTTACATTGTAGTCACTTTATAAGAATATAAACAAGTCCAGGAAATAGTATTGCTAAAAATTGAGAGGTTTGAGTGCTATAAATTAGTTTGTTGCAAACCTAAGTAACCCTGTCAATTGAAAGGGTTAATCGACGATAATTCCTCTTAATTAAATGTGTTACCCGACTCTTCTTGTATGTCCGCTCGCGGCCTCTTCTCGGCGGCGAATCACAGCGGCCGGCTGCTCAGAGAACTGTCAGCAGGCGGTGAAACCTGTGATGCGTCGGGGAAGGAGGAAAACAAACTGCAGCAGAGGGGACACTGTTTGCTGTGGCCGGTGATGATTTCTGTCGGCTACTCGCGAGCAGATCTGCGCTGGGTCGGACGACAGAATAGTGCGCCAAGAGAACAAAAGCAATTTTAATCGAAAACAGAGATGAACAAATAAAGCTTTCGAGAAAACAGAGATGAACACAGATCATTTAGCAAACTCATTGAGGTCTTACAAATCGTATGCGCGAGTCGGTGAGGATGGCATGCCCTAGATCTTCGTCCCTTTGGTTTGGCGAAGAGAGCTTCGCTTAGGACGGCGTGCCCTAGATCTTCGTCCCTTTGGTTTGGCGAAGAGAGCTTCACTTCGGAAGGTCGCCGAGAGAGATCCGAGGGGCACGATCAGGAGGAGTTGCGGCCGAGGGGAGGTGAGCGGCGCGAGGAGGAAGGAAGTCGCGTGGCGTGCCCTAGCTTCGTCTCTACTGTTTGTGCGAAGAGGTTAAGAGAGCTTAACGTGGATTTGCTTTTGTTAAAAAGCAAAATCCATATTAAAGAAACAAGTCAAATGCCACGTCTGCAATGCCAACAAAGAAATCGCGCACAGGCGCGTTTCTTAAGTCCCGCAGCATAACAGGACTGTATATATATATACGTTTTCAAAGGTTTAATTATATATATATATATATATATATATATGAACATGTGAACAAGTTTTCAAAGGTTTAATTATATATATATATATATATATATATATATATATTTATATACTAGTGTGATCGTACACACGCGTTGTGTGTATAATATAATAATATATAAATTTTTTTGATTTTTGAAAATCTGAATTGTTTGGATTTTCTAGTGTCACCCTTATAAACCAAGAATTAATTATTTGGGTAAGATTCGTCAGACCCATGCAATAGTGACGGTAGAGAATCCCAGCAAAACACTAGAGAATTAATTTTTTCTCTGATTTTTTGTTTGCCACGTTTTCATTCCATATATAATTATATAAAGGTTTAGTTTTTATACTTTTATTTATCGACCTTTATGGCTTTACCTTGTGATCATGGCATCTTCCCCTTTGTTTCTTCTGTCTCTCCCGATCACCAACCAAAGTGGCAAAGGTTCGGCCTTCAGCCTTCATCCTTCAAGTAAGTAGATTTTATTTTATTTTATTTTATTTTATTTTTTTAATAATTGTTTGATTATTTCTTGATTACAATGTATGATACAAGTAATAATTTAAAATTTTAATTGTTTAAATAAAATTTTAATTGTTTAAATATTTAGTTGCTTTTTATATTTGATTGTTGGATAATTAAAAATTTAGATTTTGTATATTTAATGGTTGGATAATTTGTAATTTAGTTTTTTATAAACTCTGAATATGTAATTAGATTTTTATTAGATGTTAGTTAATTGTAATTTGTGAATATTGATAATTTATGCTAAATTAATTTTATCTTTTTAAAAGAATTGTGTCGATGAATAATGTTAAATAATTTAATTGTGTTATTGTTAAATTGTTCACATTACTTTATGTTGATAATTTTTTCCCATACATTATAATTTGTAGAAAATGTTGAAATATTTTGCAAAGATGCCTAGGAGTTCAATCGAATCGTCTAGTGTTCCGGATGAAGAGTTTACTCCTGCACCACCACCACCTCCTCCTCCTCCGCAAATTTTATTTGAAAATATTGAAAAATCTGAGTAGTGAAGTAGAAATTGTTGTTGATCCTGGTTTACGAAAATTGATTGAAGAGTATGATGTTGGTGCTATAGATCATATTCGAAAAGAATATGTTGCTATGGGCCCTTGTCAACCTCGAGGCCATAATTTTTCAAGAAAAAAATGGGTAAAGACAAGATGTTTCATAGAGGTTTGGTTTAAAGACCGTGATTGGTTGGAGTATAGTGTTTCAAAGGATGCATCCTTTTGTTTCTGGTGTTATCTTTTTAGACCTAGTAATATAGGGTTTGGAGGAGATGATGTGTTTACAAGATCTGGTTTCATAAATTGGAAAAAAGCAATTGAAAAATTCAATGAGCATGTAGGTGGAGTTGGTAGTGCGCACACTGAGGCAAGAATACAGTTTGAGGGTTTCAAGAATCAAAGACAAAGTGTGGAGTATTCATTTTCATCAGGGAAACATGAGCTTGAAGTTGGTTATCGCAAACGCTTGACTTCCATTTTAAAAGTAATTCGATTTTTGTTGTTACAAGGATTGCCTTTTTGGGGACATGATGAGTCTTCGACATCCATAGAGGTAATTTTTTAGAATTGCTCAAATGGTATAGCTCAGAGTGTCCAGAAGTTGCGGCAGTTGTTGGAATGAATGCACCTGGAAATAATCAAATAATTGCCCCAAAAATTCAAAAGCAATTGGTGAATGCTTGTGCAGTTGAGACCACAAATGCTATTCTAGCTGATATGACAGTTGTTATTAGATATGTGAACAAACATGGAGAGGTGACTATATATGCAAGTCCCGTACGTGGGAGATCCAAACCAGTTGGGAGGTTGAAACATCGACCACTTAAAGCAGCACCGACCATGAACGTGGAGACTCTCCCCCTTGGTAGGTGTGCCTCTCTCTCTCTCTCTAGTAATAAATAGGTCTTTTAGATCATTTTAAATATTTAGACTTAGCTTTGTGTTGAATTTTAAGTGGTCGAATAATTCCATTGACAATATTTTTCAAATCCATCAGATGATATACAAATAATACAAACACACAGATATATCTCAACTATCCACATACATGCATTATGAATTGCCTCATAATTAAGCAAGAATAAAGGTAAGTACAATTTTAGATGTTTGTGAATCCTCACAAATTAAATAAATATGTGAAGTTAGGACAAAATTACAACAATATAAAACGAAAGAGTATCATCAACTTAATATAACATCAAGAGGATAATTAGATTAAATTTGCAAGGAAAACAGAAGTAATTAAACAATGCTTGCCAACAGATAATGTAACTTGTATTGGGACATGGCAAAAATTTTTATGAATAAGAGATTGCTACTGTAAAATCCAACCACATCAACAGATAAAGTTGATGACTACACTATGTTTTTATAGCCTTTGTTTGTTATTGAAAGATCCACCATTGTTCTGTACATGCAAGTGAATTCTAGGTCGATTGGTCGGCTTCAATTGAACTTCGTGTTTGCAGGTTGGATTATTTTTTTTCAACATTATATATCTAACCTTGTTCCCGATAATTAAACACATGGCCTAATTAGACACTTCAAGTAAGCTTCTAAGGCATTATTAATTTAGTGGTGGTTGGTAGTTTACCACATAAGGATACGGGATCAAACCTCGAGACTAGCAAAATGCAAATCCTTGCACCTCGAAATAACTCACCCTCCCCATCCTTTGTCAGTTATCTTGATTTATTTTCTCCATATTAACTCTGAGATAGGAGTGCTGGAGACGAGTATTTCATCTTTTTACCACATACGACATTATTTAATAGGCTAGAACAGTCCAAGGTGACTTTTTACAAGCCAAGTCTTTCTATCATTTTGCATCCTTTTCTGTAGTGCTTATGTATCACATAATTCACTGATTGAGTAACGATTGCTATGGCTACCAATGGTGAAAGTCTCAAGGCATCTCTAATAATTAGACCTCTAAATGAGTATTTTTTATATTCTTAATTTACCACATCAACAATATGAAAGTTTATTGAAAGAAATTGAGGGGGTGACTCATATTTGGATAAAGGTTAATATGAGGGATGTTATGAAAGAAAAATATGTTAAGATTTTTCTTAATAAAATTCTGTTAAGATTTTATATAATAGAATTTTGTTGAGATTTTTCATAACAAAATTCTGTTACGATTTTATCGGGTCTGGAGTTTGACATTATTTATAGAGACTATTGTAAGTCTATTGTACAACAACAAAAACACAAGAATTATTAGATGTGATTCTCTTGTGTAGAGAGAATTTTAATAAAGCTTCGGCCGTTTTGTGGAGTAGGCAAGTCGCCGAACCACGGTAACTCTTTTTTTTTAATTCTTTCTCTTCTTCTTCTCCTTCCTCGTGTTTGCTCTCCTTTTTTGTGCGTCTTTGTCTTATTATTCCGCGCGATCTCTTTTCTCTCTTCCTCTTCTTCTGTGGTTTAGAGGTTGAGAGATATTGCCCTCTCTTTGCGCAACAATTGGTATCAGAGCTACAGGTTTTTTTGAAGGATTTCTTCAACATGTCGAGGACGACTTCTGCGAAGTTTGATATGGTGAAGTTTGACGGAACCGGAAACTTTGGATTATGGCAAACAAGGATCAAGAACTTGTTGGTGCAACAAGGCATGGTGAAGGCGCTAGGAGACAGAAAACCGGAAAGCATGGAGAGATCAGATTGGGAAGAACTTCAGGCGAAGGCAGTAGCAACAATCAGGCTTTGTCTTACGGATGACGTAATGTACCATGTCATGGACGAGGAGTCACCGGTGACAGTTTGGCAAAAGCTGGAAAGACGGTACATGTCAAAATCATTGACAAACAAGCTGTATCTCAAGCAAAAATTATTCGAGCTGAAAATGACAGAAGGAACCGATCTGAGCCAGCACATCAACGTATTCAACCAGATTGTAAGTGATCTGAAGCGGGTTGATGTGAAGATTGAAGACGAAGACAAGGCGATGATGTTGTTGAATTCTTTACCTTCATCTCCTATGTACGAGAATTTGGTTATTGCTTTGATGTGGGGTAAGGAAACTCTCAAATTGGAGGAGATCACAAGTGCGTTGCTAGGTTTTCACCAGAGGAATAAAACAAGTGATGAAATTTCTCGAGGAGAAGGACTTGTGGTAAATAGCAACCAAGAGCGTGGTAGGAGCAAATCTCGACATGGATTGGGAAACAACAATAAGGCTCATTCTAAATCGAGAAGGAAAAAGGTGATAACGTGCTACAAATGTGGAGGCAAAGGTTATATCAGGAGAGATTGTCCAGAGATAAAGAAATATATTGCAGAGAACAAAAGTAGTTTGGCAAAGTCTGCAAACATAGTTGAAGAAGAAAATTCAGAGAGCGGTGATGGAGAAATGCTATCAGTTATGTCAAGCTCGGAGCAGCTGACAGATGCATGGATTTTAGACTCTGCATGTTCATATCACATGACTCCAAACAAGGATTGGTTTGCACCTATAGGGCAATGGATTCTGGTTCAGTGTTGATGGGAAACGATGCATCATGCAAAGTTATCGACATAAGGAATCAGAATCAAGATGTTTGATGGTGTGATCAGAGCTTTATGTGATGTCAGATATATACCAGAGCTAAGGAAGAACTTGATCTCACTAGGCGCACTGGATGATATTGGTTGTAATTACAAATCAGTGAGCGGGGTGATGAAAGTCAGCAAGGGAGCTCTGACGGTAATGAAAGGACAAAAGGTAGCAGGAAGCATCTACAAGTTGATAGGGACTACAGTTATAGGTGGAGTCGCCTCGGTGGAGTCTGAATCAGATAGTACTGTTTTGTGGCATATGCGGCTAGGGCATATGGGTGAACGTAGGATGCTAGAACTTCACAAGAGAGATTTGTTGAAGGGTGTCAAGATGTGCAAGCTTGAATTCTGCAAATTTTGTGTTCTTGGGAAATAGAGCAAAGTGCAATTCAAGACGGCAGCAAACAAGACAAAGGGGATTCTGGACTACGTACATAAGGATCTCTGGGGACCAGCCAGTGTAGCATCACGTGGAGGACACTTGTATTTTGTGAGTTTTACTGATGATTTCTCACGAAAGGCTTAGGTATACTTTATGCGTCACAATTCAGAAACTGTTGCAAAGTTTAAATTGTGGAAAACTGAAGTGGAGAACCAGACCAGAAAGAAGATCAAATGCCTTAGGTCAGACAATGGGACTGAGTACACGAATTCAAAGTTTCAGAAATTTTGTGAGCAGCATGGGATAATGAGGCATTTCTCGATTCGCAGAACACCTCTGCAGAACGGGGTAGCGGAAAGGTTGGATAGGACAATCATTGAGAAGGCAAGATGTCTCAGGCTGAATGCAGGGCTTGCAAAGAATTTCTGGGTGGAAGCGGTTAACATGGCATGTTATCTCATTAATAGATCACCAAGGGCAGCACTAGAAGGCAAAGTATTAGAGGAAGTATGGACAGGGAATCAAGTAGATTACTCTCATATTCAAGTTTTTTTATGTCCAGCCTATATGCACATATCTAGTGAGGAAAGATCAAAGCTGAATGCGAAGTCAAAGCAGTGCATATTTTTGGCGTATCAAAAAGGAGTTAAAGGCTTCAAGCTTTGAGATCCTAAGGCAAACAAGGTGGTGATCCGCAGAGATATGGTGTTTGACGAGAAAGCCATGTTACAGCGTATTCAGGAAGAAGGAAAGGAAACACCACAAAGTAATATGGAGAAAGATATTGTGCAGGTAGAGCTAGAGACTAATGACTTTGATGATTCTAGCTCAGAGCACACAGAGCATCACACTATATGTAGTGGTAGAACGAGACGAGTCGTAAAACCACCCACTAGATACGGATTCGAAAACTTGGTATCTTATGCACTTATCACTAGTAGCGGAGACCCTGCATCTTTTCAGGAGGCGATACATAGCTCTGAGAAGGACAGGTGGACGGGTGCTATGGCAAAGGAGATGGAGTCGTTGCATAAGAACCAAACGTGTGATCTATTGGAACTTATTGAAGGAGAGAAAGCTATAGGGTGCAAGTGGATATTCAAGAAAAAAAAAAAGCAATGTCAGAGGGAGAAGAAGTGAAGTTTAAGGTTCGGTTGGTAGCAAAGGGGTATTCACAGAAAAAGAGGATTGACTATGAAGAGATTTTCTCTCTGGTGGTAAGACATACGTCAATTAGAGCGGTGTTAGCTTTAGTGGCACATCGCGATTTGCATCTTAAGCAAATGGATGTGAAGACGACATTTCTTCATGAATATTTGGAGGAGCAGATTTTTATGTCACAACCCGAGGGATTTAGTCAGCCCGGACAAGAGCGGTTGGTTTGCAAGTTGAAGAAATCGCTCTATGGATTAAAACAATCTCCTAGGCAATGATACAAACGTTTTGATTCATACATGATTCAAAACGGATATAGGAGATGTGAGTATGACTGCTGCATATATGTGAAGAGCCTTGAAGATGAATCACTGATTTTTTTACTACTATACGTAGATGGCATGCTCATTGTTGCGAAGAAGATGAAAGAGGTTGACAAATTGAAAAGACTACTGAGCATGGAATTTGACATAAAAGATTTGGGAGAGGCAAAGAAGATTCTTGGGATGCAGATTCACAGGGATAGAGCTACAGGGAGATTATGGTTGTCTCAACGTAGCTATGTGGAGAAGGTACTGGATAGGTTCAACATGAAGAATGCAAAGTTGGTAAACACACCCCTGGCACATCACTTCAAGTTATCCAGTACACAGTATCCAAAGATGGATGACGAGATCCAAGAGATGTCAAAGGTTCCTTATGCCAGTGCAATTGGTTGTCTGATGTATGACATGGTTTGCACAAGACCAGATTTGGCGCAAGCAGTTAGTATGGTGAGCAAGTTTCTCTCAAATCCTGGTCGACCGCATTGGGATGCAGTGAAATGGATTTTCATATACTTGAGAAATACAACTGATTATGACATCATGTTCAATAGACAACCGGAAGATCCTTCAGTTGCTGGATACGTAGATGCAGACTATGCGGGATATTTAGATAATAGGAGGTCTTCTACAGGATACATGTTCACTATGGCAGGAGGACCTATTTGTTGAAAATCTATGATACAATCTATTGTTGCATTGTCTACTACGGAGTCCGAGTATATGACAGCAGCTGAAGCAGCAAAGGAAGCTTTATGACTTACAGTGTTGATCAGAGAACTGGGTGTTCAGCAAGGTGGAGTCAAGTTGTTATATGATAGTCAGAGTGCTATCTATTTAGTGAAGAATCAAGTGTATCATGCGAGAACCAAGCATATTGATGTGAGGTTTTACATTGAAGCTTATTTAAAAGATAGATCGGTAGTAGTGCCCCACCAAAACTTGTAGGGCATGGAGGAAAGATCGTCGTGCCCCACCAAACATGGCCTCCCCGTACGCACTGCCCACCCCTCCTCTTCGTATATATAGGATCCAGCTGCTTCGAGGCCTGCACTTACTGCACACATACTTAATGTTGTACACTTACTTCTGTGCAAAGAGAGAAAGCAGGGCCTTGTCGGTCTGATAAGACTGCTCCCAATTCCTCTCACAGAAGCTATAGTTGTTGATTCCAAACTCTGCCACTGCACAAAGATAGAAAACACTGTTTGTCACGCCATTGCCAACCCGGAAACCGCCTTGCAGTCTTGAGTAGTCTAATCCTCCAACTCCGATCAGCCGCACCTACTAATTCGATGCTCTGCTCCTATGGTCAAAGTTAGGTTTTATGTACTTGGTTTTCTATATATCGATTGATGTGTTTGCTAATGTTGTTGCCTGTGCTTGAAGTTGTGATTAATTTGGACTGGACAACCTTCTTGTTGTTTTCTTATTAAATTTTTTGATGTCGTTGGTGAGTGAATCTAACTAAAGAGATTGTTTAATCAGATTAATTTCTAATAGCAAAACTAATGAATCTCATTGAAACCATTAGTTGGTTTCAATTGAACTTCATGCAGTTTGAAGGTTGGATTATTTTTTTTAGCATTGGCTAACCTTGCTCCTGATAATTCAACACATGACCTGATTAGACACGTACTTCAAGTAAGCTTCTAAGGCATTATTTAGCAGGTTAGAGCAGTCCAAGTTGACTCTTTCTAAGCCAAGTCTTTCTGCCAATTTTTTCCATCCTTTTTCCGTAGTGCTTCTGTATCCCACAATTCACTGATTGAGTAACGGCTGCTACCGACTACCTAACGCTGAAAGGTCTTACTGAATAGGAAGATAGTCGTGTCCCACCAAAACTTGCAGGGCATAAATTAAAGGGATTGCAATTGGAGCTTGAAGAGTAACTTTCTGGGGTTTAAATGATTAGATTATGCAACTCTTCTACGACATCCATGGCTACAACCTCACAGAACTTCTTCCTCTTTGTAAAGGCTCCATTTTGTGGCATCAAATCTTCTACCGCTGGCGCCTTTGCAGGCTGCTCAGAAGGAATATAACTTCGATGATGATACATTATCTTTTCAAATCACATGGAACAACAGCGCAATAGTAATGTTATCTAAGGGCAGTTTAGATTGGGATGTTGCACCATCATTCTGACCAACAGAACCAACATACTCTTTGTTCCTCCGTTCTCGAATTCATGACCTACTTTCCAGAGGTGATGTGATGGTTGAAAAAAGTATATCCATTTGACCATTTAGTGTATGCCGACACTGATGTTACCAAATGCCTAATGTTCTCATCATAAGCTGATTTACTTCTAACAGGCTTAGCTTGGAGAGGAGAGGCTTTGATGAAGCCTTCTCAAGGCCACAGGAAGGCATGGTTTTGGCTCGAAAGGCATATTCTTGAGGATTGATTATATTGGATGAGATGGTTGTGTAAAGGAATGTTCTGATGCCCGAGGATCCTAATGCAATACTTATTGAAATCCGATTTCCAAACAACCAAAGTATCTGTTTGGCCATATAGATGTCACTTGGTTTCTGAGCTACAAACTGATTCAAACAACCCAAGCTTCTTTGCTGACTGCAATTTGAGGTCACCCGAGATTGATCCAGCTGTGCCATGTGAAGACTGTGATGTATGCATGTTTATCTCATTCTTTAGAATATGATGGAACTACTGACCGCTTGCTTTATTCTCAATTTGCTAAGGCTAAATCGTGAAATTCCATCAACTATCATCCATATCATAATGCTCAGGCCAAAGTAGGTCAACTCAAATTGACTCGCCCTAAGAGTGACTCGACTTGGTTGGGCCTTTGGGTTTAGAACATGTGGTGCTAGCGTGAAGGAGTCGTATAAGCCTAACCAAGGATGATCATATAATGACTGTCCTAGGCTCTAATTCAGCCATGCTCAACCTGGCGTAATGGTATCTCTGGCGTAATGGTCCGGGGTCGATTCTCAGGAACTGACGACCTGGGGTTTACCCCGCCATGCGCCTATGGCCTGTGTACCTGCATGAACCTCCCTCCATATCCGTGGAGCCGGCACTAGGGGGGCCGCTAAGGTAGCGGATCTACCTTTTTTTAATAGTACAACTAAAGAAGAAAATTTGCTAAATTTAGGATTACACTAAAGCCCACTTCTTATTTAGCGTATTATTATACATTATAAAATTTAGAAGTCTAAAAAATCAGACTCATAAAAGTCTATGGTGTGGTTATAACTCGGCTTTGAATACTTCCAAATTACGTCATGGGCTAGAGGGATACTTTTTACGTCGTCTATACTCTCTGAACCTGATCTACCACATTAAGGTCTCTGTATACCTAAATTTGAGCTTTCAATTGCACCTAAATACTACAAGTTCACCTCAACATTTGACTGCTTAATTAAGCACTCTAACTTATTCTTGTGCACCTCAACATTCGACTTAATATGAGGGAATTAGTGATATTTGTATGTCACCGAGGTCACTAGGCTATGTTCAATGACAGATTCAACAATTAGAAATGGACTAGACTACTTTTGGGTGTGGAAGGGTCGGGGTGGGCTAAATAAGAAGTGGACTTTAGTGTAATCCTAAATTTAGTCAATTTTCTTCTTTAATTGTACTAGAAAAGTACAATTGAGCATGACTGAATTAGAGCCTAGGACAGTCACTATATGACCATCCTTGGCTAGGCTTATACCACTCCTTCACGCTAACACCATATGTTCTAAACCCAAAGGCCCAACCAAGTCAGAGTCACTCTTAGGGTGAGTCAATTTGAGTTGACCTACTTTGGCCTGAGCATTATGATATGGATGATAGTTGCTGGAATTTTATGATTTAGCCTTAGCAAACTGAGAATAAAGAAAGAGCGCCATTGGGTAGGCTAGGTCACCAACTCAGGCAGTCGGATAAAGAAAAAGCGAGACTTCCAACCTTTGTTGGAGGAAGGCATATCGAAAAAGAATTTACAACCAACCCTGCATTGCACTATGAATACGCCAAGTTCGGATCGTTTCAGCGAATAGAAATGATGGAAAAGTTCTGCAGTCAGAGGAATCTGGTACACCCTACAGAGGATGACCATGCCGCAGATGGCACGAATAACGTTCGACGCAAACTAGGAAAGTGGGATTCTAAAGTACTGACTCAAAGATGAGAAAATGGGATGGAGAGGAAAGCGAAGACCTCCCAGGAGCTGATCCTTGAAGAAGGTTGCAAACCCTTGGGGAGGGGAAGAAGGGTGCTCAGTCGATCAGGGAGCACGCAGTTGATAAGCATCAGTAAGATGCAAGTTGATCCGGCAGTAAAGAGGGGGGCCCCCCATAAGCAGAGTCAACGCCACGTGGAAGTCAATAGGTCAAATGGCTGATCGGGCAAGGGTGGACCGACCGGCCAACCGGGGTCTAAACGGAAGCAAAGGCACCCGGCGGGGAGTCAGGGTTCCGACGCTCATGTTGAACATGGTCATAGGGTCGAGCGGATAGCCCGCTCGGCCGAAGACATAAAGTAACCACTGTGAACAGTCCACAGAGCACACGACC
Source organism: Zingiber officinale (assembly GCF_018446385.1). Lineage (NCBI taxonomy): Eukaryota > Viridiplantae > Streptophyta > Magnoliopsida > Zingiberales > Zingiberaceae > Zingiber > Zingiber officinale. The sequence continues at coordinate 538,306 of NW_024589827.1, forward strand.
GGGAATCCCCAAGCGGACCATCACATACGACCGGTCGGACATTAGGAAACTACCGGCCGACCGGACGCTCGGCATGGGGTGAAAAGAGAAAAGGACAAGGGAACATCTTCTGACAGCGGGTATGTTCGACAAGCAAGCCATACGCAGGATCTTATGACAGAGGGTTCCGCTGTCCCATCAGATATATGCTCGGACTGTAGCAGTATGGTGTCAGGTAAGTTTTTCTGACAAGCCCATACTGAGGAATGGGCTGAGGACACATATTCACCTCGGTATGTGTGTGTGAGCCCCATCCCAGCTCTATATAAGGAGCCTCACACTTCGTCGAAGGTACGCGATTTCATATACTCGAAGCCACTTTCTAGTTTCCTCTTGCCTGACTTGAGCGTCGGAGGGTCGTCACCGGGAACCCCCTCCTGGCCCGACTTCTTTGCAGATTCGCCGGAGCGCCGTACCACCGGTCGGAGATTTACGTCATCAATTCGGAGAGCGCCACGTGCCCAGCGTCCGTTGATTCACCGTTCGGACAAGATCACAGGTTAACCTGAATCTGGGTCAGGTGACTATCATCTAAGTCGGAAATGTAATATGAATACCAGGGTACCACGTTACCTTCAGCCATGAGAGAATTGAGAAGGATGAAGAGGAGAAGAAATGTGGGCAAGAGGCAAGTCGGGAAGGTCTCTGCAAGAAGAGTAAGAAAGGGTGCAAGAATCAGAAGCAGCACGAATGGTAAGAAGTCGGCGGACGACCTTTAGGGTTTATAAAGTCGGGGACCTAGGAAGCGTCGAAAAAAGGAGAGAGGGAAAGATGTTGTGAGGCGTCGGATCTAGGGTCGCATGCTAAAAGACGCTGATCAGCTACAGTGACAGTAAGGCTTCATGGGGCACGCGTCGCTTTTCTAGGAAAGGCATTAAAAAGGTATTAATAATGGATGTGACAAGGAAATCATGGTGGGGGATTTCTGTATGGCAACATTCCGGCGCGAAAGACCAACATCAGAAGAAAAGGCGGTCGTGCGATTACCTCGTGAACAACAAAGCTATGCGTCATGATTATAAGTCACCTTGGGAAAGAGGAGGGAAGACGAAAAGAAGCCGGAATTCGAATTCGCGCTTATTCATATATTAATAAACAAATAACTTATATGATTAAGTTTCCTGAGTTATTTGCAGGAAATAGCCGGGGTAACGCCTAATGGGCCAGACATCCACAGGATAACGCCTGAGCGAGAATTTCGAGAGCTACCTCCAAGCCAGCCCCAAACATTAGAGTTGATCCATGGATCAACACCTAAGAGTTTCTCAACGACCGTCCAGGTCGGTGTTCCAGACTCTCGCCCCAGTGCGAGTTATAAATGAGCATGCTCTCACGCCCAACGACCGTCCAGGTCGGTGTCCCAGACTCTCGCCCCAGTGCGAGTTATAAGTGAGCATGCTCTCACACCCAACGACCGTCCAGGTCAGTATCCCAGACTCTCTCCCCAGTGTGAGTTATAAGTGAGCACGCCCAACGACCGTCCAGGTCGATGTCCCAGACTCTCGCCTAGTGCGAGTTATAAGTGAGGATGCTCTCACGCCCAACGATCGTCCAGATCGGTGTCCCAGGCTCTCGCCCTAGTGTGAGTTATAAGTGAGCATGCTCTCACGCCCAACTACCGTCCAGGTCGGTGTCCCAGACTCTCGCCCCAGTGCGAGTTATAAGTGAGCATGCTCTCACACCCAACGACCGTCCAGGTCGGTGTCCCAGACTCTCGCCCCAGTGCGACTTATAAGTGAGCATGCTCTCACGTCCAACGACCTTTCCAGGTCGATGTCCTAGACTCTCGCCTCAGTGCGAGTTATAAGTGAGTCTACCCTCACGTTCAGCAACTGTCTCGGTCAGTATCTCCTCCTCTTTCCTTGATATGAATCTGCATGGTGTCCTTTCGTGTTCAACAGATCTGCAGCCTTACTTTTGTTGCCAATACGAGATGCGAACAGACAAGTTCGTACGAACCACTACTTTCCAGCCCTTTTTGGTAAAAAAAAAGGTATGGTAAGTAAATTATCCTTTTTAAGTTATCTTTGCTAGCAAATTTTCGTAGGGTCGTGCGTCTATGAAACACGATACTGTGATAGAAAGGGAAATTCAGACCCACAACCTTGGAGGCAGGCACTACAAGGAATATTATTTAATGAAAGTTGAAGTACAGACCTATAAAGAAAAGTTGAAGAATATTTTTCAGTTCACGTTATCATTACAAGATCTCGATCCAGAGGCCTGATTCCTTTTTGCCAGATGAATTGGAGCTTGAGCTAGTTCTTCCTTGATAAGTTTGATGGTGCTCTGTAGTTGGCCAACAGTTTCATCCTTTATCCGGCCTTCCTCTTACAGGAGGGCTATGGTGTCCTCATGTCGCAGCTTCAGGTAGGCAATATAATGGGTCTGACTGTTCAAGTCTGCAAGAGCCTTATGCTTTAAAGCTATCTCGGCTCGAGTCCTGGATTTAGCAGCCAGCCAGAGTTCTTCCATTTCCCGACGAAGAGAGGATTGCAGGTCTCTGCTTAGCATCATTTCAAGTAAGGCTTCCTCTTTAAGAGCAAGCTGGTGATGTAACGAAGACAGCTCGTCCAGTTCCATGAGTGAGAAGGGTGTAGCTTGAGGAAAGGAGGGTGAAAGTATACGCGATCCTTTTATAAGGATGGAGAAGGTGAAGGGATTACCTCGAAACATGAGATGACGCTTGGGAAACAATACATTTATGAAAAAGTGACATGATCGGAAGCCGAAGAATCAACACGCATGTAGTGAAGTCTGGCCCATCTTTTACAGAAGATGATAAATTTTGAGCAGGACAATGGGAAAGAGGTCAGCTTGTAAAAGCCAGGTCAGGTAATTACTAGATTTGGGTCTAGTCAGTCGGACTAGAGTCTCCTTCGACTATACTTGAGGGGGAGGCTTGTGATACGGTGCATGATAGTGGGATCAAACAGCGGATGTGGTCGGAGGTCAAACCCTCGAGGAGGTCAGAGGTCAAGCCTACGAGGTAGTCAAAAGTCAAGCTTGCGTGGCGGTCAGAAGTCAAGCCTACGTAATAGCCAAAGGTCAGCCCACGTGACGGTCAAAAGTCTCGCTGATGTGGAGGATAAAAGTTTAGATTCAGATTACAGAATGACCCAGGTCGGACGGAAGCGACATTCAGGGGTCTGGCCGACATGGCAAATAAGGGTTCAGACTGGCCGGGACGCGTTGGTCGGATTTATAGCCTTGCGATACAGGACACATGGACAAAAGCGCACAGGTCAGGAAATGTCAACCAAGGATACAAGTCAGGACTTATAGCCTTGCGGTATAGGACGCATGGTCAAAAGTGCACAGGTCAAGATATGCCAACTAAGGATACAGGTCAGGATTTATAGCCTTGCGGTACAGGACACATGGATAAAAGCACACAGGTCGGGATATGCCAACCAAGAATACGGGTCAGGACTTATAGCCTTGCGGTACAGGACTCATGGTCAAAAGCGCACAGGTCGGGATAAGCCAACCAAGGATACAGGTCAGGACTTATAGCCTTGTGGTATAGAAAACATGGACAAAAGCGCACAGGTCAGGATATGCCAACCAAGGATACTGGTCAGGACTTATAGCCTTGCGATACAGGACACATGGACAAAGCGCATAGGTCGAGATATGCCAACCAAGGATACAGGTCAGGACTTATGGCCTTGCGGAGCTGATGCGTACAGGTCGAGATCAGGATAAGCGGAGCCGAACTGAGGCGTACCGGTCAGGATGTAGGATCAGGATAAGCGGAACCGGAATAAGGCATACAAGTCGTGATACAAGGCAGGTCAAGGATTTACAAGATAAGACGCGTAGGACAGGGCTGGATGCTCAAGTCGGGATTCATGAAACGGCAAGCATAGGATAGCCACAAGTCGGGGTCGGCAAGTATGAAGATAGTCTAGAGATCATGGACTTAGGAGGTCGAGCACCACACGACGAACAAACAAGGGAATCGTAACCATCTGTCAGAGAATAATCAGAGTGTCAGAGAATATGCCAACGGTCGGGGGCTCGTTGCCCCCTCGATTCTTCCTCCATCTTATGGGAGAATGCCACATGTCACTCACTGCCAGAAAAAGCCTGACATCCAACATTCCGTGACACCCGTCAGACTCCAGAAGCACCCATTGCAGTATAAAAAAGGATATTTTGTCCCTTACGCAGGTACGCTCACTCGTCATTACACACTCATCTTTTACTTTTTGTCCTTTTTACTGTGCTTCTGGGAAAAAAGTACCTGACTTGAGCGTCGGAGGGCCTGATCCGGGGGCTTTTTCCCTGGTTTCTGGTCTCTAACGACCTGTGTGCTCATCCGAATGTGCGCAAGACTCACGTCTCGTCATCATCCCTCGTCATCCGCCCCTGGGAGTCCTTTTGGGCGGGTGTCAAATCGACCAGGTGTCTCCGCGACTTTTCATCAACGCAGAAGACAGCACAGTCCGCCTCTGTCCGACTCAGCTTCCGGACGAGATCAAATAATAAGAATATTAATGTTTTGCTTTATATATATATATATGAAAATTAATTTGTATATATATAGTGAAGCACAAAGGTGTAAAATACGAATTATATTGATGTTAACTGGGATATATATAGTAAGTAGCATGTATACAATGCTATCCAATAGAGATGCCAAAATAAGTTGTCCCAACTAATTAAATTAAGCACGACGTCCTAAGCATGCGTTGGTTATACTAGTTTTATATATGGGCTAACTAATTATTAACCGCTTGACTCGGCACCAAGGATACTTATTTTTTTAAAAATAAATATTTTAAAAACTAAAAGTGATTTTAAAATAAAAGAAATATAAAATTATAAAATATATTTAAAATTATCAATAATATATTAAAAATAAAAGAATAATATAAATTTAATCTAATTTTTAAGAGCAAAAATACTATTAAGCCTGATAAAAAAACTTAAGCTCAAAGCATAGTTGTTTTAAAAGATAAAAGGATAGTTAAGGGAAAATGAGTTATATGTTATAGACATTTGGGATGACAGGTAAATGTTAATTTATCCTCAACAAATTTAGTGTTTTGCAGCAAACAAAAGATTTGTTGAAAAGAGAGAACGTGACAATATATATAAACAAATTGGGATAGTTTTTTTGGGAAACAATATAATAATATAGTTAATTTATCTTTAAAAAAGATATTGCTATTTTATGAAATAAAAAAATAATAAGGAAGTAAAACTAATTAATATTTTAAATCTGTAATTGAATTTCATTCTAAAATTTATATATCATTCATAACCAAAAAGTTTAATAAAGTCAAAATTGCAAATAGACATGCAACTTATTTGCATAGAAATAAACATAGAAAATTGATCATCCCTCACAGGAGCAGGCTGAGGAATTCTAGATTGCTAGACGAGACCAGAGGAACAGCAGCAGCCGCACGATTGGAGGAATAAGAAATCCAAACAGAATCAACTGTTGAAATAACATTCGCAGTTGTTTCAGTCTCGTTTGATTAGCAACAGTATGCTCTGTCCGCTCTCGGGCTAACTAAAATCAAAATGCGAGTTAAAATTACCTTATCATATATAAAGCCATGTTTAGCGATTGACTAAAACTATAACAGGATAAAATGATATAACAGATGAAACAAAAACGAAAAAGCTAGCTAGCTAGAACCTCAAGATCATCAGGAATTGTCCACTGGGATTGATTTATGGCCTGGTTATAGTAGTATCTACAACAAATAAAAAATATTTTACAACTGGAATAAAAATAGCTAGCAGTGCTCGATTGAGGAACTTAGAAGACTAGAAGAAATAGTTAGAGCGAGAAATCAATGCATACTTTTGACCATCTGCGGTAGTAAACTCCTTCCAGTCAGTGGATGCATCTGTCCTCTGATAAAAAAAAAAAAAAATTGTCACTGCAAAGAGTATTGAGATTTCCAATAAAAGAATAAGTGAGGAGCAATAAATAATTAAAGACCAATAAAAAATTATGTAAAGAAGAAATTCAACCCGATACATTAATTTAAATAAAGAATGCAAGATGATATTTGGCACAACATCTCAAATGGAAGATATTAAAGACCATCTTAATTAGCAATAATAGATCTTTTGTATAAATAAATATTTCTCGTTGGTCACAGCAACTAGATGATACATACTTATAGCACACAGAAAAGGTGTCGCATCTGTCAAACATGAACTAGACTAATCAAATTAACCACGATAAAAAAAATAATAATTGGTGTGATATGAAGTCCGTACCAAAAATAACAAGAATATTAATGTTTCATAAAATGACTTACCTCTACAGGCGTCGTCAATTCAAAGGGTTTCTCCCAGACAGATTGCCCAGTCTTCTTATTATAATAGTATCTGAAAAAAAAAAGAAAAAAAATGATGAATCATAACGAAAAGGAATAATATACAAAACCAATGAAAGGACGACAAAGAATGTATACCATGTACTAATATGAGACATAACACACCACTGGGCACTGACATTTTAATTAGTGGAACATTGACAGTAATTTAACTCTAAGTGGCAATCGCAATCATAAATAGAAATAGCTAGTAACTTCATGAAAGGAAAACATAAAATAAGTATAATTACTCAATCCTCACCTTCTTCCGTCAGTAGCAATTTGCTCTTGCCAGTCAGAAGATGCTTGTTCCGTAGAATTTGAATGTACGGTTTGTGTCTTTTTTTCATCAAAGGTAAAAAGTTAAGAAAGGAGATTAATTACAATATTCACATGACAACTTTATCACAGTAAAAATAAACAAATAAAGGAAGAAAATGCAGAAAAAATATATAAAATAATAAAAATATACAATTGGCATTATTACCATGTCCTTTCAATAAAACAGGATATATATATATATATTTTTTTTTCATCTGTTCATCTTAATTGTGGGATTATAACCATATACCCAATATATACGACAATATTCACATGATAACATATCCACATGACAGCTTGATCACATCAAAAATAAACAAATAAAGGGGAAGAATGCAAAAAAAAAAAAAATCAAAATATATAATTGACATTATTACGATGTTTTTTCAATAAAAAAGACTATATATTTCTAATCTTCTTAATTATTAATATTACCTTGATCCGGGATGGGGAGACGACTCTTTTCCGTGTTCTACATTGGGCTATACCAGTACAGAACCAAGCAAAGAAGCGTACCATGAAGAGAGATATACAAATTCCAAGTGGGAAAAATATATAAATGTTAATGAAATGACGTCGTGGAAATTAGCCCTAATAGATAGATTTATATATAACTAGAAGGCCGGAAGATAATGACAATTTAATTGCCCGGTACCGATGGTTTGCCATACTTTCCTTCTAAGAGCATCCATAATTAGAAAGTTGTTTTGTTTGTTTTTTTTTAAAAAAAAAATTGCCCGGTGATTTCAAATATCTCTAAAATATCCCCTTCCAATAGGGGATATTGAGATTGATAGATATTAGGAAAAATATCTCTCAAAATATCCTCTAATGATTTTAAAAAGAAAAACAAAAAAAAAACTTACTATTGATACTTTCCTTCTAATGCATTTGTGATCTAGATAAACAAATTAATAAACAAAATTAATAACAAATCTGAAAATTCAAATGATAATGATGACAAGGTGATCTAGATAAAATTAATAAATTTCTTAATAAAATTTTTAATAATCTAGATCTAGAAAATTCTATCCAAGATAATCTAATAAATTTAACTTATCATATTAATTTAAAAGACAAAGAAAATATAAGGATAAATTCAAATACTTTAATAAAATCAAAATTAATAAATTTAAAATTAAATATTAAATAAAATTTAAAATTAAATATTAAAGAAAATTTAAAATTAACAATTAATAAAAAATTAAGAGATAAACATTTAAAGAAATATAATAATAATATGAACCACCAAACTTGTCCAAGTTAATGTATAATGTATTTGCAGGAGCTAGATCTATTTTTTTTTTTTAAAAAAAAAAAAACCTTGATCAAGCAAAGAATGAAACACACGTTTGAGGGCAGAAGAAGGATACAAACACCATGTGTGTCTGAGCATATAAAACGGGTAAGCAAACATCATCTTCTCTTAGCGTACCACGTCTTAGTTACGAACACTTAGTGACAACTTGGCTACTTAATTATAATACAATCAATATGTTATTGGCAGATTAATTATAAGAGACACACCAACAAATTAAATACGGTAGAAAATAGCCATGTAGAGAAGATATATACCTTTGTATGAGAATTTTGAAGCAAGTACAATTGTGATAAACTTTAAAATTAATCAAGTAACTTTATCGATATGACTGCTAAACTTTTTATAACAAAGCAAACATGAGCCTAAACTAAAACTACCTAAACCAAATACAATACAAAAGAGTTAAAGTGAGGATGTTGTGTTTAGCAAACCTCACAGATATAATTAAAGACCATCTTAATTAGCAATAGATCTTTTGTATAAATAAATATTTCTTGTTGGTCACAGCAACTAGATGATACATACTTATAGCACACAGAAAAGGTGTTGCATTTGTCAAACATGAACTAGACTAATCAAATTAACCACGATAAAAAAAATAATTGGTGTGATATGAAGTCCGTACCAAAAATAACAAGAATATTAATGTTTCGTAAAATGACTTACCTCAACAGGCGTCATCAATTCAAAGGGTTTCTCCCAGACAGATTGTCCAGTCTTCTTATTATAATAGTATCTGAAAAAAAAAAAAAAAAAAAAAATGATGAATCATAACGAAAAGGAATAATATACAAAACCAATGAAAGGACGACAAAGAATGTATACCATGTACTAATATGAGACAACACACCACTGGACACTGACATTTTAATTAGTGGAACATTGACAGTAATTTAACTCTAAGTGGCAATCACAATCATAAATAGAAATAGCTAGTAATTACATGAAAGGAAAGCATAAAATAAGTATAATTACTCAATCGGTCAATCCTCACCTTCTTCCGTCAGTAGCAATTTGCTCTTGCCAGTCAGAAGATGCTTGTTCCGTAGAATTTGAATGTACGGTTTGTGTCTTTTTTCATCAAAGGTAAAAAGTTAAGAAAGGAGATTAATTACAATATTCACATGACAACTTTATCACAGTAAAAATAAACAAATAAAGGAAGAAAAATGCAGAAAAAAATATATAAAATAATAAAAATATACAATTGGCATTATTACCATGTCCTTTCAATAAAACAGGCTATATATTTATTTTTTTTCATTTGTTCATCTTAATTGTGGGATTATAACCATTTGCCCTATATATACGGCAATATTCACATGATAACATATCCACATGACAGCTTAATCATATCAAAAATAAACAAATAAAGGGGAAGAATGCAAAAAAAAATAAATCAAAATATACAATTGGCATTATTACGATGTTTTTTCAATAAAGACTATATATATATTTCTAATCTTCTTAATTATTAATATTACCTTGATCCGGGACGGGGAGACGACTCTTTTCCGTGCTTTACATTGGGCTATACCAGTACAGAACCAAGCAAAGCAGCGTGCCATGAAGAGAGATATACAAATCCCAAGTGGGAAAAATATATAAATGTTAATGAAACGACGTCGTACGTGGAAATTAGCCCTAATAGATAGATTTATATATAACTAGAAGGAAGATAGATTTATATATAATTAGAAGGCCGGAAATAACAATTTAATTGCCTTCCTTCTAAGAGCATCCATAATTAGAAAGTTGCAAAGTTGCTTTGTTTGTTTTTTTTTTTTAAAAAAAAAATTGCCAGGTGATTTCAAATATCTCTAAAATATCCCCTTCCAATTGGGGATATTGAGATCGATAGATATTTAGATATTAGGAAAAAAATCTCTCAAAATATCCTCTCATTATAATTATGCGTAGAATATGTGTAAATTTTAAGTAATGATTTTAAAAAGAAAAACAAAAAAAAAATTACTATATTTTATTGATACTTTCCTTCTAATGCTTTTGTGTACGTATTAATTATATAATAAAAAATAATATTTGTTTCGGTTTGCAAAAGACAGACCACATCTAAATATGGCTTAGAATGACGACATAAGATAATCACATCTAAGAGCAATTGTCAAGAGCGTAGGGACTCAAATTTGCACAACTTAGAATGACTTAACTCTTACTCAGCTTGAACTAATTAACTCAACATGGAGTCGCTCAGGCCAAAGTAAATCAACTCAAATTGACTCGCCCTAGAGTGACTTGACTTGGTTGGACCTTTGGGTTTAGAACATGTGGTGCTAACGTGATGGAATGGTATAAGCTTAGCCAAGGACGGCCATATAATGACTATCCTAGGCTCTAATTCAGCCCATGCTCAATTGCACTTCTTTAATGGTGCAGTCGAAGAAGAAATTTGGCTAAATTTAAGATTAGCATTAAAATCCACTTCTTATTTAGCCCGGCCCTTAATTCCATACCCCAAATGTCGATTGCACTTTTAATTCTTAAATTCATCCTTGAACGTAGCCTAGCTAATGACCTCCTAGTTGGAACTATTCAAAGCTAACCACAACAGTTTCAAATTCGATTCTTACGGGTTATCGGGGCCCGGTTCATCTAGCTAAAACCCGATCCAGGGAAGTTGAACGAAATGATTGGAAGTTGTTTAACCGTCCGATTGATCCTTTCTTGAATCTTGACTGCTTTTAATTTTGTATTAAAAAATTATACCTTTTTATATAAAAAAAAACATTTATCTATAAATACTAACGCAATATAAATTATAAAATACAAAGGGCCGGGAAATCGGTCCGGCGTTTAAATTTCAAATTTTTTTTTTGAAAACAATATTAAAAATAAATTGGAGTTCGTAAATAATGAAGTTCCATTTTTCTAATAAATGCTCCGGATTCCTTTTATCTCTCCCCTGCCCCTTGCTCCCTTCGTCCGCCTCGCTGCCCTACGCCGATCGTGTTTCTCCGCTTCCTAATCTGGTGAGCGGAGGAGAAGACGATGGCGATGGCGCTGGCGGCCTCGGATCAAGCCGAGCTTCTCAATGAGTCAGGCAAGACCTTCGTCGGGAAACAGCGTTTTCTTGCTGCCATTGAAGCTTACACCGACGTAAAATTGGCCTTTTCTTATTTACATTTTCCCTTCGTTTCGATTCGCCGCGATACGCTCTTCAGCTTTCTGTTGTTACTGGTTCAGCGGGGGATTACTTGTCCGTTGTTGTTCGATGTAATCTGTTCTGTCTGATGGCCCCATTTTTTTTTTTTTTTTTTTTTTTTAAGGTTTGAATTTCCATCGTTTCGTTATTTTTTAGGCATGGTAGATCCTGCGCCAAAATTATCATACAGAGCACTGGTTTCTTATGAAATTTCCACTTGTTTGTTACAATTTTTTCTTCATTGGCTTTCTATTGTATGCTCCTTAATTCTTCTCGGCATGATTTGTATTTTGGCATTCGAGCTAAAAAAATTATTTTGAATTTGGTTTCAGGCTATCCAGATCGGATTCGAGTCAATCAGATTCAGATTAAATTCGGGTTTGAGTCCAGCTTGAATTGGGTTTAAAAAACAAACAAACTTTTGATCCATCCGAATTGACACTTTGAATGAATGAGAGACCACACATGCAATTGTCTAAAGCGAAGGAACTCAAATTTGGAGAACTTAGAAACTTAACTCTTGCTCAGCTTGAACTACTTAACATGGAGTCGCTCAGAACAAAGTAACTCAACTCATATTGACTCGCCTAGAATGACTAGGCTTAGTTGGGCCTTTGGGTTTATAACATGTGGTGTTAGCGTGAAAGAGTCGTATAAGCGTAGCCAAGGACGGCCATATAATGATTATCCTAGGCTCTAGTTCAACTCATGCTCAATTACATTTCTTTAATACTACAATTAAAGAAGAAGAAAGTTGGCTAGATTTAGGATTACCATTAAAGTCCACTTCTTATTTAGCCCACCCCTACCATTCCATTTCTAATTCTTGAATCCATCCTTGAACCTAGCCTAGTGACATCGGTAACATACAAATATCACTAGTCCCCCTGCTTATTGAGGTGCACAAGAATAAACTAGAGTGCTTAAGCAGTCGAATGTTGAGATGAACGCCTAATATTTACGTGCAATTGAAAGTCCAAATTGAGGTATACAGAGACTTTGATGTGATAGATCAGGTTGAGAGAGCATAGACGACATAAAAAAATATCCTTAAGTCTCTCTCAATTCTTTTCCATCATATTTTTTTTCTCTTCATATTTTCTCTCTCGTCATCCTCTCTCATTATGCTCTCTCCCATCTAAGGGTGTAAACAAATCGAGCCGGTTCACAAGTTTTTTGAGCCGGCTCAAAAACTATTTGATTCCTATTCAAATTTATCGAATTCGAGCCGAATTCGAACATGTTCGAATTTGTTTTCGAGCAGAACTCAAGCCTAAATTATATTGTTCGATAGTTCACGAGCCGCTCGCGAACCTTAATATAAGTTAAATATATATTAAATAACTAAATTTCAAGCCTTTCGAGTACTTATTTTCGAGCAATAATTTAAATAGTTCGCGAGCATGTTTGAATCTTTCGAGCTGAACTTGAACTAAAAATCTTAATTTTTTTCGAGCTTCAAATCAAGCTCGAACTCGAATATACCTATTTTGAGTCGAATTTGAGCCTTAGATTTTCTACATATTTAGTTCGATTCGGTTCGTTTGCACCTCTACTCCCATCATATTTCTTTCTTCATTTTCTTTGATCATATTTTCATTCTTTTTCATCACATTTCTCTCTAATCATATTTTCTCTCATGCTTATACTCATTTTCATTCAACAATACTATGATTCTCATTTTCATTCTAATTCAAGGAAAGAACCAAACGCCACCTAAAACTTCATGGAAAAACATTTATGCTTCTATCTTATCCTCTGTGGTGCTTATATAACTAGTGAAAAATCACTCCATGTAGGTTGTTGTGCACTCCTCCGCCCTTCTCATACAAGTTTTACATCGCTATTCACCCCCCTCTAGTGACTTCTTCGATCCAACAAATGGTATCAGAGCGGGTACCGTTTTGAATTAGTGCAGCCACAAATCGAGTAGGGGGGGTTCTTTTTAAAAGAAAAATAGATATCATTTGTGTTTAAAAAATATCCTTACTCCTTTCATTTTTTCCTCCAAAATTATATTTCAAAAATTCATTATCATATTTTCACCGTTGAAAGGTAATAAAGTTAGTTTCAGATTTATTACCTAACAAAGTTACTTGCAGGATAAGAAAGGTCAAGGATGCCTACGAGTTTTGGACCTGCCTGACCAAGCTTCACGAGGATCCATTGGAGTTAGACGATCAAGTCAAAATCGAATCCGGACTCGAGTCGGATCCAACGGAGAAGCCTACTGAATTACGGGTTACGCTCAAGGTTAGTAATATTTACCAAAATACCCCTACTAGTAGTAGTTTAAAAAATATGCATGTTAATTTAGATATTTCTAAAAATATATGTGAAAACAGTATATTTGACAATACTTTCAAAAATACCCCTAGGATATTATCTTATAAAACAAATCTAATTAATTTAAACAATTCAGAAAATATGAAAATAATTAATAATCCTAAAAATTTAAATGATGACCAAATCAATTTGAATGACTCTACCCCTAATAAAAAGTCAACTAATAATATTAAAAATATTACTTTAGACAAAAATTTAAACAAATTAACAAATTAAGAAAAGTTAAATATTCAAAATTCAAATTTAAACCTAAACAAATCTGAAAACTCAAATGATAATGACAAGGTGATTTTGATAAAATTAATAAATTTCTTAATAAAATTTTTAATAATTAATCTAGATCTAGAAAATTCTATCCAAGATAATCTAATAAATTTAACTTATCATATTAATTTAAAAGACAAAGAAAATATAAGGATAAATTCAAATACTTTAATAAAACCAAAATCAAATTTAATAAATTCAAAATTAAATATTAAATAAAATTTAAAATTAAATATTAAAGAAAATTTAAAATTAACAATTAATAAAAAATTAAGAGATAAACATTTAAAGAAATATAATTTAAACAATTTAATTAATTCGAATTCAAAAACTAATAAAAACTTAAACACTAAAAATAATCTTAACTTAATAAAATTAAAATTGAAAGGAAATTTAAATATAAAATACAAAAATTTGATAAATTTAATTAATTCAATTAAATTCAATCTTATAACGGGCCAGGGCCCAAATTGTGAGTAATTAATTATCAATATTAATTACTTCATTAGATATCTGCCCTTAGGATTTGTATCTGCAACGAAGTCGGAGATGATCTCCCTAGATTGTCTTGGAAGTCTATGGCCGATTCGGCTCTGGGTTGGTCTGAATGAGAAAATCGTCATAACCACCGGATGGAAGAAGCTGGTCAGAGAGACTAAGCTAGGTGATATGTGTGTTTTTGAATCCATATCACCATGGGTGTTGAGTCTTAAGATCGAAAGGAAATAATAGGCTTTGCACACGGCTTTCTTTCGTTCGATCTGCTTGCTTGCGAACATACTTAATTACCACCTGTGCTTGAAGTAGTTGTACTTTTGAACTCTAGATATGCTTGTTACGTTGTGTGTCTGTGTATGTTTTTCTCGAACCTTTTTTGTGTAGTAAAAAAATGGTGAAGCACTATAGACTACATAGTAGATTTCAAAAAGTTGGATGCACGATGTTTACATGCTAGCAGAATCCGTATTTCGTAAAAAGTAATTATTAAGCTTTTTGAAAAATCCTAAATTTTTAGCATTGGACGGAAGCTCCTTTCACTTGGCATTCCCCCTTTTCCGGAGGAATTTTAGCATGGTCTGGGTATATATATATATATATATATATATATATATATATATATATATATATATATATATATATATATATATATATATATATATATATATATATATATTTCATATATATCAAATAGAATGATATATTGGAGTTTTGATTGGTCTGTCTTGAATAAGTTACAAGCTCATATAAATAGGGAATTAGGACCTATTATTTACTTATATGAAAAAAATAAGAAGGTGAAATAATTTGAACTTTTATATATAGATGACGTGAACGTTTTAATTTTAAACAATTTGAGTTTTTTAATAAATGAAAGTGTTTAATTCGAGAGCTTTTTCAGAGTATCTTATTTAGCAAATTTTAGTAGAACCTAGCACAGATTGTGACATGCCATATTTTGATTGGACCTTGTGTATGAATTAATTAGAAACAATGGAACAATTATTTTTATGAAATGGAATACACAATAAAATAAATAATAATATTAAATAAATAAGGTTGAATAAGTTTAATAAATAAATAAATAAGTTTCAACATTATTAAATTTCCATTGTGAAGCAAATAGTTGGTTTGAGAGAAAAAAGGATCGGATAGTTAAGCGAAAATGATCTAGAAGTACTTAAGTTATAGACATTTGGGATGTCATGTAAATGTTAATTTATCCTCTAAAAATTTAGCGTTTTTCAACAAATAAAAGATTTGTTGGAGAGAGAGAACAATATATGCAGTTAAGAATGATTCTTTGGGATATATAGGTTTTTTGGGAAACAATATAATTAATGTATCCTTAAAATAGGTATTACTATTTTCTGAAACAAAAAATAATTAGAGGTAGAACTAATATTTAAACCGGCCTGTAGTTAAACTTCATTCTAAATTTTACCATTCATAACGAAAAACTTTAATAAAATCAAATTTGCAAATAGACAACTTATTAACATAGAAATAAGTGTTAGATTATATATTTATTTGTTTATAGTTTTAAGGACAATTTGGACATTTCTCTTTTTTTTTTTTATAGAGTTTAGGACTTTTTCCTTTTTTTTTTTTTTATTGAGTTTAGGGTTTCTTAACTTAACTATATAAGACCATATACTCTATATCAATTTTGTGATCTAATAATATGATTAGTGATCCTGTCGGGAAGCTGAGAAGATGAACCTGTCGGTATGACGTGTCTGGAAGGTTGACCGCATCCTCATAACCCGACTGATGAGCTGTCTCTCGTGTTGACCAAGTCGTCCGATGTCTTATGGTCAACAACACCTGCAACCAGTGACCGGGTTGCCCCGATCCTTGTACCTCGATGCTCGAGGTAGGTCCCGCGCACAGATAAGCATCCACATAATAATAGGCCAATAAAATAAGTACAAAATGAATACGGCGACGTACCCTGGCCCCGGGGGGCGCCCTCGGATAGGTAGATGAGCTGATCGGGATATTGACCGAGTCGTCACGGCTCTGAATAGTAGATAAACATCCACCCGGTGAGTAGCTAGCTCTAGTGGCTTGGAGCCGCACGCGATATGAATCCGTAGGGCGTCGCACTGTCCGACTACAGCGGCACAAAGGTCGAACACTCCATCGGCTCGCAGGCCGGGATACAATAGCAGCTCGAAGGCCGGACATCATGTCGACTCGCAGGCCAGAATAAACAAATAGTACGATACCTGAGCACTTGAACGGCGACTGCCCGGATGGCGACGGAGGAAGTTGTCCGGAGGCGCAGGCAGCGGCAATATCAGCTACTATAGGCTGCGGTGGGTGCCGGAAGGAGCGGCGGCAGTCGCTGTGGACTGTAGTGAGCGCCGGAGGGTGACGGTGGTGGTCGCCGGGGGGCGGCGCCAGCTGGAGGCAGTGCTGGCGGCTACTGGAGATGTCGGCAGCGACATCTGTTGTCGCTAGAAGCCGTGGCGACGGTATACGCCGGAGGCGGCGAAGCTGGACGCCGAAGGCAGTGGCGCCGAACGCCGAAGACAGTGGCGCTGGACGCCGGAGACAGTGGCGACGGTGACAACTGCCGGGGGCGACAGCAGTGATGGGAAGCATTGGCGGCTGCTGGGTGAGATGCTGGCCGACGCTGGAAGTTGGCGCACGATATGGCGATGGAGGTTGCCAGCGCTGGGGAGGAGGCGGTGGTGATGGAAACAGAGCACGAAGACGCCCTTCCTCAACCTGGTGTCGGGCGCGGCGTGTAACGGCGGCAGTGTCGCTTGGAGACGACTGCGACGAGATTGGCAGGAGGAAAAGAGACACAGGAGCGGCGCCCTGGTGAAAACGCCAAGAAGAGGAAGGTGAAAAGGAGCGACAACCGGGACGAAAATGAGCTCCTCCAACGCCAGCCGGTCCGGTGACCTGTGGTGGAAGCCCCTCCCGTCCCAAGTGCTTGCTGGCGACGGAAAACCCAAAAGCCTCTCTTTCCTGTGAACAATGCCATGAACTAAAACCTAAGCCTTCCCCCTCTCAAAAGACCCAAATGCCCTTCTCCCTTCTCCTAATTACTCATATGCCATTAATTATATCCGCATCACAAGCCTCCCCTTCAAGTCTAGTCGAAGGGTGCGCAAGTCCGACTGACTAGATGGTCTGTCGTAAGGGCTGAATCGCTCTCGATAATAAAATCAACTTGCTGGACCCCTCGTATAATGGCACGTGAGCGACCGCTATCGTAATGGTGTCACACTAGAGATTGTAGTGCTACCGAGCAAATGACGATGTAATGAATGAGACAAGTGCCTCCAGAACGACGCACGCTTGGCCGAGTGGGGAGAAAAACATGTGTCGACTGAGCGGCGAAAAAATAATGCCAACCGAATGTCAAGAAATCGGTCAAATGCCGAGCGAGACTGAGTGATGCTGAGTAGACGATCGGGCGATGTGGAGCAAAACGATCGACGCGATCAAGCAAACGACCAAGTGATACTGACCATGTGGCTACGAAGGTGCCGAGCAAGCTACGAGAAATAATACCAAGACAACTGGACTGGTGCCGATTGAGCACAAAACGTCAAACGCGCGATGAGTAAAATGATAATCGACCGAGCGACACGCAGGACGCCGAGCAGACTGAGCGAAAAAGTGTCGAACGGGGTAGTCGGAAGAATGCCCAGCCGGCGGAGAGACGCTGGGCAAGCGAGGTGTTGCATGCGCTCGCGAAGATGCTAACCGAGGGATCAGCAGAATGCTGACCGGGCCACTAAAAGATGTCGGTTGGATGGCCGTAAAATGTGATCGGGCGCCCCAACAATGTCGACTAGGTGACTGTAAAATGCTGACCGGGCGAACGAACGGGCGAGCGCTAAGTGAGCGTCTAGGAAAAAATGTCGTGTAAGAGGCGAAGCAGCGCTGGACGGGAGTGGAACCCGAAAACTGAGCGGGAGCATAGCCCGTGAACTTTAATGCGCCTGGAGACGAACGAGTGCATAGCCTATGAGATACTCTGGTCTGAAACCAATGGAGAATCTACGACCATCGGAGATAGCTCAACCCCGAACGGGGGAGATGAGACAACTGAAGCTGGTCCGAGACCAGTGAAGACCACTTGACCCCGAACGGGGGAGATGAAATAACTGAAGCTAGTCCGAGACCAGTGAAGACTACTCGACCCCGAACGGGGGAGATGAAATAACTAAAGCTGGTCTGAGACCAGTGAAACCCGCTCGACCCCGAACGGGGGAGATAGAATATCTGATAAGCTCAACCCCGAACGGGGGAGATGAAATAACTGAAGCTGGTCCGAGACCAGTGACGGTCGCTAGACCCCGAACAGGGGAGATGAAATAACTGAAGCTAGTCCGACACCAGTGAAGACTACTCGACCCTGAACGGGGGAAATGAAATAACTAAAGCTGGTCCGAGACCAATGAAGGCCGCTCGACCCCGAACGAAGGAGATAGAAGATCTGATAAGCTCAACCCCGAACGGGGGAGATGAAATAACTGAAGCTGGTCCGAGACCAGTGAAGCCCGCTCGACCCCGAACGACGGAGATAGAAGATCTGATAAGCACAACCCCGAACGGGGGAGATGAAATAACTGAAGCTGGTCCGAGACCAGTGACGGTCGCTCGACCCCGAATGGGGGAGATGAAATAACTGAAACTGGTCCGAGACCAGTGAAGACTACTCGACCCCGAACGGGGGAGATAGAAGATCTGATAAGCTCAACCCCGAACGGGGGAGATGAAATAACTGAATCTGGTCCAAGACCAGTGACGGTCGCTCTACCTCGAACGGGGGAGATGAAATATCTGATACGCTCGACCCCGAGCGGGGGAGATAAAATATCTGATAAGCTCGATCCCAAACGGGGGAGAAAGAATATCCGATAGGCTGGTATGTGAAGACAGGAGTTTAACGTCGCCGCTAGACGGTCTTCAAGCCGGGGTTTTTATAGTCGCCGGTTCGACACTAGAGTTTAACGTCGCCGCTCGACAGTCTTCAAGCCGGGGTTTTTATAGTCACCGGTTCGACTCTAGAGTTTAACGTCGCCGCTCTACGGTCTTCAAACCGAGGTTTTTATAGTCGCCGGTTCGACTCTAGAGTTTAACGTCGCTGCTCGACGGTCTTCAAGCCGGGGTTTTTATAGTCGTCGGTTCGACTCTAGAGTTTAACGTCGCCGCTCGACGGTATTCAAACCGGGGTTTTTTTAGTCGCCGGTTCGACTCTAGAGTTTAACGTCGCCGCTCGATGGTCTTCAAGCCGGGGTTTTTATAGTGACCGGTTCGACTCTAGAATTTAACGTCACCGCTCAACGGTCTTCAACAATGAGCTTGCAAATCAGATAATATACGTCCGACCGATCGGCACGGGGTCTTCGACATCGAGCCGGTGGCTCGGATAATATACGCCCGGCCGATCAGCACGGGGACTTCGACATCGAGCCGATGCCTCGGATAATATACGCCCGGCCGACCGGCATGGGGACCGGCATGGGGAGATTGTTGGTCCCCGTATGTGTTTTGATGTGATCAACGAAGTTGGTTAGGTCCTGCTTTGTGTTTGATCCCTGTGTCTGAGTGTGCAGGAGCTTAGAGCGCAGGAAGTCGAGCGGAAGACATAGATAGCGAGAAGGACGGCACGGGAAGGGAGCCGATGGGCTCGGTGCGTCCGAAGGACGAGAGAGTTGCGGAAGAGTACTCTGGTGGACGAGAAGAACGTGCACGGCGTTCGAGGGACGAGAAGATAGACGGAAGCCTGCTCGAGGAGAAGGCCGAAAAATTGGATTCGGGTGATCCCTATTTCGGTTGGCCGCAATCACCCAAACAAACGGAGCCTTGGAAGTCAAACCAAAGAAGAATAGAGTTGAGAAGACTGCTCGAGGCGCCTTCAACCAATGTTGGAGGCGCCTCAAGCCTAGTCTGAGGCGCCTCAAGAGGCGCCTCAGACCTGCTTTGAGGCGCCTTCAGCCTGGTCAAATGTGACCGTTCGCAGCGGATAGAGTTCTATCCGATACATCGAGTTGGAGGCGCCTTGGACCCTCGGGATAGATTTTTTAGGAGCTATATAAAGGCCCCTGGAGCTAAGAAAGAAACAACAACTCAAGCAATCAACTGTGTAGTCTTTCCTAACAATAATTCTAAGCTTCCAAAGTGTAAAAGGCTTCTCCGCATTCAGAGAAGGAGACGTTTTCGAGTGTACTTTTCATCGCCCTGGATTAATAACCCTCTTGGTTGTAACCAGGTTAACTTCTGATTTCCTTTTCAGTTCTGTTTCTTTACTTCTGATATTTGATTATTGCTATTGCACTTTGTGAGTTGAAAATTCCGAGGAGGGTATAGTTTTTATTTTTCAAAATCAATTCATCCCCCCTCTTGCTGGCCTCCGTTACACCTACACCTGTGCCCCTGAAGATTGTGGATTGCTAGTCATTCTCTTCTGTGATTCCTTATTTGAATGGCAATTATCCTTGAACAAAAACTGAATATCAAAATAAAAACATCAAAATCTACCCTGTTTGAAAAAATGACACAAGAAGACCAAAAGGTTCCTACCAAATCTACTAAGTTGTTACACCCATTAAGTTCCAACAACCTGCTGATTTTACAAGTTAACACAAGGTATGCAATGAAAGTAATGTGAATTAAAAAATCCATGATTATCACCCCAAAAAAGGACTAACTCGGAAATATAACCTAAGGCCCAAATCAAGTTGACCATGTACAACAAGCATCCACTTTTTCAAAAATCATAGAGTAAATATGGATAGGCAGCTAACTAAGCTCAACTTCATAAGTATGGAATCAACCAACATAATGATGAAAAGAAACACTCAAAAAATGAATTATTTCTCACTTATTTCAACTCAGATGCTAGGGGTTTTGTTGAGTGAGCATGAAGACAGAAAATAAATGTCTATTACCACATTTTGGTATTGTATCACTATATATGGATAATTCAGAGCTAACTCCTTAAAAACCTGGTAACATGCCTTTATCTCTTTGCATGTCCTTACAAAGGATTAGCCGATTACTGGTATGCTTGGTTTAATTCAATTTCTGGCCTCTCGGTACATAAGAAGAATTCATTCTTCTAACCAAATGATTGGCCTTTTCTATAATAGATAACTACGAAACTGCAGAAGCTAAGCACATCACTTTGATATTGATACTAGTGTTAAATAATTGTTCCCAGTTTAGCAGTACTTCCCTACATGAAATTGTTTCACAAAGAATAAAAGAGCTTTATCACTAAGCATTTTGAAGCACTGTCAATGTGATGGGTACATCTAGAACAAAAAATTGTGAATACAAGTTTTCCCATGGGTCAACAATTATAATAATAAAAGGGAGAAAAATTCTCCTTTGATCTCATTGTACAATTAACTGGACATTAATCGCAATATGCTACAAGTGTGTAACATACATGATCTTTCAATAGAACAAGTCGTTGTCATCCAATCATTGTACTGAACACGAAGGTATGCGCTAATAGGACTAAGATTAGGTAATGAAGAAAAGAAACTTTATTACCTTTTCTTCTTCCCTCCGCTCTTTTTCTTTCATTTTTTCTTGCAAATGAGCAATATAACCCTCAAAAATCTCTTTTGCAAAATTGTCATCACAAATTGACCTTATGACAAAAAGAAATCAAATATTTATGCTAGTAGGGGAAAAAATATATACATGAACAATGAGATTGCCACTACCTATAATTCTGGCTCTCTTCAATTAGCGATATGCACTCCTCCCACTTGGAAGATGCAGTAATTTCCTACAGTGAAAAAAGTTAAATGGGACTACTTGACACAAAAGATAAAATCCACCAAAAGGTTAGTGAAATATCTACCTCGATTGAATATAACAGATCAGAGAAATAATCTGCAAGACGTTGGCGCTTTTTAGCCTCTTTTTCCTCTTTCTCCCTAAGCCTTTCGAGTAATTCATCATAAATGAGCTACATATATCGAAAAGCTTCACATGGTATGTAAATACTAGCTTACAAAATGAACCATATTATAATTACTATTATTGTGCAAAAAAATCTTCATTGGTAACTTTACATGGAACCATGTTAAGTACAAATTGTTACAAAGCATCATGGTGAATGTGTGAAACTAAGATGCCTAAGAAACCTTTGGCTAAAAATTGGTTTGTGAATACCAGATACATTTAAGGAAAGGTATCATTGGGAGAGTTACAAGTAAAACTGAAGTAATTTTTCTAATAAATTCTGAATTTTTCCCACTCATTGTCTCATGAATTCTTCAAATTTTGCAAACATTTTTTGGAAATACCACATGGAACCATGTAAATATGAATTGTTATAAAGTCATCATAGCCAAGTGTGAAACTAAAATGCCAAACAAACCTATGGTTAAAATTTGGTTTGCAAATCACAGGTACATTTAAGGAAAAAGGACCATTAGGAAAATTACAAGTAAAAAATTTAAAAGTATTTTGAAAGAAGAAATTGAGGTTTTTTTCCACTCATTGCCTCATGAATTCTTGCAATTTTGCAAACAGTTGGACTTCCATTAGTTTGTATGTATTTCAGTATGAGAAAAATTTCTTCATGCCATCAGATATAAGCAACCCATACAAGATTTCTCTGGAAGAAAAGATTTCAAGGCTGTAAAAAGGCTCCTTACATATAGGAAACAAGAGTTCTGAAACATGCTGTCCACATGATATCAGTACTAAAAATTGATATGAAATACCCAACCAAAGACAAACTAAATGAAAGCAGACGCTTGCAATCTCAGTTAGGTTAGAAAAGACCTTAGCTCTTGAACTACCAGAAGCATAGCAAACTAGATTTTGAAAGGAAAAGAAAAACCATGTGTTTGCACTATAAAGCATTGCTTCCCCACTGGAGGAGAGGTATTGCATATAGAAAAGAGCAGAGAGGATGCATGATTCGAAAAGAAAGAGTTCCTGAAAGTAAGAGTAATGCTAGTCTACAGAAGTTCCAGCTATCATGTTTTCTTAGGTCCGTATTTGTAGAACATCATCTCAATGTTAAATTTTTTTTAAAAGAGAAAATATTAAAATAAATAGATAAAAAAATGAAATATGGAAACTACTTTCAAGCTTATCTCAGACACTCCTTTCTGGATATCAATATCTGCAATACTATTTTTGAAGTCCTCGAATGTCCATGACAAAGTCAAAGTAATCTGGATGAAGTTAATAATATCATTAGGGACCTGTACAAGCTGAAAACAAATATAAATAGAATACAAACGGATTACTTTTCCAATCTTCATTGCATCTTTAATTTGAATTTTCTCTTCATGATACTGCAAAAAGAACATAGTAAAACATGAATAAAAATATCACAACACTACATATGAAAGACAGTACCAACACTCAGAGAAAGAAATCCCTTGTGTTTCATCATGGTGCACCAATTATTTTTGCTACCACCAATAAATCATTCATAGTACACCCCTTGCTATAATTACATGCTCTTATTGCAATAACAAACAATTGACAGCCCAAATTCCTCAAATTTATAGGTAGATTCCCAATAAATCCGTGTCCCACTAAGGTATCAAGTAATGCATTATCATAATGTCACAGTCATAATCATGAAGCAAATAGGGCAGCAGAAAGTCATTTCAGGGATAAGACAAGCAATTGACTAGTTATTTCAGGAGAAAGCATGAACACATGGAATGAGATACAAGAAATGAATTGGTATAATTTCAAGTAGAAATCACTACTTGTGGCCGTGAAACAAATTTCCAACCTTCTTTTGAAGCTCCACTAAATAATTTTCAAATAGATCCTCACGCTCTCTTGGACGCTCAACAGCACTGAAACGTTCATCGTCCTCAAATATGGATATAGCCTTTCTGCATAAATTGACAACCATTTAAGTATAAATTGCTGACAAAACATCAAAAGCAAACATAAGTCCTACAAAGCAATAAAATAAGACTCCCATGGAATCCATCTGGTTTAAAAGGTAAAATATTTTAAAATTGTTAATAACATGAAAATATCAAATACAACCCACCATCGAGTCTGTGATGTCAGTTCCTTGCATTCCTACAAAAAAAAAACAATGTAAATTGAATGATTAAGAGCAAAGGGAGCCACATTTACAATATTTACTTCTAACATTCTTGTAAAATCTTCCCGTGCTTTCTTCTGTTTGATCCGCTTCTCCTCAGTCTCTTGTTTTTTTCCTTTGACCCAAATACTGTACAAGAAGACAACTCTGATAAGCAGCCAAATGACATTTTGGAATACAAACTCAGTCAAATACAGAATGGCAGACTAAAATATCGCACCATAACATGATAAACCATTTCCAATATCAAAATTCACGAATAAAACTTTATACAAAAGTTTACCTCATTAAATGCTTGTTTTCTTTCTCCAAGAGTTTTCAAAGCACTATATCTTTTGTCGTTGATGATAATCCTCATTGCCTACAAATTGGAACAATAAAACCACATGTCAACAAATGTACTATAAAAGTATAAAGGCATCTCCTGACTCTTTACATAAAATTTGAAACAAAGAAATGAAAAAAAAAAAAAAAAGAAAGAAAGAAAAAATATTACCTGCTCCCATGTCCAATCAGACTCAACGTTGACAGATTCCAGTAAAGCCAAAAAAAGGGATATATCAGTTACAAACCCTCATTTACTATCAAAACAAATGAAACATAACAAAAGGAAATAATGTACAAAATTAATGAAAGGACAAAGAATACCATGTACTAATATGAGACATAACACACCACTGACATTTTAGTGGAACATTGACATACATTGATGAAAGTAATTTAACTCTGAATTACTTTAATTTAAGTAGCAATAGCAATCATAAATAGAAATAGTAACTTCATGAAAAGAAAACATAAAATAAGCATAATTATTCAATTGACACCTTTTTCCGTCAATAGCAGTGTGCTCTTGTCAGTCAGAAGAGCTCTGTTCTGTAGAATTTGATTGTACAGTTTGTGCCTTTTTTCATCAGATATAGAAGGTTAAGCCAGGAGACTACAAAATTTTCATCTAAGAAGAATTAACAAATGCAAAAAAAAATTTTAAAAAAAATCTTACTGGAACAGTCACAGAGGTAGCCAAAGGTTGCTGTTGATGGCAAGGTGCAACAAGAGGTACACTCTGAGTTCCAGGTGTTGCCCAGGTTTGTGTCCTCGAAGGGGTCACCTGTGTTGCTGGTTGATACTGAACTGGAGCATTTATGGTATTTGGTGCCTGAACATAAGATGTTGCAAACTGCAATCCAATACTGTAACATCAAACAGTCGATCAATATGAAGGTATGCTAGCTTTTCTTTGTAGCTTTGGAGCCTTACCGTGTATGATGAAGAAAGAGGCACTGTTGCACTTGGAAGATTAGGCACATTGTTTGGCACTTGAGCATTTTGTTGAGGTGGTAGCGGCCCAGATGAGATAGGTCTACTTGCTTGAACATATGACATTGGAATTGCTTGGGATGATGGTGGCACTTGACCTGGTTGGCCTGGTATTGGAGGCAATTGCTGTGTTGATTGAGAAAAATGAGGCATTTGAGTTTGGCCAACAGGCATGGCAATATTTGGCGCTGGCATTCTTTGGGGGGATAGGCCTGAATTGCTGAGAGGCAGCTGGGACAAATTGTGGGGCTGGAACCATTGTCCTGTACTACAATATTCACATGACAACTTGATCACAGTTAAAATAAAAAAATAAAGGGAAAAAAATGTAAAAAAAAATGAAGCAGACTTACCTGTACAGGCATGGAGGCACCAAAATTTAGTGGTGGACCAGCAGAACCCACTACTGGAGGTCTTAGGGGCTATAAAATGGCATGTGACCTAATTATCATGATGTAATATTGAGAAAAATGAAACAAAATAAAATACTAGAGAGACATCAAGGCACACAATAGGCACACAATACCTGTGCCCTGAAGATTGTGGATTGCTAGTCATTCTCTTCTGTGATTCCTGATTTGAGTGGCAATTATCCTTGAACAAAAGCTGAATATCAAAATAAAAACATCAAAATATACTGTGTTTGAAAGAATGACACAAGAAGACAAAAAGGATCTTACCAAATCTACTAACCTGTTACACCCATTAAGTTCCAAGAACCCGCTGATTTTACAAGTTAACACAAGATATTGCAATGAAAGGAATGTGAATTAAAAAATCCATGATTATCACCCCAAAAAAGGACTAACTCAGAAATATAACCTAAGGCCAAATCAAGTTGACCATGTACAACAAGCATCCACTTTCCAAAAATCATGAAGTAAATATGGACAGGCAGCTAACTAAGCTCAACTTCAGAAGTATGGAATCAACTAACATAATGATGAAAAGAAATACTCAAAAAATGAATTATCTCCCACTTACTTCAACTCAGATGCTAGGGATTTTGTTGAGTGAGCATGAAGACAGAAAATAAATGTTTATTACCACATTTTGGTATTGTATCACTATATATGGATAATTCAGAGCCAACTCCTTAAAAAGCTGGTAACATGCCTTTATCTCTTTGCATGTGCTTACAAAGGATTAGCCCATTACTGGTATGTTTGGTCTAATTCAATTTTCGACCAAAGCTCTCCGGCCCGGTTCGAATTGCAATTTTCGATGACACCGGATCAAGAAAAAGGAGAAGTCTCCACATCCGGGTCAAGAGAAGAAGAGTATGAAGAAGCTTCCACCTCCACAAGTCGAGTCGAATCTATTGGAGGAGCATCATTATTAGATCAAGAGGAAGCATCTACCTCTGGATCAAAAGGAGGATTAAGTGTTATCCCTACACATGAAGGTATAACTAGTTTAATTAATAATAAAAATCATATTATATGTTTTGAGTGTAGGGAGCATGGGCATTACAAGAGCAAATGCCCTAAATTGGTCAAGAAAAAGAGCCAAGTGACACCAAAGGGTAAGGAGAAGCCCAAAGAGACCGCTCTCTCAACAAAGAAGAGCAAGGAGCACATTGTGTGCTTTTTGTGCAACCAAAAGAGACATTATAGAAGTCAATGTCCCAAGGGGAAGAAAGTGGTCAAGGCTCAAGAAGGAAGCACAAATCAAGGGGGAGCCTCCAAGATAAAACGAAAGGTATCATTTATTTAGCCTACCACTTTAAATAATGGTAAAAAGCATGCTAGTTCTAATTTATATCATTTTAATGCTATTTACCATAAACATAGGAAGCATGATAGCATTAAGGGAAATCATATGGCTCTTCATGCTAAAACTGCCACACCTAGGGTTAGGAAGGTAGATAAGAATTTAGGCAATAACTCTAATGACCATAGTTATAAGCCTAGAAATAGAAACACTCATGGACTTAATGATAAATCAAAAACTAAGGATTTATGGAAAGAAAATCAAGTCTTGAGGTCAAGACTTGATAAAATGGAAAAGACCCTAAAAAGGATGGAAAACATCCTAAAAGGGCAAAATGAGAAAAGCCTAGGTTTAGGACAACAAAGGTCATCCAAGGGCCATAGAAGTTTGGGATACAAACCTAAAATAAAAAGGAATGTGCCTTCTTACCATATGGTTCCATATAATTATGAAACCAACCCTAGGTCAAATGGTCAAGTCAAAAGGACTAGGGAGGTTATCCCTAAGAGTATTTTTGCAACAAATGTGACTAAAACTTCTGATAAGTCTAAGAAAGTCACAAAGAATGCCACAAGGGAAGCAATCCCTAGGGTTGACCTAGAAAATGTGACCAAGGCCCTTAAAAAGCCTAGCAAGGTCATTAGGAAGGTATCTAGAGAAGTTATCCCTAGTGAATACCTAGAGCATCCAAGGAGCACCAATAGGTTTTGGGTTCCTAGGAGCATTTTCTCTACCCCTTAGATGGGTTAGAGAGTGTCAACTCAAATTGAAAGGGTAGTTAACCTAATCATGATGAAGTTGACACTTGGAGGGCATTTTCAAGGTTATTATTAACTTTTGAAAATGAAAAGGACAAATGGTTACTCTTGTAAGAGTAAAATGTGCCAAACCTTGAGAAATTGTGTTTCTAAATTAAATTGGCACAATTGGGATAATAATAAGAACTACCAAGTTGATATTTTGGTAGTTTCTTAAGGGATTAAAGGCAATTTATGCCTTAACTCAATTGGTTACTCTTGGAAGAGTAGTTTGTGTCAAAATCGGTCGATCGATTGGGTGAGTCCCCGCGACAAGCTTTCTTCCAATCGATTAGTGGATCGATTGGGGATAAGCGTCGTGCAAATAGAGAGCCTCCCAATCGATCGACCGATCAATTTGGAGCCTCCAATCGATCAGTGGATCGATTAGGAGGTGTGGCTTTCACGCGATAAGCCCTGGATCGATCAGTCGATCGATCCAGGCAATTCCTAAGAGTACAGAGGCGCTCTGAATCGATCAGCCGATCGATCCAAAGCCTCCCCAATCGATTGGGAGCAATCCAATCGATTGGGATCCGACCATTGGCGTCGTATTTAGCTAGTGGCGTGCGATTTCTTCGATAGCTCTCGACCAAAACTCACGACCTTCTTCTCCAGCGAGCACAGATCTTCACAGCGACTTCACAATTCTCACGCCATATCTTGAAGGTTCTTGGAGGTTTTCTAAGTCAAGAGGCCAGGAAGAAGCTAGGGTTAGGATTTATTGTGCATATCTCGTAAGCTTTTGCTTATTCTGTATTTCCCTTTCCTTCTTCTTGTACTGAGAGTGTTGTAGGGCTTTTCCGCCTTTGGTAGTTACCAAAAAGGAGTGTTTTTCATAGTGGAGGGTGTGTGAGTGCGTGGATCCTTTGATTAGTCACCTCTTGTGAGGTGGATACCAAGTAAATCCTATTGTTAGCGTTGTGTATTGTGTTTCTTTGTATTTCCGCTGCATATCTTTGAAGAAACAAGCAACGTCAAGCAAGAGGAGCCGCGCCGAGATATTCACCCCCCCCCCCCTTTAGCTCCATTTTCGGTCCCAACAAAAAGGAGAACTCGGAAATATAACCTAAGGCCAAATCAAGTTGACCATGTACAATAAGCATCCACTTTCCAAAAATCATGAAGTAAATATGGACAGACAGCTAACTAAGCTCAACTTCAGAAGTATGGAATCAACCAACATAATGATAAAAAGAAACACTCAAAAAATGAATTATCTCCCACTTACTTCAACTCAGATGCTAGGGATTTTGTTGAGTGAGCATGAAGACAGAAAATAAATGTTTATTACCACATTTTGGTATTGTATCACTATATATGGATAATTCAGAGCCAACTCCTTAAAAACCTGGTAGCATGCCCTTATCTCTTTGCATGTCCTTACAAAGGATTAGCCCATTATTGGTATGTTTGGTCTAATTCAATTTCTGACCTCTCGGTACATAAGAAGAATTCATTCTTCTAACCAAATGATTGGCCTTTTCTATAATAGATAACTACGAAACTGCAGAAGCTAAGCACGTCACTTTGATATTGATACTAGTGTTAAATAATTGTTCCCAGTTTAGCAGTACTTCCCTACATGAAATTGTTTTGCAAAGAATAAAAGAGCTTTATCACTAAGCATTTTGAAGCACTGTCAGTGTGATGGGTACATCTAGAACAATAAATTGCGAATATAAGTTTTCTCATGGGTCAACAATTATAATAATAAAAGGGAGAAAAATTCTCCTTTGATCTCATTGTACAATTAACTGGACATTAATCACAATATGCTACAAGTGCGTAACATACATGATCTTTCAACAGAACAAGTCGTTGTCATCCAATCCATGTACTGAAGACGAAGGTACGTGCTAATAGGACTAAGATTAGGTGATGAAGCAAATACACAATATTAAGGCCTAAACTGAAAAGAACTAATTCTCCGTAAAAACCACAAACATCAATATTTAGTTTTCGATGTGTCAAATTATTCGATAACCTCACAATTATCTATCCTAAAATGATCAAGATAACAGGAGATCAAAATTGCCATAATTGGTCTAGACATGCCCATGCCACTGAAAAACGAAAATGTCCTCAAGAATCTATTCTTGCCGTCAAATTTTCAACCGTTTTAATTTGGTATGAGAAATGGAAATACAAGAGCTTGAGAGGACAGGTGGACGAGGGAAAACGCTTTCCATCAGGGAGCCTCCGCGGCCATCGCTACCATGCTATACTACTGTGTCAGAACGACATAGGGTTTTCAAGGATCACGAGCAAGCAATTCGAAGAAAAAAAAACACATGTTTTTGCCCAAAGAAATCGTGAGGTAGAGGATGGATTCGTCTCGTAGCTCTTCTCGTCGCTCTTCTTCGCAGGGATGCACGAGAATGGGGCGAGAGGGGAAGAAGGAAGAGGGCAGGGTTTTGGGCTGCCGAGATTAGCAAACCCGCCCAGATGCGAATCACTAGGTTTAGGTTTGGGTGTTGGGTTTTATACGTAGCGGGAGCTTTGACTGCCGACGTCAAGATAGATGACGAAGCCCGCCCCAATCCTGGTCGGGACTCTCGGCCCGGTTCGAATCGGTCCATTTTTACCAAAATTAAATAAATTTAAAGCTACAAACATTAATAATTAAGGCATTTTAAGATTCTGTTATCCAAATTTTATTATCAGAGTATTTTATTTTACTCTCCCCTAGATAAAATAAAATGTAATTTTTCTGGACCACGCAATTATAATTTTTTTAATGATACTGTGTCTCAATCAAACATATGGTATGAAATATACAAATCTAATTTGATCAACTTGAACCATTTTTCTTTTATTTATTAAAGTTTAACCACAAACTTCAAGGACGATAAATCTTTACAAAAACCATCACAAGTCTACTATTCGAAATTGACGGTTAAATTATAAAAAAAAAGTACAAAACATGTGGCTGGAATCGTTTTACGCGCACTTGGCCCAGCCCTCCTCCGCGTCCTGGTAGGGGGAGCACGAATCGCAGAGGCGCCGCACGCGATCAAGGACGTGGTTGGCGGGGCAGAGGGCGTCGCAGCTCGCGCAGGCAACCCGGCGGAGGCGGCGAGCGACCAAGAAGTTGGCGCCGTGGACCGACGCGTCGCAGGTCCAGCAGAGAAAGGCCGCCGCCGCCTCGCAGAACACCACCGCCTCGCCGCAGCAGAGCTCGCACGTCTGCTTCATCTCCAAAAATCCTCAAAAGCGGCGATATGTACCAGCCAGAAGAGAGATTCGCAAAGAAAGCTCGCATTCGATCGACCGAGCTCGAAGATTATATATGGAATGGAAAAGGGGGGGACTTTTGGATTTTATGGCGGTCGCGTAGAGCCATCTCTGTCCACATGCCTAGTCTACATCGAATTGTTTCAATTTCTTCCTGTTTAATTTATGGTCGCCCTTTTTCTCCCACATTTCCAATATTTTTTTATCATTTATTTAGATTAAGTAAATCATCGTCTCATTCTTTTTCGGGATAAATAATAAATTATAGTTTTTTAAGAAAATAAAATATAATCATTTAGAAAATTTATAATTTTAAATTATTCATAATATATATTAAAAAAATAAAAGAATAATATAAGTTTAATCTAAATTAAAAAGAGCGATAATACTATTAGTTAAGCTTGATAAAAAAACTTAAGCTCGAACTTGGTAAGATTCCTAATAAATAAGTTTGAATAAGTTTAATAAATAAATAAATAAATAAGTTTCAACATTATTAAATTTTCACTGTAAAGCAAATAGTTGGTTTGAGAGATAAAAGGATCGGATAGTTAAGCGAAAATGATTTAGAAGTACTTAAGTTATAGACATTTGGGAATTGGGATGCATGTAAATGTTAATTTATGCTCTAAAAATTTAGTGTTATTCAACAAACAAAAGATTTGTTGCAGAGAGAGAACAATAGATATAGTTAAGAATGATTCTTTGGGAGATATAGGTTTTTTTTTGGGAAACAATATAATTAATGTGTCCTTAAAAAAGGTATTGCTATTTTCTGAAAAAAAAATAATTAGGGAGTAAAACTAATATTTTGTTGGATACGATTTTGCAAATCAAAATCTTGGTGTCATCGATCGTTGAAAGTTAAGTTTGACTTCAAAATCGAAATCTACGTTTCGCGTAAATAAATCTGGATTATTAATTTGCTCAAAACCGCTTACGGGTGAATGAGAAATTAATTATTCAAAGATGTGCTCAAATTAATATTAAGGAAAAAAAATGGGTTTTAGTCCCACATCATTCACCGGTGAGAGCCACCATTTCCTTATATGTGTTGTTGTATTAATGTTGTTAATACAAAAGCACAGGTGCTCTCTACCCCTCGCACCTGCGAACCCGCCACCTGCGTAATGGGCGCTTTGTTGGCGCACTTTACATGTGGCATGGTTGGGTGACGCCATGGGGCGGTGACGAGGCAGTGCCTATGTGGCACGTGACTGTGTAAAGAGCAATGACTGGATTGGGCGAACAGATGGTAACCGTCGGATCAAAAATGAGGATAGATCGCAAGTAGATGCGATCTGGAGCGTCAAATTCTAATCTGGCCTAGAAGAGGAAGGCTTGATTTGAAGCGTCGGAGTAAATATTATAAAAAGGTTGCTACGGTAATCAAGAAATTCCTTCCATCATGAAAAGATCTAGAGGAACGAAGCGGGCAGTCGACGAGATATCCAACCTGACGGAACCAAAAGCCAAGAAGCCGAAACAACTGAAACAGAAGGCTCAAGGCAAGAAGTTCAAGGGCACGTGCTATAACTGTGGAAAGTCAGGACACATGTCCAAGGACTGCTGACGCCCGAAGAACACAACTAAGAGTCAGAAGAATGTTACGAACCAGGTCGCAACTTCTGCTGACATAGATCTCAGCACCATGGATCTCACTGTGATCGTGTTTGAAGCCAACATGGTGGACAACCCGAAGCAGTGGTCGATCGATACTGGAGCGACCCGCCACGTCTATTCTGACAAGGCAATGTTCTCCAAGTACACCATGATAAGTGGAAGAAAGCTATATATGGGCAATTCCATGATGTCTCCGATTGTTGGACTCGGAAAAGTAGTTCTAAAAATGATGTCTGGGAAGGAGCTAACTCTCATTGATGTGCTCCATATTCCTAACATCAGGAAGAACTTAGTTTCTGGACCGGCACTTGTTAAAGTCGAATTCAAACTAGTGTTCCAGTCCAACAAATTTATACTTACGAAGAACAGTGTCTTCGTAGGAAAGGGGTATTTGGAACAAAGTTTGTTCAAGATGGTTGTAATGACCGTACACTGTGATTTTGATGGTAATAAAATAAAAACTTCCATCTATGTTATTAAGTGTTTCAATTTATGGCATGATCGGCTTGGGCATGTCAATAATAATACTCTGAAACATCTCGTCAAACTAAATTTATTACCAAACATTGATGTTGATGAAACACAAAAATGTGAAGTGTGCGTGGAAGTGAAAATAACGAGACTATCTTTTCATTCAGTGGAAAGGTCGACGACTCCTCTAGAATTAGTACATAGTGATCTATGTGACTTAAAATTCATGCAAACTAGAGGAGGTAAAAAGTACTTCATTACTTTTATCGATGATTGCACGAGGTTCTGTTGATTGCCGGTCGGACGGCGCTCCGGCGAACCTGCAAAGAAGTCGGGCCGGGAAGGGGTTCCCGGCAATGACCCTCCGACGCTCAAGTCAGGCAAGCGGACAGCAAAGAAGTGGCTCCGAATATCCGAGAATGCGTACCTCCGGCGAAGTGTGAGGACCCTTATATAGGGCTACGGGAGCTTGGTGCATACAAACCGAGGTGCACACGTGTCCTATACCATACCGCAGCATGGGCTTGTCAGAAGAGCATGTCTGACGCCATACTGCTACAGTCTGAGCGTCTCTTTGATGGGACAGCAGAATCCTTTGTCGTACGATACAGAGTATGGCCTAGTCATCGAACATGTCTATTATCAGCAACAGGAGTTACTAAGATGACGTCCCTACTGTCACATACCTTTTGACTTCCTCTTCCCGGATCAACCATCAAGCCGCTCAGCCAGAACATTCGCCTTTGATCTGGCGTAGGTGTTCGCCCATCCGGGAAGGTTCAGGGTCGTCGCATGCTCGGCTCTCATAGCCTGACATCCTGGCCGAGCGGGCAAACTACTCGGCATGCTTCCGTTCGGCTCGGCATGCTTTCGTTCGGCCCGGCATGCTTCCGTTCGGCCCCGGCATCCTTCCGTTCGGCCCGGCATGCTTCCGTTCGGCTCAGCATCCTTCCATTCGGCCCGCCATCCTTCCGTTCGGCCCGGCATGCTTCCGTTCGGCTCGGCATGCTTCCGTTCGGCCCGGCATCCTTCCGTTCGGCTCGGCATGCTTCCGTTCGGCCCGACATGCTTCCGTTCGGCCCGGCATCCTTCCGTTCGGCTCGGCATGCTTCCGTTCGGCTCAGCATGCTTCCGCTCGGCCCGGCATCCTTCCGTTCGGCTCGACATGCTTCCGTTCGGCCCGACATCCTTCCGTTCGGCTCGGCATGCTTCCGTTCGACCCGGCATGCTTCCGTTCGGCTCAGCATGCTTATGTTCGGCGCGAACTTGGGGTTGAACTTCACGTGCCTTTGACCCTCCGCCCATGAGGGTCCCCCGTCCTTACCACCGGATCGCATGCCTCCCCTTCAAGTCTAGTCGAAGGAGGCGCATAGTCCGACTGACTGGACGCCCGTAGTGCCTAGCGGCGCATCCAAGAAATCATCCTCCGCTTCTCCTCGTTAATCACTGCTCATCCCACCTCTCTTGCGTTTTGCAAGGGATTTCTACAAGTGTTTTGAATATCTGGTCCGCTCGGGTCTTCATCTGGCCGGAGGGTTTATAGTCGCCGGCGTGACCCGATTTTTAACGTCGGAGTTCGACGGTCTTCCGCTCGGGAGTTTATAGATGCCGGCTCGTCTCTCGATATTTAACGTCGGAGCTCGACGGTCTTCCGCTCGGGAGTTTATAGACGCCGGCTCATCTCTCGATATTTAACGTCGGAGCTCGACGGTCTTCCGCTCGGAAGTTTATAGACGCCGGCTCGTCTCTCGATATTTAACGTCGGAGCTCGACGGTCTTCCGCTCGGATGATTTATAGACACCGGCTCGTCTCTCGATATTTAACGTCGGCGCTCGACGGTCTTCCGCTCGGCAGTTTATAGACGCTGGCTCGTCTCTCGATATTTAAAGTCGGAGCTCGACGGTCTTCCGCTCGGAAGTTTATAGACGCCGGCTTGTCTCTCGATTTTTAACATCGGAGCTCGACGGTCTTCCGCTCGGAAGTTTATAGACGCCGGCTCGTCTCTCGATTTTTAACGTCGGAGCTCGACGGTCTTCCGCTCGGAAGTTTATAGACGTCGGCTCGTCTCTCGATTTTTAACGTCGGAGCTCGACGGTCTTCCGCTCGGCTGTTTATAGACGCCGGCTCGTCTCTCGATAACATCAGAGCTCGACGGTCTTCCGCTCGGATGATTTATAGACGTCGGCTCGTCTCTCGATATTTAACGTCGGCGCTCGACCATCTTCCGCTCGGCAGTTTATAGACGCCGGCTCGTCTCTCGATATTTAACGTCGGAGCTCGACGGCCTTAAAGGCTAACTTTGACACAGCCGCCCGGCGGACACATTAACCATCCTTTAAAATCTTTTTTACTTCCTGCATTACAAGGACGTGGGCAACTATACATAAAATGAATTACATCGGCGTACCTCTCACCCAGCTCGGTGAAAAGGGATCGGGGCAAGTGGTGCTTCCCCTTGAATGCCGACCGACTCTTCATCTCGGCCCCATGTTGAGATATTCTCCGGTCGGAACTCTGCTGCCGCTCGGCCTGCGGATGCTGACGTCGCCTGTTGCTTTAGGCGCTCGGCTTGCGTCTTTTGTTTCTGTTGCTCCACGAGCTTGGCTGCTCTTACCTCGATTAGAGCGTCGAGCTCCTCCTGGGAGAGCATCATGGTGTGCGGTCGTCCAGCTTCGCCCATCTCTTCCGCTCGGATGCAGGTGCGTTCCCACAGACGGCGCCAAATTGATCCTGTCCGAATCGCTGAGTCAACGGACGCTGGGCACGTGGTGCTCTCCTTGTCGTTGACGTAGATCTTCGGCCGGTCGGACGACGCTCCGGCGAACCTGCAAAGAAGTCGGGCCGGGAAGGGGTTCCCGGCGACGACCCTCCGACGCTCAAGTCAGGCAAGCCGACAGCAAAGAAGTGGCTCCGAATATCCAAGAATGCGTACCTCCGGCGAAGTGTGAGGACCCTTATATAGGGCTACGGGAGCTTGGTGCATACAAACCGAGGTGCACACGTGTCCTTTACCATACCGCAGCATGGGCTTGTCAGAAGAGCATGTCTGACGCCATACTGCTACAGTCTGAGCATCTCTTTGATGGGACAACAGAATCCTTTGTCGTACGATACGGAGTATGGCCTAGTCATCGAACATGCCTATTGTCAGCAACAGGAGTTACTAAGATGACGTCCCTACTGTCCCATACCTTTTGACTTCCTCTTCCCGGATCAACCATCAAGCCGCTCAGCCAGAACATTCGCCTTTGATCTAGCGTAGGTGTTCGCCCATCCGGGAAGGTTCAGGGTCGTCGCATGCTCGGCTCTCATAGCCTGACATCCTGGCCGAGCGGGCAAAATGCTCGGCATGCTTCCGTTCGGCTCGGCATGCTTCCGTTCGGCCCGGCATGCTTCCGTTCGGCCCCGGCATCCTTCCGTTCGGCCCGGCATGCTTCCGTTCGGCTCAGCATGCTTCCGTTCGGCCTGCCATCCTTCCGTTCGGCCCTGCATGCTTCCGTTCGGCTCAGCATGCTTCCGTTCGGCCCGGCATGCTTCCGTTCGGCCCGGCATCCTTCCGTTCGGCTCGGCATGCTTCCGTTCGGCCCGGCATCCTTCCGTTCGGCTCGGCATGCTTCCGCTCGGCCCGACATCCTTCCGTTCGGCTCGGCATGCTTCCGTTCGGCTCGGCATGCTTCCGTTCAGCCCGGTATACTTCCGTTCGACTCAGCATGCTTATGTTCGGCGTGAACTTAGGGTTGAACTTCACGTGCCTTTGACCCTCCGCCCTTGAGGGTCTCCCGTCCTTACCACCGGATCAGCGATATTTGTCGGATATGTCCAAAACAATAGTGCATATCGTTTCATAGTTTATAAGTCAGACATTCCTGATATTCATGTGGGTACAACCATAGAATCTCAGAATGCAATATTTTTTGAAGACGTGTTCCCAAATAAGAAGGAAAACGTTCAAAGTGATAACAATGGAAGTTCTAACGAAAATGACGTTTCTGAAGTTAGTTGTCATAAAAGGACTATTGACAATCAAAGTGAAGAGCCACGTTAGAGCAAATGAGCTAGAGTTGAGAAATCGTTCGGGCTAGACATCATGACTTTTATGTCGAAAATGGACCCAAGAACATTAAGTGAAGCTCTCTCTGGTCCCGACGCCCCACTATGGAAGGAAGTTGTTAATAATGAAATCAAATCCATCGTGAATAACCATACTTGGGAATTAGTAGACCTTTCTTTTGGTACTAAACCATTAGGTCGTAAATGGATACTGATCCTGTCCGAATCGCTGCGTCAACGGACGCTGGGCACGTGGTGCTCTCCTTGTTGTTGATGTAGATCTTCGGCCGGTCGAACGGCGCTCCGGCGAACCTGCAAATAAGTCGGGCCGGGAAGGGGTTCCCGGCGACGACCCTCCGACGCTCAAATCAGGCAAGCGGACAGCAAAGAAGTGGCTCCGAATATCCGAGAATGCGTACCTCCGGCGAAGTGTGAGGACCCTTATATAGGGCTACGGGAGCTTGGTGCATACAAACCGAGGTGCACACGTGTCCTATACCATACCGAGCATGGGCTTGTCAGAAGAGCATGTCTGACGCCATACTGCTATACTCTGAGCGTCTCTTTGATGGGATAGCAGAATCCTTTGTCGTACGATACGGAGTATGGCCTAGTCATCGAACATGCCTATTGTCAGCAACAGGAGTTACTAAGATGACGCCCCTACTGTCCCATACCTTTTGACTTCCTCTTCCCGGATCAACCATCAAGCCGCTCAGCCAGAACATTCGCCTTTGATCTGGCGTAGGTGTTCGCCCATCCGGGAAGGTTCAGGGTCGTCGCATGCTCGGCTCTCATAGCCTGACATCCTGGCCGAGCGGGAAAACTGCTCGGCATGCTTCCGTTCGGCTCGGCATGCTTCCGTTCGGCCCAGCATGCTTTCGTTCGGCCCCGGCATCCTTCCGTTTGGCCCGGCATGCTTCCGTTCGGCTCAGCATGCTTCCGTTCGGCCTGCCATCCTTCCGTTCGGCCTGCCATCCTTCCGTTCGGCCCGGCATGCTTCCGTTCAGCTCGGCATGCTTCCGTTCGGCCCGACATACTTCCGTTCGGCTCGGCATGCTTCCGTTCGGCTCGGCATGCTTCCGTTCGGCCCGGCATCCTTCCGTTCGGCCCGGCATCCTTCCGTTCAGCCCGGCATCCTTCTGTTCGGCTCGGCATGCTTCCGTTCGGCTAAGCATGCTTCCGCTCGGCCCGACATGCTTCTGTTCGGCTCGGCATGCTTCCGTTCGGCCCGACATCCTTCCGTTCGGCTCGGCATGCTTTCGTTCGGCCCGGCATGCTTCCGTTCGGCTCAGCAAGCTTATGTTCGGTGCGAACTTGGGGTTGAACTTCACGTGCCTTTGACCCTCCGCCCATGAGGGTCCCCCGTCCTTACCACCGGATCATATGCCTCCCCTTCAAGTCTAGTCGAAGGAGGCGCATAGTCCGACTGACTGGATGCCCGTAGTGCCTAGCGGCGCATCCAAAAATCATCCTCCGCTTCTCCTCGTTAATCACCGCTCATCCCACCTCTCTTGCGTTTTGCAAGGGATTTCTACAAGTGTTTTGAATATCTGGTCCGCTCGGGTCTTCTTCTGGCCGGAGGGTTTATAGTCGCCGGTGCGACCCGATTTTTAACGTCGGAGCTCGACGGTCTTCCGCTCGGGAGTTTATAGACGCTGGCTCGTCTCTCGATATTTAACGTCGGAGCTCGACGGTCTTTCGCTCGGGAGTTTATAGACGCCGGCTTGTCTCTCGATATTTAACATCGGAGCTCGACGGTCTTCAGCTCGGAAGTTTATAGACGCCGACTTGTCTCTCGATATTTAACGTCGGAGCTCGACGGTCTTCCACTCGGATGATTTATAGACGCCGGCTCGTCTCTCGATATTTAACGTCGGCGCTCGACTGTCTTCCGCTCGGCAGTTTATAGACGCCGGCTCGTCTCTCGATATTTAACGTCGGAGCTCGACGGTCTTCCGCTCGGAAGTTTATAGACGCCGACTTGTCTCTCGATTTTTAACGTCGGAGCTCGACGATCTTCCGCTCGGAAGTTTATAGACGCCGGCTCGTCTCTCGATTTTTAACGTCGGAGCTCGACGGTCTTCCGCTCGGAAGTTTATAGACGCCGGCTCGTCTCTCGATTTTTAACGTCGGAGCTCGACGGTCTTCCGCTCGGAAGTTTATAGACGCCGGCTCGTCTTTCGATTTTTAACGTCGGAGCTCGACGGTCTTCCGCTCGGCTGTTTATAAACGCCGGCTCGTCTCTCGATATTTAACGTCGGAGCTCGACGGTCTTTCGCTCGGATGATTTATAGAAGCCGGCTCATCTCTCGATATTTAACGTCGGCGCTCGACGATCTTCCGCTCGGCAGTTTATAGACGCCGGCTCGTCTCTCGATATTTAACGTCGGAGCTCGACGGCCTTAAAGGCTAACTTTGACACAGCCGCCCGGCGGACACATTAACCATCCTTTAAAATCTTTTTTACTTCCTACATTACAAGGACGTGGGCAACTATACATAAAATGAATTACATCGGCGTACCTCTCACCCAGCTCGGTGAAAAGGGATCGGGGCAAGTGGTGCTTCCCCTTGAATGCCGACCGGCTCTTCATCTCGGCCCCATGTTGAGATATTCTCCGGTCGGAACTCTGCTGCCGCTCGGCCTGCGGATGCTGACGTCGCCTGTTGCTTTAGGTGCTCGGCTTGCGTCTTTTGTTTCTGTTGCTCCACGAGCTTGGCTGCTCTTACCTCGATTAGAGCGTCGAGCTCCTCCTGGGAGAGCATCATGGTGTGCGGTCGTCCAGCTTCGCCCATCTCTTCCGCTCGGATGCAGGTGCGTTCCCACAGACGGCGCCAAATTGATCCTGTCCGAATCGCTGAGTCAACGGACGCTGGGCACGTGGTTCTCTCCTTGTCGTTGACGTAGATCTTCGGCCGGTCGGACGGCGCTCCGGCGAACCTGCAAAGAAGTCGGGCCGGGAAGGGGTTCCTGGCGACGACCCTCCGACGCTCAAGTCAGGCAAGCGGACAGCAAAGAAGTGGCTCCGAATATCCGAGAATGCGTACCTCCGGCGAAGTGTGAGGACCCTTATATAGGGCTACGGGAGCTTGGTGCATACAAACCGAGGTGCACACGTGTCCTATACCATACCGCAGCGTGGGCTTGTCAGAAGAGCATGTTTGACGCCATACTGCTACAGTCTGAGCGTCTCTTTGATGGGACAGCAGAATCCTTTGTTGTACGATACGGAGTATGGCCTAGTCATCGAACATGCCTATTGTCAGCAACAGGAGTTACTAAGATGACGTCCCTACTGTCCCATACCTTTTGACTTCCTCTTCCCGGATCAACCATCAAGCCGCTCAGCCAGAACATTCGCCTTTGATCTGGCGTAGGTGTTCGCCCATCCGGGAAGGTTCAGGGTCGTCGCATGCTCGGCTCTCATAGCCTGACATCCTGGCCGAGCGGGCAAACTGCTCGGCATGCTTCCGTTCGGCTCGGCATGCTTCCGTTCGGCCCGACATGCTTCCGTTCGGCCTCGGCATCCTTCTGTTCGGCCCGGCATGCTTCCGTTCGGCTCAGCATGCTTCCGTTCGGCCTGCCATCCTTCCGTTCGGCCCGGCATGCTTCCGTTCAGCTCAGCATGCTTCCGTTCGGCTCGGCATCCTTCCGTTCGACCCGGCATGCTTTCGTTCGGCCCGGCATCCTTCCGTTCGGCTCGGCATGCTTCCGTTCGGCTCAGCATGCTTCCGCTCGGCCCGACATCCTTCCGTTCGGCTCGGCATGCTTCCGTTCGGCTCGGCATGCTTCCGTTCGGCCCGGCATCCTTCCGTTCGGCTCGGCATGCTTCCGTTCGGCTCGGCATGCTTCCGTTCGGCCCGGCATGCTTCCGTTCGGCTCAGCATGCTCATGTTCGGCGCGAACATGGGGTTGAGCTTCACGTTCCTTTGACCCTCCGCCCATGAGGGTCCCCCGTCCTTACCACCGGATCAGATACTAAAACGTAAGTATAAAGCTGATGGATTAATTTATAAGTATAAGGCTAGACTTGTAGCCAAAGGGTACAAGTAAAAGAAAGACCTTGATTACTTCAATACACCTACTCACCGATAATAAGGATTACGTCCATATGAGTGTTGATAGTCATTGCAGCATTATATTACCTTGAAATACACCAAATGGATGTTAAAACTGCGTTCTTAAATGGTGAGTTGGAAGAAAAATTTACATGGAGCAACCCAAGGGGTTCGTAGCTCCTGGAAATGAGGGAAAGGTGTGTCGACTTGTTAAGTCATTGTACGGACTTAAACAAGCACGCCAAAACAATGACACGAAAAATTTGAAAAAAAATGTTGTCAAACGAATTCAGAATAAATGAATGTGACAAATGCATTTATGTCAAAAGCACACCTGAAAGTTATGTAATCGTCTGTCTATACATAGACGACATGCTCATAATGGGAAATAATCATGATGTAATCGTGAGTACTAAGAAAGTGTTGACCAATAATTTCGATATGAAAGATATGGGTCTAGCAGATGTCATATTGGGAATTAAATTTCTCAGGACATCCGATGGGATAGTTTTAACACAATCCCATTATGTAGAGTCAGTATTGAAAAAATTCAATGCATACGATCTCTTTACTGTAAAAACTCCTATAGATCTAAGTCAACACTTAGCAAAAAATCAAGGTGAGCCCATATCGCAATTAGAATATTTTCGAATAAATGGTAGTTTGATGTATCTCACAAACTACACACGTCCAGATATTGCCTGTGTGGTCAACAAACTGAGTCATTTTATAAACAATCCAAACGACACCCATTGGAAAGCACTAATGCGAGTTCTTACATATTGAAAATATACTATGAACTACGGATTACATTACGAAAAGTATCCTGCGATCTTGGAGGGATATTGTGATGCTAATTGGATATCAGATACAAAAGACTCCAAATCCACTAGTGGATATGTATTCACGATCGGTGGATGAGCAGTATCTTGGAAATCTACTAAGCAGATGTGCATAGTGTTGGTTAGTCCTAGGAAGGTCGTACCGGTTCCACCGTACAAAAATTTTATACAAGTGTCAAACCTTTTCCTAAATAACCTATTGTGTTCTTTAGAAGTTAAATTAGGAATCGCAGACGAAACTTAACATCATTGATTCCAAATTTAACTTATCTGTTCTTGATGGTTTATGATCCGGATATGTGAAGAGGTCAAAGGTAATTAAGAGGAAAAAGAATGGCATTTTTGTAAGGGGGATGTTTAGGTTTCTTTGGGGAATTAAGGCAAGGACGTGAGGGAGAAAAAGGGGGAGGAGGGCTCGTGTTTTTGGGGATGCCGCCGCCAGGGAGAAACGGGGAGACCGCCGCCAACACAAAGAAAAGGGGGGGGGCTTTTCTTCCTCTCCGTCTGATGCTACTCGCTGACGCCGGCACCGGCTATCGTCGCCTCTCACCTCCTCCTCGCGGCGCCGACCTCCAGCTCCTTGGACCATCCCTCTCCTTCCTCGCCGACAAACCTCCACGAACAGACCGCAGCCCTCGCGACGGCCAGCAGCCGAACCTCGTGCTCTCTTCGTCCTCGTCTCTCTTTTCCACACCGACAGCGCATCGGAGCACAGCTGTCGCCTCATGTAGTCATCGTTGCTGCCTCTAGTAGCCGGAGCCGCCGCCTGCGACCACCACAGTGGCCAGCAGTCGCCTCTTCTAGCGCCAGCCGCCGTCTGCAGCGGCTGCCGCCGCCTCTTTCCGCGTTTACCACTGTATAGCGACTGTTGTCTCCTGTCCCAGCCTCTACCGCCTCTTCCGGTAGTCCTACAGCCGACTCCGGCGTC
Source organism: Zingiber officinale (assembly GCF_018446385.1). Classification (NCBI taxonomy): domain Eukaryota; kingdom Viridiplantae; phylum Streptophyta; class Magnoliopsida; order Zingiberales; family Zingiberaceae; genus Zingiber; species Zingiber officinale. The sequence continues at coordinate 581,724 of NW_024589827.1, forward strand.
CCGACAGTCGGCTCCGATGGTTGTACATTTGTTGTCTCCACTGCTTTTGTCGTAGATCCGGCCCTCAGCGGTGTTTCTGTCCATCCGTTGTGTTTTCCGGCCATCGAGCCGTGATTCTTTGCTATTTGTATTACTGCTATGATGATACGTCCATCCGGCAGAGCCGCGACGACTCGATCTGTATCCGACCAGCTCACCCATCCATCCGAGGGCGCCCCCCCCGGGCCAGGGTACGTTCTCGTACCTTCATTGCACTCATACTAATTACTTATTTTACTGCTCTATTTTATGTGATCGCTTGTATGTCTGTGGGATTCGCCTCGAGCACCGAGGTACCAGAGGCCGGGGCGACCCGGTCGCTGGATACAGGTACAGTTGACCGGAGGAGGACTTCAGACGACCTGGTCAACGCAGCGGACAGATCATCGACCGGGTCATGGGGATGCGGTCAACCTTCCAGACACGTCATACCGGCAGGTTCGTTTTCTCAGCTTCCAGACAGGAACAAAATGGCGCCGTCTGTGGGAACGCGCCTGATCTGGAACGTGAAGATGGACGACGCCGAAGAGTTCTGCTATCCTCATGACCTAGGTCAGTCTTTCCGTTATCTGTTCTCGGTTAGTCATGTGATTTGTAGTTCTTCGAGCCAAGGCCCCCGAGCCGTTCGGCCGGGAGGTTTATATCCGAGCCACAGGCTCGAACCCGAAGACCCCCGAGCCGTTCGGCCGGGAGGTTTATATCCGAGCCACAGGCTCGAACCCGAAGGCCCCCGAGCCGTTCGGCCGGGAGGTTTATAGCCGAGCCACGGGCTCGAACCCGAAGGCCCCCGAGCCGTTCGGCCGGGAGGTTTATAGCCGAGCCACGGGCTCGAACCCTAAGGCCCCCGAGCCGTTCGGCCGGGAGGTTTATAGCCGAGCCACGGGCTCGAACCCGAAGGCCCCCGAGCCGTTCGGCCGGGAGGTTTATAGCCGAGCCACGGGCTCGAACCCGAAGACCCCGAGCCGTTTGGCCGGGCTGCGTATGGGATACGAGTTGTTGGTTGCTACTCGGAAAACCTAGAGGTTCCACTGTACAAAAATTTTGTACAAAGGTCTGAACCTTTTCCTAGCTACCATGTGTTCTTTTAAATTAAATTTTGGATCGCCTGCGGAACTTAACACGTTTGATCCAAAACTTAATCTATTCGTTCTTTTAGGTTTTGGCTTGGGTCTCCTGCGGAACTTAACACGTTCGACCCAAATCACCTTAAGTTATTAATTCCATTAAATATTAATTTCCATAATTGGTTCCCAGTACTGACGTGGCGAGGCACATGGCCTTCTTGGATATGGGAGCAACCACCACCGACTAGACAAAACCTTTTATGGAAAGCTAATATTTAATTTCCTAAAATAACTTTAGGTTAACCGAAAAGAACAATCAAATCACAAGGGAAAGAAAAACAAAAGAACACTATATCGAAAACAAATTCGAAACTCTAGAATCGTATGCCTCTTGTATTTAGTATTATTTCCAAAAATAACTAGTATGATGCGGAAACAAAAATTACTAGTTATACCTTTTAGAAAGACCTCTTGATCTTCTACCGTATTCCTCTTCTAACCTCGGACGTTGTGTGGGCAACGATCTTCCGAGATGAGAAACCACCAAGCACCTTCTTCTCCTCCTAGCTAGGTTCGGCCAACACAAAGAAGCTTCACCAAGGACGAAGAACAAAACACCAACCAAGCTCCAAGGGATACAAGCTTTCTCTCCTTCTTCTTCTTCTTCTCCAAGTAGTATCCGGCCACCACAAGAGCTCCATGCCAATAGAGAAGGTTCGGCCACCACCAAGAGGAAGAGAGGAAGAGAGGTTGGCCGGCCACAACACCAAGGAAGAAAAGAGGGAGAAAATAATAGAGGTTGTACCCCTTGAAGCCTCCTCTACCCTCTCTTTTATAATCCTTGGTCTTGGCAAAAAAGGAAAAATTAATAAAACCTTCCTTAATTCTTTTGCCATGAAAAAGAAAAAATTAATTAAAAATTAATTTCCTTTTTCCAACTTATTTGGCCGGCCACCTACAATCCACAAATCAAGGAAAGTTTTAATTAAAACAAAATTTAAAACTTCCTAATTTGTTTCTAGAAATTTATAAAAATTTCTCCAATAATTTTATCCCTTCATGATTGGTTTATAAAAAGGAAATTAAATTAAAATCTTTCTTTTAAACATGTGGATTAAAAAGAAAGTTATCTCTAAAAATTAAAATCTCTTTCAATCTACAAATAAGGAAAGATATCAAATCTTTTCTTAATCTTTTGTAGAAACTTATAAAAGAGAATATTTAATTTTAAACTCTCTTTTAAATCATGAACATAATTAAAAAGGAAAGTTTTCTTAAAATTTAAAATCCTCCTTTAATCAACAAATAAGGAAAGATTTCAAATTTTAAACTCTCTTTTAAACATGTAGATGATTTACAAATAAGGAAAGTTTTTACCAAAAATTAAAACCATCCTTTTAAACTACAAATAAGGAAAGAGATTAATCTCTTCTCTTAATCTTTTGTAGAAAGCTATAAAAGGAAATTTTTAATTTTTAAACTTTCTTTTAAAATCATGATATCCACATAAGAAATAATTTTAATAAAAATCCTTTTTAATTTTCTAGTGGCCGACCACCTAAGCTTGGGACCCAAGCTTTAGCCGGCCACCTACATGACTCATCCACTTGATCTTGGCCGGCCCTAGCTTGGGTTCCAAGCTAGCTTGGCCGGCCCCATTGGATGGGTAAGAAGGTGGGTATGCGGTGGGTATAAATCTCTATATACTAGAGGCTACGATAGGGACCGAGAGGAGGAATTGGTTTTGGTCTCCCGATGAAATTAAGCATCCCGTGTTCGCCCCGAACACACAACTTAATTTCATCAATAATAATTCATTCCACTAAAGAATTATTATTGAACTACCGCACCAATCCCAAATTACTTTTTGGGCTCCTTCTTATTATGAGTGTGTTAGTCTCCCTGTGTTTAAGATAACAAATGTCCACTAAATAAGTAAGTTACTGACAACTCACTTAATTAATATCTAGCTCCAAGAGTAGTACCACTCAACTTCATCGTCATGTCGGACTAAGTCCACCTGCAGGGTTTAACATGACAATCCTTATGAGCTCCTCTTGGGGACATTCTCAACCTAGATCACTAGGACACAGTTTCCTTCTATAATCAACAACACACACTATAAGTGATATCATTTCCCAACTTATCGGGCTTATTGATTCATCGAACTAAATCTCACCCATTGATAAATTAAAGAAATAAATATCAAATATATGTGCTTGTTATTATATTAGGATTAAGAGCACACACTTCCATAATAACTGAGGTCTTTGTTTCTTTATAAAGTCAGTATAAAAGAAACGACCTCTAATGGTCCTACTCAATACACTCTAAGTGTACTAGTGTAATTATATAGTTAAGATAAACTAATACCTAATTACACTACGACCTTCCAATGGTTTGTTCCTTTCCATTATGGTCGTGAGCTACTGTTTATAATTTATAAGGTACTGATAACATGATCCTCTGTGTGTGACACCACACACCATGTTATCTACAATATAAATTAATTGAACAACTACATTTATCATAAATGTAGACATTTGACCAATGTGATTCTTATTTCTAGATAAATGTTTATACCAAAAGCTAGACTTTTAGTATACACTCTAACAATCGATGCTTGAAATAGAAGATCCCGAGCCGTTCGGTCGGGAAGGATATCCCGAAGACCCCAGGCCGCTCGGCCGGGCTGCGTATAGAATATAAGCAGCGTTCGAAATCGAAGACCCCGAACCACTACGCAGGGCTGCGTAGGTGATACGGGCTAGACGCTTGAAATCTGAGACCTCAACCATTTGGTTAGGTCAAGATTATCGTAAATATCCCCGAGCCGTTCGGCCGGGTATATGGTATCCGAGCCCAGCGCTCGATGTGAAGGCCCGAGCCGTTTGGCCGGGTATATGGTATCCGAGCCCAGCGCTCGATGTGAAGGCCCGAGCCGTTCGGCCGGGTATATGGTATCCGAGCCCAGCGCTCGATGTGAAGGCCCGAGCCGTTCGGCCGGGTATATGGTATCCGAGCCCAGCGCTCGATGTGAAGGCCCGAGCCGTTCGGCCGGGTATATAGTCTCACTTGGAGACCGACGAGCACCGTCGTTAAAAATCGAGAGTCGGACCGGCGATTATAAACCTCCCGGGCGACCGACCAAGAGTCGGGCCGCAGTCGGACCGGCGACTATAAACCTCCCGGGCGACCGACCAAGAGTCGGGCCGCAGTCGGACCGGCGACTATAAACCTCCCGGGCGACCGACTAAGAGTCGGGCCGCAGTCGGACCGGCGACTATAAACCTCCCGGGCGACCGACCAAGAGTCGGGCCGCAGTCGGACCGGTGTGAATCCCCCAGCCTGAAGACCTCTGCACGGACCAGCATATCGTATATTCTATCTCCCCCGTTCGGGGTCGAATGGTCGTCACCTTCATATATCATACCTCCCCTGTTAGGGGTTGAGCGGCCTTCACTGGTCACGGACCATCTTATCCTGATTATTCATCTCCCCCGTTCGGGGTCGAATTATTATCTAAGACCCCCGAGCCGATCGGCCTGGAGGATTATATCCGAGCTGCAGGCTCGCTTTCGAAGATCCCGAGCCGAGCAGCCGGGAGGATTATATACGAGCCAGGGGCTCGATGGCGAAGACCCTCGAGCCGATCGGCCGGGAGGATTATATACGAGCGATCATCACCGGTTTCGGGCCAGTTCAGCGGACCAGCACATCATATATCTATATCCCCCGTTCGGGGTTGAGCGACGTTCACGGGTCATGGACCAGATTCATGATCATCTATCTCCCCCGTTCGGGGTCGAGCAGTCATCGTCCGCCCGGCATTTATACGATCGATCGACATCATTTCGGTCGCACGCGCGGTATCGTCCGCCCGGCATTTATCCGATCGATCGACCTCATTCCAGTCGCACGCGCGGTATCGTCCGCCCGGCAGTTATCCGACCGACCGACCGACCGACATCATTCCAGTCGCACGCGCGGTATCGTCCGCCCGGCAGTTATTCGACCGACCGACATCATTCCGGTCGCACGCGAGGTATCATCCGCCCGGCATTTATCCGATCGATCGACCTCATTCCAGTCGCACGCGCGGTATCGTCCGCCCGGCATTTATCCGATCGATCGACCTCATTCCAGTCGCACACGCGGTATCGTCCGCCCGGCATTTATCCGTTCGATCGACATCATTCCGGTCGCACGCGCAGTATCGTCCGCCCGGCATTTATCCGATCGATCGACCTCATTCCAGTCGCACGCGCGGTATCGTCCGCCCGGCATTTATCCGGTATCGTCCGCCCGGCATTTATCCGTCCGATCGCCATCATTTCGATCGCCGCACGACAGCGTTCGCCCGGCATCTATCCATCCGATCGACAGCACTTCGATCGTCCGGTCGGTATTTTCGCGGCTGCGCACTTGGCATTGGTCCAGTTTCCGACTTAGTTTGCTCGGTATCGTGACCATCTCCTGCGACACCATTATTATCGCGACCGCTCGAGGGACATTATATTATTGGTTCAGCGTTTTGGCTTTGACATCGAGAGTGGTTCAAATCTTTGCAATAGACTGTCCAGTCAGTCGGACTCACGCCTCCTTCGACTAGACTTGAAGGGGAGGCTTGTGATCCGGATATGTGAAGAGGTCAAAGGTAATTAAGAGGAAAAAGAAGGGCATTTTTGTAAGGGGGATGTTTAGGTTTCTTTGGGGGATTAAGGCAAGGACGTGAGGGAGAAAAAGGGGGAGGAGGGCTCGTGTTTTTGGGGATGCCGCCGCCAGGGAGAAACGGGGAGACCTCCGCTAACACAAAGAAAAGGGGGGGGGGGGGGGGAAGCTTTTCTTCCTCTCCATCTGATGCTACTCGCTGACGCCGGCACCGGCTATCGTCGCCTCTCACCTCCTCCTCGCGGCGCCGACCTCCAGCTCCTCGGACCATCCCTCTCCTTCCTCGCCGACAAACCTCCACGAACAGACCGCAGCCCTCGCGACGGCCAGCAGCCGAACCTCGTGCTCTCTTCGTCCTCGTCTCTCTTTTCCACACCGACAGCGCATCGGAGCACAGCTGTCGCCTCATGTAGTCATCGTTGCTGCCTCTAGTGGCCGGAGCCGCCGCCTGCGACCACCACAGTGGCCAGCAGTCGCCTCTTCCAGCGCCAGCCGCCGTCTGCAGCGGCTGCCGCCGCCTCTTTCCGCGTTTACCACTGTATAGCGACCGTTGTCTCCTGTCCCAGCCTCTACCGCCTCTTCCGGTAGTCCTACAGCCGACTCCGGCGTCCCGACAGTCGGCTCCGATGGTTGTACATTTGTTGTCTCCACTGCTTTTGTCGTAGATCCGGCCCTCAGCGGTGTTTCTGTGCATCCGTTGTGTTTTCCGGCCATCGAGCCGTGATTCTTTGCTATTTGTATTACTGCTATGATGATACGTCCATCCGGCAGAGCCGCGACGACTCGATCTCATCCATCCGAGGGCGCCCCCCCGGGCCAGGGTACGTTCTCGTACCTTCATTGCACTCATACTAATTACTTATTTTACTGCTCTATTTTATGTGATCGCTTGTATGTCTGTGGGATTCGCCTCGAGCACCGAGGTACCAGAGGCCAGGGCGACCCGGTCGCTGGATACAGGTACAGTTGACCGGAGGAGGACTTCAGACGACCTGGTCAACGCAGCGGACAGATCATCGACCGGGTCATGGGATGCGGTCAACCTTCCAGACACGTCATACCGGCAGGTTCGTTTTCTCAGCTTCCAGACAGGAACAGTTTAGATTTGGTTCGCAAGCGAAACTTTATACTATTGATCCAAATCCACCTATATTATTAATTCCATTAAATATTAATTTCCAAAATTGGCTTCCAGGACTGCATGGTGAGGCACATGACCTTCTTGGATATGGGAGCAACCACCACCGCTTAGACAAAGCCTTTTAAGGAAAACTAATATTTAATTTCCTTAAATAACTCTAGGTTAACCAAAAAGAACAATCGAATCACAAGTTCAAAAAATAAAGAAAACACAAACTCGAAAAATAAATTCGAAAACTAGATCTAATGCTTCTTGTGTTTGGAATTCTTACAAAGAGAAATAACTAGCATGATGCGGAAAACAATTGCTAATTATACCTTCTCTTTGTATGCTAATGACCTCGAGATTTTCTGCCGTATTTCTCGCCTTGCCTTAACTCAAGTGGTTACTCCTTGAGAGAGAAATTTGTGCCAAATTTTGAGGAATATGCTTAATTTAAATTGGCACAAATTAGGAAAAACAAAAGAAATGTCAAAATTAGTTTTGGCATTTTCTTGCGAAATAGTGGGCAATCTAGGTTTATTTTTTTTTTAATTTAGCTAAAGTTTTAGGATACGTAGATAGGTATTCTAGGTATATTTTATTTATGCTAAAACTTGCCATGCTTTGTTTGTCATGCTTTATTATGAAAAACACAAAAATATCATGTCATGTCATACATACATCATATAGTTATAGAAATTTTCTTTTGAAAATTATTTCTTTTTTATGTATGTCATAACATCATCATGCATTATTTTTTTATTTCCTTGTAAATTAAGGAGTAATGGCATTTATTAACAAGTAACATCCTTGGTGGATGTTCACAACTCAAAATGCTTAGATAGATATGCATGATCCCTAGATTAGGGCAAAACCAAAGTTTACATCTCACTAAAGAACTATAAGGTGACTTGTATGTGTTTTAGTACACATTAGATACAAGTGAGATGTTAGAATGATGAACAAAACTCAAGATGTTGATTTAGTGCAATCTTTTGAGTTTTAGATGTTGATACAGTCTGACCTGGATGTTGTTTTGATGTTGACACTGATTTAAGTTTCAATCAGATATTGAATTAACTCAGACAAATCAGGGTTGACTTGGTTGACCTGATTAATCTGATTGGGAAAAGTCCGAGCAAGGAGCTTGGCACGGGAGAAGTCCTGGTGAGTGAAGCCAGGCAATTGGAAAAGTCCTGGTGAGTGAAGCCAGGCAATTGGAAAGTCCTGGTGAGTGAAGCCAGGCAATTGGAAAGTCCTGGTGAGTGAAGCCAGGCAATTGGAAGTCCTGGTGAGTGAAGCCAGGCAATTGGAAAGTCCTGGTGAGTGAAGCCAGGCAAGGGAAAATCCAGATGGATCAAGGGTGATCGGACATCTGGTGTTGGGAAATCCAAGTATGGAAACTTGGCATGTATAGTCGGAGAAGAGCTCGGTAGCTCGGTCTCTGGACTGTCAGGATTAAGGGTAGCAAGCTTGGAAGCTTGCCTCTTAAATCACAGCCTTGGATCGGTCATCAGACCGATCCAGTGGCACAAGTGGCACGGGTGATCGGTCGGCAGACCGATCCAGTGACACTAAGTGTGTCCTGATCGGTCTACGGACCGATCAGTAAACACTCAGTAGCATACTGTGTTGTTACTGATCGGTCCGCCGACCGATCAGTGAGAACTCAGTAGCATACTGCGAATACTCAGTATGCTACTGTATCGATACTGACCGGTCTCGGGACCGGTCAGATTGATGCCTGATCGGTCTGGAGACCGATCAGGCTTGTGCGCGCGACACCTGATCGGTCTGAGGACCGATCAGGATAGTTCCTGATCGGTCCGCAGACCGATCAGTAACGATCGAAAAAGAGATTTGAACGTATGGATCGGTCTGCAGACCGATCCATATTATAGTCTGTTTTGCATGCACTTTCTCTGATTCTTTCTGATTCAAAGTTGCTTTTGCCTAAATATTTCTAACCATCTGCTGCAAGATTTTGAGGTGCAGGTTACTGGTAATTTGCAATTGGTTGATTTCAAATTGAGCTTCATTAATAGAGGATACCAGAGAGACTTTTGCTATGTTCCACTGTAAACCTGTTAAAGCAGCAAAGTCGTGGCTGCGATCTGGCGGTGATCTGGCATCGATCAGCTCAACTCATGGTGATTGGGTGGAGCTCAGAGACACCAGTGAAGACCAGAATTCCATTGGTGTGAGCTCAGATGATCAGATGAGAAAGAAGCGTGATTGGCGATGCTATGGCTGGATGCAGAGATTTGCTGCAGTTTGGCAGGGATCCGTTGCGGGCGAAAGGCAGAGATGGCAGAGACATAAAAGGCTGGTTGAAGAGAGGGTTAAGTAGAAGTTTTTCTTTGGGAAGAAAGAAAAAAAAACTCTCTGTCGATCGGTGCAAAAGCTTTGACGCTCGGGGCTGAGAAGCGGCTGTCTCGACTTGCTCTCTGTTTCACTGACCTTCGCGTGACTGTAAGCTTAATTTTCATTCTCCTAAGTCACCAAGCTCAGTAAGTCTTGTGCTATATTCTACATACCTGTTGAGATTTTGTTGAGAGGTCACTCCACCGAGAAGGAGAAAGTTCATAGCCGGGTGTTCACCGGGGTTGATCTACCGAAGATCGGCTTGTCCACCTTACGGACACCGAGGAGTAGGGGCAAGTTATCCCCGAACCTCGTAAACACTTGAGTCACTGTGGTTTGCTTTGTTTCTTCTCTTATTCTTATTCTGTTCTTAACTTGTTTTCCGCTGCGCTAACCACTCGTGTGAGTTTTATCTTTAAGTTTTAGCTTTTGAAGAGGCTATTCACCCCCCTCTAGCCATCCAAGATCCTAACAAGTGGTATCAGAGCTTGGAGCTCTTCATCCGGCTTAACAACCTAAGAGCAAAGAGATGGCCATGAGGGAAGGTTTTAGCACAAATCGACCACCTTACTTTGAAGGGGCAGATTTCCAGTACTGGAAGGGACGCATGGAGTATTACCTAAAGACGGACATTGCCATGTGGTTCTCAGTCAAGGAAGGCTACACACCACCAAGAGATGAGGAAGGTAAGGAGCTCGAATCGTCAAGGTGGTCTACCGAACAACTCCGCAAAGCACAAGCCGATGCCAAGGCCATGGTCACCTTGCAATGTGGAATCGCCAAGGACCAACTAGTCAAGGTAGGTCCTTTTACTAGTGCAAGAGATCTATGGAACAAGCTCATTGAGCTTCAAGAAGGGACTCGGGACTCTCGAATTGCCAAGAGAGACTTGTTCCTCAACCAACTCCAGAACCTCACCATGAAGGAAAATGAGAATGTAAGTGAACTTCATGGTAGGTTTAAAGAGATCATTAACGGTCTCCATTCCATAGATGAACATGTAGAAAACCGCGATCTTGTAAGGTATGCACTTAAAGCTTTTCTTAGGAATGCCTTGTGGTCATCTATGGTAGATGCCTACAAGGTATCCAAGGATCTTTCAATTGTCAAGTTAGATGAATTTTTCTGTGAAATGGAATTACATGAACTTGCTAACAAAGGCCAAAAGGAGAAAGGTATTGCTCTTGTTGCAGGAGAAAGGAGCAAGGATGGGAGAAGGAAGAAGGAAAAGAAGAAAGAAAAGGAGATCTCCTCATCCACCTCTTCCTCCGAGTCCGATGACGAAGGCGAATCATCGTCATCAAGCGAAATGGCGAATTTCGTGAGGAGGATCATGAGAAGAAGCCGAAGATACAAAGGTAAACCTAATGATCCGAACATTGATAAATCTAACGTTACGTGCTATGAATGTAGTAAGAAAGGGCACTACCGAAGTGAGTGTCCTAAGCTCAAGAAGGAAGAACGAGCCAAGAAGAAGGAAGAACGAGCCAAGAAGAAAGAAGAAAGAAGCAAAAAGAAGAAGGCCCTTAAGGCCACTTGGGATGAGTCATCTTCAAGCTCATCCGAGGAAGAAGAGAAGAAGGAGAAGAGCACTCGCCATTTAGCACTCATGGCAAGGGAGGACTCCGGAAGCGATGGCAACTCAAGTGATGCTTCAAACGCGGCCTCATCATCCTCGGATGGTGAAGAGGTAACCTCTTCTCATGTAGAAAAATGTTATAAGACTATTACTCATTTATCTACATTGCTTAAAAAGTCGAAAACAGAAAATAAATTGTTAAAAGAAGAAGTAGAAATGCTAAAGGCTCTTAGGGAAGATGAGGTTGATGACCTTCATCTAGAGCTTCTTGAAGATGAGAACAAGGCTTTGAAGAGTGAGGTTGAGAAGCTCAAGAAAATGCTTGAGAAATTCTCAACTAGCTCTAAGACATTAGACATGATCTTAAATGCCCAAAGGGCAGTCTACAACAAAGCCGGGATAGGTTATCAACCCAAAGAATCGAGTTTTATCTCATTAGTGTCTAGGACCCAATACCATAGATCAAATGATTCTAGGGTTCATGGAACTAGGAAGGGTATGACCAAAGCATGGGTTCCTAGGTCACTTCTTGTAGATGCATTAGGTCCCAAGATTTGGGTACCTAAAACATCTATCTTTCGTATCTTGTAGGCATTGATCGAGGGGGAGCACCTATCAACTTGGTTTGTTGATAGTGGATGCTCCAAGCACATGACCGGGGACAAATCTCTATTTGCTTCTCTTCAAAACAAAAGTAGAGGTAATGTGTCCTTTGGTAACAATGGTAGTCTTAAGGTAATAGGAGTTGGAGACATTCATATATCCGAATGTCTTCATATCAAGAATGTCCTTCTAGTCAAGGGAATGACTTTTAATCTCCTAAGTGTCAGTCAATTGTGTGATACGGGTTACACAATTGAATTTCATTCAAGTCAATGTTTGGTTAAAAACATTGACACACTTGACACAGTACTAGTAGGCACAAGGGTAGACAATATTTATCAAGTATCATTTAAAAGTGCTACTAATGCTTTGATTAAGTGTTTCATGTCGAAAGAAGAAGAGTCTTGGCTATGGCATAGAAGGTTGGCACATGTAAACATGAAGAACATCCGGAAGCTAGCAAACAAAGGATTAGTGCGAGGCTTACCAAGCATCAAATATCAAAAGAACAAACTATGTGATGCATGTCAAAAGGGTAAGCAAACAAAAGCGGTTCATAAAGGTAAAAGCATTGTAAGTACTTCTACTCCGTTAGACTTATTGCACATGGACCTATTTGATTGCAGTAGTGTAATATCTTTGAATGGAAGTAGATATTGTCTTGTGATTATTGATGATTTCACTAGATATACTTGGACCTTCTTTTTGAAACATAAGGACCAAACCATAGATATTTTCATTTCTTTTTGTAGAAGAACGGAAAATGAAAAATCAACCACAATTAAAACCATTAGGAGTGATCATGGTGGTGAATTCCAAAACCATAGGTTTTTAGAGTTTTGTCAAGAGAAGGGTTATAGACATGAGTTCTCTACTCCAAGGACCCCACAGCAAAATGGGGTTGTGGAGAGAAAGAACCGAGTCCTACAGGAAGCTGCACGAAGCATGCTCAATGAGTACTCTTTGCCGAGCTACTTATGGGCCGAAGCTGTGAGTACAGCTTGCTATGTGCAAAATCGAGTCCTAATACACAGATTTTTAGGAAAGACCCCTCATGAACTTTGGTTTGGGAAACCACCTACAATTAAACATCTTAGGGTGTTTGGTTGTAAGGTGTTTATCTTGAACACAAAGGATCATCTTGGGAAGTTCACGGCTAAGGCTGATGAAGGGATACTGGTCGGGTATTCACTCACCAGCAAAGCCTATCGAGTCTACAACAGTAGGACTAAATTGATTGAAGAGTCCTCTGATGTAGCTTTTGAAGAAATCCCTAATTTAAATGATCAATCAAGGGATGTAGAACAAATTCAATTCGAACTTAGAAGGCTAAGTTTGAATGACCAAAACATCGAAAGAGTCGAAATTGACTCTGATAATGATGAGCAAGGACAACAAAGAACTCAGGTGGATCCATTGCCTGATATTGAGTCCTTGTCTGTGCCAAGTGAGACCACTCATGAGGCACCATCAGCACCAAGGCAGTCTAGGTTAGACACTAGTCACCCCCAAGACCAGATTGTGGGAGACATCCATCAAGGGGTTAGGACTAGGTCATTCTTTAGAAATGAGTCCAATGAGGTCGCTTTGATCTCAGAAATTGAACCTAGATTAATTGATGAGGCATTGCATGATCCTGAGTGGATCATAGCTATGCAAGACGAATTAGGTCAATTTGAAAGGAGCCAAGTATGGGACTTGGTTCCCAGACCTAAGAAGACCACCATTATTGGAACCAAATGGGTCTTCAAGAACAAATTGAACCAAAAGGGAGAGGTAGTTAGAAACAAGGCAAGACTTGTAGCCAAGGGCTATAGTCAAGTTGAAGGCCTTGATTATGATGAGACATATGCTCCAGTGGCCCGATTAGAGTCCATTCGCTTAATGCTAGCTTTTGCTGCACAAAGAGGTTTCAAGCTCTATCAAATGGATGTAAAATCGGCCTTCTTAAATGGTCTCATTAAGGAAGAAGTTTATGTTGAACAACCACCGGGATTTGTGAATACCGAATCTCCAAATCACGTGTACAAGCTCAAGAAAGCACTTTATGGGCTTAAACAAGCACCACGAGCTTGGTACGAAAGGTTGTCAACATACCTACTAGAGAAGGGCTTTGTTAGAGGACAAATAGACCCAACACTATTTCTACGTAGAGATGGTGAAAATATTTTTGTAGCCCAAGTATATGTCGATGACATAATTTGTGGCTCAAACAACAAGGGCTATTTAAATGAGTTCATCACTCACATGGAGAGTGAGTTTGAGATGAGTCTAGTGGGAGAATTGACTTTCTTCCTTGGACTCGAAATCAAACAAACTAGAGATGGTATTTATGTCCATCAAGCAAAATACACTCAAGAGATGCTCAGAAAATTCAATATGAGTGACTCTAAGGAAGTGTCCACTCCAATGGCGACAAACACTCACCTTGACAATGATGAGAGTGGAAAACCAGTTGATCTAACGCAATATAGAAGCATGATCGGTAGTCTTCTATATCTCACAGCCAGTAGACCCGATATACTTTTTGCTGTGGGCATGTGCGCTAGGTATCAAGTCTGTGCAAAGGAATCTCATTTAATTGCAGTTAAAAGAATTTTGAGATATCTTAAGGGCACAATAAGAGTAGGTCTTTGGTATCCTCGTACCGAGTCTTTTGACTTGATAGGTTATACCGATTCCGATTATGCTGGGTGCAAATTGGATCGGAAAAGCACGAGTGGGGTTGCCAATTTTTAGGGTCATCTTTAGTTAGTTGGTCAAGTCGGAAGCAACATTGTGTTGCTCTCTCCACGACCGAGGCTGAATATATTGCCATGGGAGAGAGTGTATCGCAATTGTTGTGGATGATACACACCTTAGAGGATTATGGATTTTCTTACAAGGGTGTACAAGTGCTATGTGATAACATTAGCACGATTAACCTAACTAAAAATCCAGTCCATCATTCAAGGACAAAACACATTGAAGTGCGTCATCACTTCATTAGAGATCATGTAGCTAGGGGAGACATTGCACTCACATATGTTGAGTCAAAGTCAAACCTAGCTGATATTTTCACCAAACCCTTCCGGAAAATGAATTTAGTCATTTAAGGAGGGAGTTGGGAATGTGTTTGGCTCCTTAGGTCATTAGAGTTTCACCATGATCAATAAGGACTATTAAAATGACAAGAGTAATTGGGACAAAAATTTGGGCAACTTGGGAACATCTCACATACACTATAAGGTTTAACAAAATGTTTTTGTTTGCTAGAAATGGGGTGAGATGCTAGGATCAACCAAATTATTCAAAATGTATCATGCATCCCTTGAATAATTAGGTTGAAGAGACATTAATTGAGTTTGGGGAACACCATTACACAATTCATGTGTATTTGGTTCCTAGATCTTACTCATACATTCCAACCAAGGAATCTTGGTTGGACTTTTGTCTAGAAATTGTCTAACATAGTTAATGTGTTTGGTTGATACTTTTTGCTTGATACATTTCATGACTTTGATTGATGTTAGGACAAGTTGATAAAGAAGTATTAGGAACTAAGACTTATTTTGACAAACTTGAAACTAATCATAGAGAGGACGAATTTTGGAATAGGTTATAGGTAGCCTATGTCAGTTTTGGGACTTTGCTTCACTACAGATTGTAGTTTCAGCAATTTCCTAAGTTTGTGGAGATTCACTGATTTTGAAGCTAAGAATCGAGAAGGTTTAAATTTTGAATTTCTAAGCCTTGAATGAGTTCAATTCTTGAGAGCAAATCATTAGGAATTATCCATCTGATATCACTAACTATAATCTATGGGCTTCTAGGATCCTAGGAAGTTGTTGGAACAAAATTTAGGACTTTTGATACGAGTTTCAGATATCAGAAGTCTGAAGTATCAGACACTGATCGGTCGCTGGACCGATCAGGAAATTTCGATAGGTTCTGTTCGCGTTTTGAACGGTCCCGGGACCGATCTGAAGGATGCCTGATCGGTCCAGGGACCGATCCGCTATCTCCGATCCAAGGATCTGATCGTTCAATCCTTCTCCTGATCGGACGGCCGTCCGATCGGGTTGGTCACCTACCCTCTTAAAACCTCCCACTCTTTGGCGTCTCACGCGAATCCTACCTCTCCGCTTCTCTCGTTTCTTCTTCCCAGCGCCGGCCGACCCTCGTTTCTTTCTCCGACGAACGAAGTAATGCCTCCAAGGTAACTTCCTCTTCCCATTCCATTCATCCTTAGCATTTTTTTTAATTTAGTTCTCACTGCATTTGCGTTTCTGGTCGGTACTCATCTGTTGTGGTCTTGTGCTCCCATGTGTACCCCGGTCATGTCCCATTTCCCATCCTTAGGAAGAAATCTGCAGGGGAGGGTACCTCTAAGTCGGATAAGTCCAAATCTAAGGTTCCTACCTCTTCTCGACCTCAACCATCCAGTTCGGGGAGATTCCCGAACCAACAGTTTGAGAAAAACTTTAAGGACAGGACTTTCAAGTTGCTCCCGTGTAGGTCGGTTGATAAGAAGTACATGAACGAATTTTGTCCGTCCATAACCGAAACTATCGCCTACTACAAACTTGACACCTTGGTATATTTGGAGAGAGACATCAACCTTGACTTAGTCTCGGAATTCTATAACAACCTTCATCAGACTCCTGATGGTAGTTATAGAACAAGAGTGGCTAAGCAAAACATTGATCTCGACATAATTGCCTTCTTTGGGTATTTAGGTTGTCGTTTGTGTTCGGGGACGGTGTTCTCCATCTATCCTGTTTTGCCTGAACCCGTACCTCATCCTCTTAATGTCTCTTCTGACTCAATCTATGAGTACTTCTTTGGTCATCCGAGACTGGATGGTTTAGATGAGTTAGATGACGACTTTCCTACATTTGCAGCCCTTAGACTTTCTGCTCCTGACTACATTCTTTTCAAAATTGTCACACAATGTCTTCTACCTATCACCTCTAAACCGTTGGCAGAAATTCGACCATATCACTGTCTGATGCTTTATGGGTTACGTCGACGTCTAGATTTTGATATTATGTCGAGTGTCTATATGTCTATCATTTCCCATAGCGAACCGAGCGGCGACAACATCTATATGCCTTTTGGGCATATAATTACTGATTGGCTCGAGTCCATGGGTATTGACGTCTCTAGGGGGAGGATAGTGAAGATGGTCAGGCAGGATTGTCGACTTGGGAAACGTGCGTTTTCCAAGTCCGGAATCCTAAGTCAGGATGGGACGGTTAGGTGGAAGGATGGGAGGGCACTGGGTGAGCTACCACTTCCACGACAGTTTGCTCGTCCTCCTGCTGCTGCTGCATATGGCGAGGAGGATCCAGATCTGCGCTGGCAGATCGCTGAGCTGGAGAGCCGGTTTGACCGCCACGAGGAGATGGTGGCTGCAGAGTTCGATGGCCTGCGCCTCCAGATTGATCAGCGCTTCGATACTCTACAGAGACAGCAGTTGGCGACACATCAGGCATTTCTAGGATGGATGGCCGGCCATCCACCTCCTCAGCACTCTGCGGGCGAGCTACCCTCAGGCAGCAGCATGCCTCTTCAGGATTCCACTCTTCCAGCTGATGCTGCAGATGATCCTCTTGATGAGGATGTTGGCTGACATTCTCTATGTTTTGATTGTTTTGTTGATACTATGTCTTTGATACATTTATCTGAACTGGATGTTAGCTGTGTTTCTTATATTCATGCTATTTATGATGCTTCACTATTCATGATACACTTATGATGTTTCATATGCCATTGTTTTTCATATACCGTGTTTTTTTTTGTGGATTAAGATTGGGGCGTTATTGGTTAAAAGGGGGAGGTGTTTGTCAGTCCTCATATTTTTTTTATATATACCTTTTCGGTGTTTGACAAAGGGGGAGAGAGTATTTGAAGTTTAGAGACGAATTGTAAACTCAATATGAAAAAGGGGGAGAAGATATTTGAGATATATCCGTCTTAGGGGGAGGATCCCGATTTCCCTAAAATTATGGATACGAAAGCATTTCTTATCTAAACTTAAATCGTGTTGTCAAACAACAAAAAGGGGGAGATTGTTGATACAGTCTGACTTGGATGTTGTTTTGATGTTGACACTGATTTAAGTTTCAATCAGATATTGAATTAACTCAGACAAATCAGGGTTGACTTGGTTGACCTGATTAATCTGATTGGGAAAAGTCCGAGCAAGGAGCTTGGCACGGGAGAAGTCTGAGAAGCCGGGCAATTGGAAAAGTCCGGTGAGTGAAGCCAGCAATTGGAAAGTCCTGGTGAGTGAAGCGAGCAATTGGAAAGTCCCGTGAGTGAAGCGAGCAATTGAAAGTCTGGTGAGTGAAGCTAGCAATTGGAAAGTCTCGTGAGTGAAGCCGTGCAAGGAAAATCCAGATGGATCAAGGGTGATCGGACATCCGGTGTTGGGAATCCAAGTATGGAAACTTGGCATGTATAGTCGGAGAAGAGCTCGGTAGCTCGGTCTGGACTGTCAGATTAAGGGTAGCAAGCTTGAAGCTTGCCTCTTAAATTACCTTGGATCGGTCATCGACCGATCCAGCGGCAAGTGCACGGTGATCGGCCAGATCGATCCAAGGACACTAGTGTAGTCCCGATCGGTCTACGGACCGATCAAGAAACACTCAGTAGCATATTGTTAGTCGATCGGTCCGCCGACCGATCGTTGAGAACTCGAGCATCTGCGAATACTCGGTATGCTATCAGATCGATCTTGACCGGCCTCGGGACCGGTCGATTGATGCCCGATCGGTCCGGAGACCGATCGGCGACCCTGATCGGTTCGAGGACCGATCAGATTCCCACGGGCAGACCGATCAGTAACGATCGAAAAAGAGATTTGAACGTATGGATCGGTCTGCAGACCGATCCATATTATAGTCTGTTTTGCATGCACTTTCTCTGATTCTTTCTGATTCAAAGTTGCTTTTGCCTAAATATTTCTAACCATCTGTTGCAAGATTTTGAGGTGCAGGTTACTGGTAATTTGCAATTGGTTGATTTCAAATTGAGCTTCATTAATAGAGGATACCAGAGAGACTTTTGCTATGTTCCACTGTAAACCTGTTAAAGCAGCAAAGTCGTGGCTGCGATCTGGCGGTGATCTGGCATCGATCAGCTCAACTCATGGTGATTGGGTGGAGCTCAGAGACACCAGTGAAGACCAGAATTCCATTGGTGTGAGCTCAGATGATCAGATGAGAAAGAAGCGTGATTGGCGATGCTATGACTGGATGCAGAGATTTGCTGCAGTTTGGCAGGGATCCGTTGCGGGCGAAAGGCAGAGATGGCAGAGACATAAAAGGCTGGTTGAAGAGAGGGTTAATAAGAAGTTTTTCTTTGGGGAAGAAAGAAAAAAAAAAACTCTCTGTCGATCGGTGCAAAAGCTTTGACGCTCGGGGCTGAGAAGCGGCTGTCTCGACTTGCTCTCTGTTTCACTGACCTTCGCGTGACTGTAAGCTTAATTTTCATTCTCCTAAGTCACCAAGCTCAGTAAGTCTTGTGCTATATTCTACATACCTGTTGAGATTTTGTTGAGAGGTCACTCCACCGAGAAGGAGAAAGTTCATAGCCGGGTGTTCACCGGGGTTGATCTACCGAAGATCGGCTTGTCCACCTTACGGACACCGAGGAGTAGGGGCAAGTTATCCCCGAACCTCGTAAACACTTGAGTCACTGTGGTTTGCTTTGTTTCTTCTCTTATTCTTATTCTGTTCTTAACTTGTTTTCCGCTGCGCTAACCACTCGTGTGAGTTTTATCTTTAAGTTTTAGCTTTTGAAGAGGCTATTCACCCCCCTCTAGCCATCCAAGATCCTAACATTAGATTCATCAAAACACATAGTTATGTGTTTTCCAATCATTGGAAATGCTAATGTACAAGTCATGTGCATTGAGCCCAAGGAACATGGTTGGATATTGGTTTTGAAAATGATTTTAAATATATTATGGAAAACCTTGATGAAGGCTATCTTTTGATAGTAATCATCATTGAATAGTTGAACACAAACTTGAAGAAAACACTAAAGTTTTTGCAAGTTTTCAAGTTTATGTCAATCTTTGAAAATAGAATGTATTTTCATAGAAAACTATTTTTCCTTTATAGTATATACCCTAAATTATGTCTACAACAAGTTTCACGATTTTTGGAATTTTGTAGATTTTTCTAGGGGTTTTTGAAATTGACTGAAATGGTATTTCAGCAATTTCAGAGCTTCAATCGATCACTCGATCGATTGGAGTGCCTCAATCGATCGGACGATCGATTGAGAAGACATTTCTCACGAGCAGAAGATTGCTGGATCTATCAGCCGATCGATCCACGCATTCTGAATCGATCAGTGGATCAATTCAGCATGGTTCAATCGATTGGGACCCAATTCCAATCGATTGGGAATGCTGATTTTGGCTGAAAAAGCTTATTTTCAGCATTCTAAACCACTTTTAGTCTAGGTAACCATTTCTAACCCCTTGGAGTACATTTGCACTCATTTAGGGAGAATTTTCATGATGAAAACTAAGATGGATTGGTTAAGAAAGACTAAGTAGAGGTTTAGGTTGAGGTTTGGTTTCATTATTGAATTTATGAAGCTCAAAACTTCTAAATTTGGGTTTCCAAAAGGTTTAGAGATTCCAAGTCATTGTTGGTGCAATGACAAAAGTCACGACCATGTCTTTAGGGGGAGTTACTCGTTAAGGACATGAAAATTATTTTTCATACACCTTGGAAGGTGGTGAACCTTCTTTAGCGAAAATACTCGAGGTTGGGCATTTGACTACAATAGAGAGTGGATATCTTCATTGTTCAAGAGGTACATGCTCATGGATGAGCATTTGATGATAATGAAGGGTATGAGACCTTCATCATTGTGTTGTGAGTAACGAGTGAAGTTGTAAACAACGAAGGGTAACTCTTCAGGAGGAGAGTTAGTTTTTGATGAGTGCCCAAAGATGGGGAGTGTTTGTGATGTGTGCCAATAGGGGGAGAATGAAGGGTTTAAGTTAGGCCTTCATTATCTAAGAGGGAGTTTGCACTCTTAGGGGGAGAATGTAGGGTTTAATTTACGTTTTCATTACCTAGTGGCATGAAGAAGGTTGAGGCTATGGGATTAGCCTAACTTAAAGAAGGTATTGTTAAACATCAAAAAGGGGGAGATTGTTGGTACAATATTCCCCAGGTCAAGGTTGACCAGGTTGACTGAGCTTGAATTTAGTTAAGCTCGAGTCTTGATGTTTGGGTTTCGATATTTGACAATACATGTTTGACAATACATGTAAACAACACATGGAGATTGCAGGTGCAATTGTTCATGTGAGGAGATTGTGAAGAAGAGTTAAGTAGGTCAAGGTTGACTGGATACTTGACTGAAAAGTCCTGGTGAGTGAAGCCAGGTGAAAGACCTAGTGAGTGAAGCTAGGCAGTTGGAAGTCCTGGTGAGTGAAGCCAGGCACGAGGAAATCCAGATGGATCAAGGCTGATTGGACATCTGGTGTGTTGGAGTGTATACTAAAAGCCTAAGCTTTGTAAACATTCATTATGAATAAAGAATCACATTTGGTCAAATTGTCTACATTTGTTTGTAGTTGTTCATTTAATTTATATTGTAGATAACATAGTATGTGGTGTCACATACAGAAGATGATGTTATCAGTACCTTATAAATTATAAACAGTAGCTCACGACCAGAATGGAAAGGAACAAACCAATAGAAGGTCGTAGTGTAATTAGGTATTAGTTTATCTTGACTATATAATTACACTAGTACACTCAGAGTGTATTGAGTAGGACCATTTGAGGTCGTTTCTTTTATACTGACTTTATAAAGGAACAAAGACCTCGGTTATTATGGAAGTGTGTGCTCTTAATCCTAATATAATAACAAGCACATATATTTGATATTTATTTCTTTAATTTATCAATGGGTGAGATTTAGTTCGATGAATCAATAAGCCCGATAAGTTGGGAAATGATATCACTTATAGTGTGTGTTGTTGATTATAGAAGGAAACTGTGTCCTAGTAATCTAGGTTGATAATGTCCCCAAGATGAGCTCATAAGGATTGTCATGTTAAACCCTGCAGGTGGACTTAGTCTGACATGACGATAAGGTTGAGTGGTACTACTCTTGGATTAAGATATTAATTAAATGAGTTGTCAGTAACTCACTTAATTAGTGGACATTCGATATCTTAAACACAGGGAGACTAACACACTCATAATAAGAAGGAGCCCAAAAATGTAATTTGGGATTGGTGCGGTAGTTCAATGATAGTTCTCTAGTGGAATGAATTATCATTGATAAAATTAAGTTGTGTGTTCGGGGCGAACACGGGATGCTTAATTTTATCGGGAGACCAAAACCAATTCCTCCTCTCGGTCCCTATCGTAGCCTCTTATTTGTAGAGTTCTATACCCACCTATACCCACCTTCTATACTCACCCAATAGGGGTCGGCCAAGCTAGCTTGGGAAACAATCTAGGGCCGGCCTAGGTATAAAATTGGGTGGCCAGCCCTAGCTTGAACCCAAGCTAGTAGGGCCGGCCAAATTAAATTACAAAGGGATTTTAATTTTAATTTTTATTATGTCGGAGATATAATTTATTAAAGAGAATTAAAATTAAAATATCTATCTTGTAAAAGATCTACAAAAGATTAAAGAAAGAGATTAGATCTCTTTCCTTATTTGTAGATTGGTGAGATATTTTATTTTCTCTTTAAGAATTATTCACATGTTATAAAATTAAAATTATAGAAATTTCCTTTTATCAACCATGAAGAGATTTTTAAAGAGAAATTTTATTTTTTAAAATTTTCGAAAACAAATTAGGAAGTTTTAATTGTTGATTGAAACTTGTCCAATTTGTTATTTATGATGTGGCCGACCACTTGAAATTAATTGGGGAAATTTTATTTTATTTCTCTCAATTAAATCATGTCAAGAAAATTAAGGAAATTTTATTGTAATTAAATTTCCTAATTTGCCTAGGCCAAGGAATATAAAAGAAGGGGTGAGGGTGCTTTCAAGAGAGACAACCTCTATTATTTTCTCTCCCTCTTTTGTTCCTTGGTGTGGCCGGCCATCTTCATCATCTCCCTCTCTTCCTCTTGTGGTGGCCGAACCTCTCTCAAAGGCTTGGAGCTCTTGTGGTGGCCGGATACTACTTGGAGAAGAAGAAGAAGAAGGAGAGGAAGCTAGCATCTCTTGGAGCTTGGTTGGTGTTTTGATTTTCTTCCTTGGTGAAGCTTTTTTCTTTGTGGCCGAACTTAGCTAGGAGGAGAAGAAGGTGGTTGGTGATTTCTCATCTCGGAAGATCATTGCCCACACAACGTCCGAGGTTAGAAGAGGAATACGGTAGAAGATCAAGAGGTTTTTCTACAAGGTATAACTAGTAATTTTTCTTTCCGCATCATGCTAGTTATTTATGGAAATAATACCAAATACAAGAGGCTTACGTTCTAGAATTTCGAATATATTTTTCGATGTTGTGTTCTTTTGTTTTTTCTTTTCCTTGTGATTTGATTGTTCTCTTTGGTTAACCTAAAGTTATTTTAGGAAATTAAATATTAGCTTTCTATAAAAGGTTTTGTCTAGTCGGTGGTGGTTGCTCCCATATCCAAGAAGGCCATGTGCCTCGCCATGTCAGTACTGGGAACCAATTATGGAAATTAATATTTAATGGAATTAATAACTTAAGGAGACTTGGGTCGAACGTGTTAAGTTCCGCAGGAGATCCAAGTCAAAACCTAAAAGAACAAATAGATTAAGTTTTGGATCAAACGTGTTAAGTTCCGCAGGCGATCCAAAATTTAATTTAAAAGAACACATGGTAGCTAGGAAAAGGTTCAGACCTTTGTACAAATTTTTGTACAGTGGAACCTCTAGGTTTTCCGAGTAGCAACCAACAATTGGTATCAGAGCTAGGGTTTTGCCTCTGTGTATTTGGTATTTAGTTTAATTATGCACATGTCATACATAATTTAGGCAGGATAATAGTAGGATGTGCTAACTTTGTGGATGCAGGATCCAACTATTATGGCTTTTAGTTATTATGTGTGTGATTGGACCCTTGGACATGTCAAGGGCATTTATATGTGTGTGCATGATTGTATTAAAATACAGCAGGAGCTGTATTTAGTTTTTATTAGGATTTTATTTTTGATCTAGATATATGTACATTCCTTTTATGGAATATAGGATCAAAATGTAAAATTCTATTTATGTCGCGGATCGAATCTTGCAAAGCGTGGAACCTTCTAAGGACCAGAGGCGCAGCGGAACTAGTAGCAAGATGGATGCTAGACCGATAGCGGTGGCCAAATATGGCAGCAGCTTGGGATGACAACACACGGAGGACAATTAGAGATAAAAGCCATAATAGTTGAAAATTAAATTTTCTATTTATTGCTTTTATATTATGCTGTGTGTGCATGTTAGTTTACAAGTTTTAGTAGGCTAGCATAGTTAAAATTCCTCATTTATAAATAACTAAGTGGGAGAGGGATTTTTAAGTAAATCCCATGGTCTCCATTACTGGTTTGTAAGTGATGCAAACAAGCTTGCGCGTTGGCTCTGAGTGCCTTCCTCCATAACGGATGAGCTTGTTTGTGGATCACTAGAACAGACTTCCATTTTTGGATGACTATAGGAAGTTAATTAAGAGCGTGTGATCTTCCCCAACGGAAGGGGCATAATCTTATTAATGGACTTAGTGTCAAGTAATGGTATACACTTAGACACATCTAATAGTATCCTCCCCATCGGAGTCACTGCTATTATTTGTGTGACCAAAAGACACCAACTATTAATTTTATTTGTCAAAAAGATAGGTTGACAAGATAATAAAATTAATGGGATAAAACCCTCCTTTTACAAATGTTGAATTTGTATACGTCCACACTAACGTGGCATACAAAATTCACGGTGTTTTGAGGTGTTGGTTAATTTAAAATAGTATTGTTTGAGGAATCAATATTATTCTAAATTTAGAGTTCTGACCAAAAGTTATTTGTGATTCTTAGGATGACTTTCAACCCACTGTCCATCATACTTCAACAAAATAGACTTACTGGACCTAATTACATAGATTGGAAAAGGAACCTGGACATTGTTCTGACTGCTGAAAGCTATAAATTTGTACTGACTGAACCTTGTCCTGATGCACCCACTGGTGAATCTACCCAAGAGGAGATTGAATATCATAAGAGATGGGTAAAGGCAGATGAGATGGCGCGGTGTTACATTTTGGCTTCAATGTCAAATGTATTGCAACATCAGCATAAAGATTTACCAACAGCTTATGATATTATGAACAATCTCAAGGAACTCTTTGGTCATCAGGATAGGGCTTCTAGACAAGAAGCTATGAGAAAGATAATGACAGCCACCATGCAAGAGGGTACTCCTGTAAGGGATCATATCCTAAAGATGATGACTTATCTGAACGAGATACAGATCCTTGGAGGAGAAATTGATGGGGAAACCCAGATCGATATGATCCTCCAAACGCTACCTAGAAGTTTTGAGCGGTTTTCCCGAACTATAATATGAATAAAAGGAACTACTGACAGAACTTCAAGCAGCAGAAGGATTATTTCATCACAATTCTCAAATTCACTATGCTGAAAATGGTTCTACTTCTAAACCGAAAGGAAAGAAGAAGAAGAAACAAGCTGGCTCAGCAAAGAAAGTGAATAAATCTCAGAGTACGGGATTTAAAGCTGGAGTGAAGAAACCCAAGGGAAAGTGCTTCATCTGCAAGCAGGCAGGACATTGGAAGGCGGATTGTCCTCGTAGGAACCAAAACAAAGGTATATCTCATGCTCTAGTTGTTGAAACATGTTTAGCGGTGTTATCTACCAGCACCTGGTGTGTAGATACGGGAGCCACTGATCATGTCTGCAATTCCTTGCAGGGGTTCCAGGAAACCCGACGACTATCTGAAGGAGAAATTACTGTCTACATGGGCAATGCTACTAAGGTGGCAGCTGTTGCAGTGGGAGACGTCTACTTATCTTTTAGTAGAAATAGAAATTTGGTTTTAAGAAATTGTCTTTATGTACCCAATTTTAGAAAGAATTTAATTTCAGTTTCTAAACTGTTTTTAGATGGATATTCAGTTTCTTTCAGTAACGATGTAGTTATTAAAAGAAATAAAGTGATTATCTGTTCTAGTGCATTGGTTGGCAATTTGTATACTTTAAATCCAAATTCTTCCACAAAGCAAAACATGGAAATTTATAACTCATCTTCTAATTCTAATAAGAGAAAAGAACCTTCGGAAATGAATCAAGCATATCTTTGGCATCTAAGGCTTGGTCATATTAACTTAAGTAGGATTCAGAGGCTTATAGCCGATGGACTTTTGAGTTCATTAGAGTTGGAAAATTTTCCAACTTGTGAATCTTGCTTAGAAGGTAAATGACCAAGAGGCCATTCAAGGTCAAGGGGTATAGAGCCAAAGAAGTGTTAGAATTGGTTCACTCTGATTTGTGTGGTCCTATGTCTGTCCAGGCAAGAGGAGGTTTTGAATATTTTGTCTCTTTCATAGACGATTATTCAAGATACGGATATATTTACCTAATGCGCCGCAAGTCCGAGTGCTTTGATAAGTTCAAAGAATACAAGGCTGATGTGCAAAAACGATTAGGTAAAAGTATCAAGACACTACGATCTGATCGTGGTGGTGAATACCTCTTAGGAGAGTTTAGGAATTACTTATCAGAGGCTGGGATTCAATCCCAATTGTCTGCACCTGGAACACCCCAACAGAATGGTGTAGCAGAACGAAGGAATAGGACTCTTATGGAGATGGTTAGATCGATGATGAGTTATTCAGAATTACCAAATTCGTTTTGGGGATATGCTCTGGAAACAGCAGTATACATTCTGAACTTAGTACCTTCTAAATCAGTTTCTTCTACTCCCATAGAATTGTGGAATGGGCGAAACCCAGTCTAAGACATATTCGGATTTGGGGTAGTCCAGCACATGTGCTGAAACCAGATGCTGATAAGTTAGAATCTCGTACAGAAGTTCGCGTGTTTGTAGGATATCCCAAAGGAACGAAAGGTGGTTTATTTTATAGTCCTAAAGACCAGAAGGTCATTGTTAGCACCAATGCCCAGTTTTTAGAAGAAGACTATATAATGGATCACAAGCCCAGTAGCAAAGTTGTTTTAGAAGAACTCCGAGAGGATACGTTACTTCAGTACCAACAGTACAAGATGAAGTATCACAAGAGACTACAACACGTGTCACACATGATACACAACAACAGACAGTACCTCGTCGTAGTGGGAGGGTTGTGAGGCAACCTGAAAGATTCATGTTTTTGGGAGAGTCTTCGGACTTGATCCCGGGTAAACATGAACCTGATCCACGAACATATGACGAAGCACTCCAAGATATAGATGCAGCATCTTGGCAGAAGGCAATGAATTCTGAAATAGAGTCTATGTACTCTAATAAGGTCTGGGAGCTTGTAGAACCACCTGATGGTGTAAAAGCCGTTGGATGCAAGTGGATCTACAAAAGGAAAAGAGGGACAGACGGGAAGGTAGAAACCTTCAAAGCTAGGCTTGTTGCGAAAGGGTACACTCAGAAAGAGGGAATCGATTATGAGGAGACCTTTTCACCGGTGGCCATGCTTAAGTCTATCCGGATACTCTTATCCATTGCTGCTCATATGGATTATGAGATTTGGCAAATGGATGTCAAGACAGCTTTCCTTAATAGAAGTCTTGAAGAGAACATCCATATGAAGCAACCAGAAGGGTTAATTGAAAAAGGCAAAGAGCATCTAGTGTGCAAGCTCAATCGATCCATTTATGGACTAAAGCAAGCTTCAAGATCTTGGAACATCCGGTTTAATGAAGTAATCCAGTCATATGGATTTATTCAAAGTCCGGATGAGTCTTGTGTATATAAGAAGTGTAACGGAAACGTGGTGGTATTTCTTGTATTATATGTAGATGATATTTTGTTAATTGGCAACAATGTCAAGGTATTATCAGACGTAAGGGCATGGTTGTCCAAACAATTTGATATGAAGGACTTAGGAGATTGTGCACACATTCTTGGGATCAAAGTAATGAGGGATCGTAAGAAAAGAATGTTGTGTCTATCCCAAGCTTCATATATAGATACAATCCTTGCTCGTTTTAGCATGCAGGATTCCAAGAAAGATTTTTTACCTTTTAGACATGGAGTAGCTCTATCTAAAGAGATGTCTCCGAAGACGTCGAAAGAGATAGAGGACATGAAAGTAGTTCCTTATGCTTCGGCTGTAGGAAGCCTAATGTATGCAATGCTATGTACGAGACCTGATATCTGTTTTGCCGTGAGCATGGTCAACAGATATCAGAGTAACCCTGGACAAGGACATTGGACTGCGGTAAAGTACCTGAGAAGGACTAGAGATTATATGCTAGTTTACCAAGCAGACGATTTGCTCTCTGTGGGTTACACGGATTCAGATTTCCAATCAGATAGGGACAATAGTAAGTCTACATCAGGCTATGTGTTTACTTTAGGAGGTGGAGCCATTTCATGGAGGAGTGTTAAGCAGAAATGCGTATCGGACTCAACCATGGAAGCTGAGTATGTAGCAGCCTCTGAGGCAGCTAAAGAAGCAGTATGGCTCAGGAACTTTCTAATGGACTTAGATGTGATTCCTGGTTTGCCCAAAATCATCACAATTTATTGTGATAATAGCGGTGCAGTTGCAAACTCGAAGGAACCACGAGCCCATAAGGAAAGTAAACATATAGAGCGCAAGTACCACCTGATACGAGATATCGTGAAGCGAGGAGAAGTTGTCATCGCCAAGATTGCATCAGCAGATAACCTGGCAGATCCTTTCACCAAAGCCCTTCCGGCAAAAGCTTTCGATCGGCATGTGGAGGGAATGGGAATCAGATGTATGGTAGAAGATATGGCAGCTTAGTCATTAGTATAAGTGGGAGATTGTTGGAGTGTATACTGAAAGCCTAAGCTTTGTAAACATTCATTATGAATAAAGAATCACATTTGGTCAAATTGTCTACATTTGTTTGTAGTTGTTCATTTAATTTATATTGTAGATAACATAGTGTGTGGTGTCACATACAGAAGATGATGTTATCAGTACCTTATAAATTATAAACAGTAGCTCACGACCAGAATGGAAAGGAACAAACCATTAGAAGGTCGTAGTGTAATCAGGTATTAGTTTATCTTGACTATATAATTACACTAGTACACTCAGAGTGTATTGAGTAGGACCATTTGAGGTCGTTTCTTTTATACTGACTTTATAAAGGAACAAAGACCTCGGTTATTATGGAAGTGTGTGCTCTTAATCCTAATATAATAACAAGCACATATATTTGATATTTATTTCTTTAATTTATCAATGGGTGAGATTTAGTTCGATGAATCAATAAGCCCGATAAGTTGGGAAATGATATCACTTATAGTGTGTGTTGTTGATTATAGAAGGAAACTGTGTCCTAGAGATACTAGGTTGATAATGTCCTCAAGAGGAGCTCATAAGGATTGTCATGTTAAACCCTACAGGTGGACTTAGTCCGACATGACAATAAGGTTGAGTGGTACTACTCTTGGATTTAGATATTAATTAAATGAGTTGTCAGTAACTCACTTAATTAGTGGACATTCGATATCTTAAACACAGGGAGACTAACACACTCATAATAAGAAGGAGCCCAAAAATGTAATTTGGGATTGGTGCGGTAGTTCAATGATAGTTCTCTAGTGGAATGAATTATCATTGATAAAATTAAGTTGTGTGTTCGGGGCGAACATGGGATGCTTAATTTTATCGGGAGACCAAAACCAATTCCTCCTCTCGGTCCCTATCGTAGCCTCTTATTTGTAGAGTTCTATACCCACCTATACCCACCTTCTATACCCACCCAATAGGGGTCGGCCAAGCTAGCTTGGGAAATAAGCTAGGGCCGGCCTAGGTATAAAATTGGGTGGCCGACCCTAGCTTGAACCCAAGCTAGTAGGGCCGGCCAAATTAAATTAAAAAGGGATTTTAATTTTAATTTTTATTATGTGGGAGATATAATTTATTAAAGAGAATTAAAATTAAAATATCTCTCTTGTAAAAGATCTACAAAAGATTAAAGAAAGAGATTAGATCTCTTTCCTTATTTGTAGATTGGTGAGATATTTTATTTTCTCTTTAAGAATTATTCACATGTTATAAAATTAAAATTATAGAAATTTCCTTTTATCAACCATGAAGAGATTTTTAAAGAGAAATTTTATTTTTTAAAATTTCCGAAAACAAATTAGGAAGTTTTAATTGTTGATTGAAACTTGTCCAATTTGTTATTTATGATGTGGCCGGCCACTTGAAATTAATTGGGGAAATTTTATTTTATTTCTCTCAATTAAATCATGTCAAGGAAATTAAGGAAATTTTATTGTAATTAAATTTCCTAATTTGCCTAGGCCAAGGAATATAAAAGAAGGGGTGAGGGTGCCTTCAAGAGAGACAACCTCTATTATTTTCTCTCCCTCTTTTGTTCCTTGGTGTGGCCAGCCATCTTCATCATCTCCCTCTCTTCCTCTTGTGGTGGCCGAACCTCTCTCAAAGGCTTGGAGCTCTTGTGGTGGCCGGATACTACTTGGAGAAGAAGAAGAAGAAGGAGTGGAAGCTAGCATCTCTTGGAGCTTGGTTGGTGTTTTGATTTTCTTCCTTGGTGAAGCTTTTTTCTTTGTGGCCGAACTTAGCTAGGAGGAGAAGAAGGTGGTTGGTGATTTCTCATCTCGGAAGATCGTTGCCCACACAACGTCCGAGGTTAGAAGAGGAATACGGTAGAAGATCAAGAGGTTTTTCTACAAGGTATAACTAGTAATTTTTCTTTCCGCATCATGCTAGTTATTTATGGAAATAATACCAAATACAAGAGGCTTACGTTCTAGAATTTCGAATATATTTTTCGATGTTGTGTTCTTTTGTTTTTTCTTTTCCTTGTGATTTGATTGTTCTCTTTGGTTAACCTAAAGTTATTTTAGGAAATTAAATATTAGCTTTCTATAAAAGGTTTTGTCTAGTCGGTGGTGGTTGCTCCCATATCCAAGAAGGCCATGTGCCTCGCCACGTCAGTACTGGGAACCAATTATGGAAATTAATATTTAATGGAATTAATAACTTAAGGAGACTTGGGTCGAACGTGTTAAGTTCCGCAGGAGATCCAAATCAAAACCTAAAAGAACAAATAGATTAAGTTTTGGATCAAACGTGTTAAGTTCCGCAGGCGATCCAAAATTTAATTTAAAAGAACACATGGTAGCTAGGAAAAGGTTCAGACCTTTGTACAAATTTTTGTACAGTGGAACCTCTAGGTTTTCCGAGTAGCAACCAACAATTGGTATCAGAGCTAGGGTTTTGCCTCTGTGTATTTGGTATTTAGTTTAATTATGCACATGTCATACATAATTTAGGCAGGATAATAGTAGGATGTGCTAACTTTGTGGATGCAGGATCCAACTATTATGGCTTTTAGTTATTATGTGTGTGATTGGACCCTTGGACATGTCAAGGGCATTTTTCAGTTCACGTTATCATTACAAGATCTCGATCCAGAGGCCTGATTCCTTTTTGCCAGATGAATTTGAGCTTGAGCTAGTTCTTCCTTGATAAGTTTGATGGTGCTCTGTAGTTGGCCAACAGTTTCATCCTTTATCCGGCCTTCCTCTTGCAGGAGGGCTATGGTGTCCTCATGTCGCAGCTTCAGGTAGGCAATATAATGGGTCTGACTGTTCAAGTCTGCAAGAGCCTTATGCTTTAAAGCTATCTCGGCTCGAGTCCTGGATTTAGCAGCCAGCCAGAGTTCTTCCATTTCCCGACGAAGAGAGGATTGCAGGTCTCTGCTTAGCATCATTTCAAGTAAGGCTTCCTCTTTAAGAGCAAGCTGGTGATGTAACGAAGACAGCTCTGTTGGTGCAACCTTAGGTCAAGGTTGACCTGGGTGACCCGACCCGAGTTGACCTAACTCGAGGTATATTTTGATGTTTGACAAGAATAGAGAAGTTGTATTTTGATATTTGACAAGAATAGGAACTTGGGGTATTGTGGGTGCAACCTTTGGTCAAGGTTGACCTGGTTGACCCGACTTGAGTTGACCTGATTCGGGAAAAGTCCAAGTATGGAAACTTGGCACGGAAAAGTCCAAGCAAGGAGCTTGTCACGGGAAAGTCCAAGCAGGGAGCTTGGCACGGGAAAAGTTCAAGTATGGAGACTTGGCACGGAAAAGTCCAAGCAAGGAGCTTGGCACGAGAAAGTCCAAGCAGGGAGCTTGGCAAGGGAAAAGTCCAAGTATGGAGACTTGGCATGGAAAAGTCCAAGCAGAGAGCTTGGCACGGGAAAAGTCCAAGCAGGGAGCTTGGCACGGGGAAAAGTCCAAGTATGGAAGCTTGGCATGGAAGGTCGGAGAGGGCTCGATAGCTCGTTCTCCGGATTAGGTCAGAGAGGGCTCGGTATCTCGGTCTCTGGACCGGACATGGAAGTCGGAGAGGGCTCGGTAGCTCGTTCTCTGGACCGGACGTGGAAGTCAGAGAGGGCTCGGTAGCTCGTTCTCCGGACTAGGTCAGAGAGGGCTCGGTAGCTCGTTCTCTAGATCAGGAAGGCTTTAGGTTTAAGGCTGGGTAATTGGATCGGTCTGCTAACCGATCCAGTGAAACACTGGGTTATCTGATCGGTCTGTGGACCGATCAGTAACCACACAGAAACTTTCTGTGAGTAATCTGATCGGTCTGGTGACCGATCAGTAAGAAGGCTGATCGGTCCACAGACCGATCAGGGATCGCAACCAACTCTCTGTGAGAGTTGGGATCGGTCTGGGGACTGATAAGCATAGGGCCTGATCGGTCCCCTGACCGATCAGATCCACCCTGGACCGATCAGGGTGGAGCCTGATCGGTCCAGGTCTAGCCGTTGAGTCACAACGGCTAGATTTCTTCTTTGTCTTCTTCGCAGGTTGATATAAGGTGGAGGGCCTCTACTGTTGGGACTGCTTCTTGCTCTTACGGCTTCTTTCTCTTGCTCCTTCTTGTTCCTTGCGATCAGAGCTTTGCTGAGCTCTCCATTACTGAAGCTTCGTGTGAGCTTCCCTCGGCTGGACTCCAACTGATCAGTTGCTGTTGTTGTTGGCGTGAAGTGGTTGCTTCATCACCAGTCGACGAGAAGGCAAGCAAACTAGTGTTTTTACATTCATATTGTTCTTGTCTTCTTGTTGTATTTCTTGTACACTGATCTTGCTGTTGCAAGAGAGATTGTGGCGAGGTTTCTCCACCCAGAAGGAGTTTTTATTAGCCGATTTTCTGGGGTCTCATCCACCGACGGATTGATAGGATTCGTCCACCTTACGGACACACCGAGGAGTAGGAGTATCATCTCCGAACCTCGTTATATCGTCGCGTTTGAGGTTTGATCTTCTCCATTTTCGTTTCTACCTTTTATTTCCGCTGCGCTAACTCAAATTGTAGGAAGAAACGAGAATTTGGGGTCGGCTATTCACACCCCCCCTCTCTAGCCGCCATCCGAAGGTCCTAACAAGTGGTATCAGAGCAAGGTTGCTCTTCGTCGGATTAACACCCGGGGGAGCACGAGCTAGAGAATGGATCAACTTGGAGATGACGTCACGATTCCACCCTTCTACGATTGCGACGACTTCACGTTTTGGAAGGTAAGAATGAAGTATTTTCTTATGCCTAACCTAGTAAATTGGAATTGTGTACAAGTAGCTTTTATTTATCCGGTGGATAAAGAAGGAGAACCTCTCGAGAAGAAGAAGTGGACGGAGGAACAAATCCACCAATCCATAATCAACGACGAGGTAACGAAAATCTTTGAATTCTCATTACCTAATGATATCTTGTGTAAGATAGGTGGATACAACAATGCCAAGGAGTTGTGGAACAACTTGGCTAAGTTCCATGAGGAGAGCTCCAATTCAAGTCATGAAAAGGAGTCAAGTGAGCCAAGTAGCTCACATCATGGAGGTATGGAATTAGAAGTTGAGGGCTACTCAACATATAAAGAAGAAGAGGAGAGTTCTTCTTCAAGAGTGGAGCATGAAGAAGAAGCCTCTACCTCCGGAAGGGATGAAGGAGAGAGCTTATAACCATCCTCAACCCTAGGTAACTCAAGCAACTTAATTTCAAGTAAATAACATATAATGTGCTTTGAGTGTAGGGAATATGGGCATTACAAAAGTAAATGTCCAAAGAGGATTAGGAAGACTCCACCGGCACCAAAAGTCAAGGAAGCCGGAGTCCCGATACACAAGGGCAAGGAGCACGTGGTGTGCTTCCAATGCAAGCAAAGGGGACATTATAGGAGTCAATGTCCAAGGGGGAGGCAACCTCACACTACAAGAATTTTTGCATTCCACAACACCCAATAGACAACGCTTTTTAATAAAAACGTTGTCGTTCTTTGTTTTACAACGCTTTTAGTGAAAAGCGTTGTCTATGGTATTTACTTTTTACTAAAGACAACGGTTTTTAATGAAGTGTTGTCTTTAGTGTTGTTGTTTATGGTCAAAGACAACATTTTTTTAAAAAACATTTTTTAAAGTGTTGTGTATGTTTCCCCTAAACTCACTTAAAATAAATTCGCAGCCCTCGCTTTGCTAAACTCTAAACCCTCAACGCGCGCGCGCCTTCTCCTCACCACTCCTCTCCACGAGTTCTCCTCTCCACTCCTCTCCACGAGTGCCTTCTCCTCTCCTTCTCCTCTCCACGAGCGCCTTCTCCTCTCCATCTCCGCCTTCTCTCCCACATCGCCTTCTCCTCCCTCCCCCTCTCCGCAGGCCCGTCCCAGATCTTTTCTTTTTTATCTTCTTTTCCTCCAACTTCTGGTGCAATCCTCCATCGTCGAGGGCTTCGAAGCTTCTCCTCTATACCCGTGACCCTCATCTTCGAGGTTTGTCCCAAATCTTACTCCCCGATTTGGAAGCGCAAAGATTATGCCTTTTCTTGTAGGGTTTTTAGATTTTGTTTCTCACTTGCCGGATTCGTGTTTTCTGCCTTGCTACTCTTGCTTTAAGGAAACGATCAAGAGGCTTCCGTAAAGATCATGTTTTAGTATGTATCTTATGTTAAAGAATTTGGCTTCGAAATCCAATCTATGTCGGTTTTCTCATTTGCCCTAAATTTCTGTACATGCTTTCCATTTTTGTATTTGTATGCTCGTTTTTATTTTCTTTCCGTACATATTCTCCTCTTGCTTTCAGTCCAGATTGATGGATTGATTCAATGTGAGATTTGTTCAATGGACTATGTAAAAAATAGATCTTGGGGAATTGGATGAGCTTGCTTTCCAAATGCCATCATGCAAAGAGAACCATGCCATTTGATACCCCTTTTCTTTATGAAAAGGAGCTGCCGAGGCCATTATTTTTCCACAATACTTGTCTCTCATGCCTCTCGAGCCTGACAACTTTACAGTAGATTCCTGTCTCTCTCTTCAGTCTTCCGCCCTTGCTCTGCCCTCATGATCATCTCTATGTCTTTGTAGAGATGTTGGTTTGTACTAAATATATCCTGACTCGATCAAAGTTTTTTTCGTCAATGCTCTTCTTCACTGCATCATTTTCCGTAGGATCTCGTATCAGTTCCTTATTGATTCAGAAAAGGTGATTGTTCTCAATTCACAGTAGTAGTGCACTACGCCACTATGAGTGATCTCACATTTGCTTTTCCAACTGCGTGTTCCTCTAGTCACTTAAAGCTGATGCCTTTCAAACTTTTCTTCTTTGTTTTGTTTTGTTCCCTTTGCTTCTTTTGATTTGATCAGGGGTGTGTGACAAAGAGGAAGGATGATGGAAGGAGACAACTTCTCAGTCTTCGGCAATGGAACCCAAGTGGATAGCAAAGTCTTCCAATCCTTCCAGAAGAGCTTCCTTCAGGTGCAAAGCATCTTAGATCAAAACAGATTACTGATCAATGAGATCAATCAGAATCACGAGTCAAAGATCCCTGACAGCCTCAGCCGCAATGTGGGCTTGATCAGAGAGCTCAACAATAACATCCGGCGTGTCGTCGACCTCTACGCTGATCTCTCCCTCTCCTTCACCAAATCCGTGGAAGCATCGTCCGAGTGGAGCTCCGCAGTGAGGCAACCAAGCCACAAGAGGAGTAGGCCTGAGAAGTGAGAGTGTCCACGAGATGGCAGACAAATTACGACACAGGGAGGGACGATTTAGAGCTTTGAAGAGAATTGCTTATTCAAATAACAGGTGAGTTCTTTCACTGTTGTAATTATTGTTGTCTGAGTTTAAGAATAGTTCAGTTTCCTGCTATTATTGTCCTTTGATGCTTCGTGCTCTGGTGTGCATTTATCATTCCAAGGATTCAGAACCTTGTGGAAATTGTTGAGATGTTTGATGACTTGCAATAACAAGAAGGAAATCAAAAAGAAACATTGCAATAGATGGATAGATTGATAATCAGGTTGAGGGTGCCAATTAGCTTAACTTAGTTGGTAGGGAGAGGTCTTACAGATAGATTATCATGATCTTAGGGTTAAAATTCGTCTTCTCTTAAATGTGAGTGTTGGAGCTTTTCATAATAATAATATTTCTAATACTATGAGATACTTTTTTTCAGAGGAAGAACCGAACTTGAATTTGGAGGAAATGCAGTTGTTAATCCATAATTGTTTTGTCCTACATTTGTATTGAGGAAGCCAAGGCAAGCAGTGCAATGAGGAGTTTAACAGCCATTCCTTGCATAGCTTGAATTTCAGGAAATTTGATCGTTGCCTACATATGGTAAGTAAGTTTATTTAAGCAATTTCAGCAACTTTTTCATCACATGTTTGCTTCCCAATTTTAGCAACTTATTATGGTTTATTGTTACAATTTCACCAACTTATTATGATTTGAACTGCAAGAAGTTTACTAATATTGTTGTGTGAACAAGTTTACTCTTGAAAAATTCAACTTCTAGTAATTTTCTCATACCATGTTATTCTCATTAAGTTAATAGTTCATCATTTCTATTGAGAGGTTTACTAATATCAATTGATGTGGTACACTTTACATAAATATAGCTCATTCATTTTCAACCGGCCCTTAATGTTTGCCTTCTGCCATTTGTTCTTCTAGACAGGAAGTACTTTGCTCATATCTTTTTTCTTGTATATTTTTAAGTATCTTAAATGTGCTTGTCCTCAAGAAATAAAAGAATTTGCATGTATACATTTCTGGTATGTTTAATATGCAAGACTGTTCATAGTAAGTTCTCATGTATGGATGTTACTATCATCAGCCATAACGTAGTGTTATGAGTGATCATTATTTTTCCAACTTATTATGAGTGTTTTGTATCTAAATTTTATTATTTAGTATCTAAATATTTTTTTTCTTTGCAATGATAGGTGTCTGTATAAAAAGATGGTGAAAGATACCAAGACAAAGAAATTCAGATTTATGAATCCTCACAAATTCCCATATCTGGCAAAAACGGCACAAGACAAATCAGTTAAGCTTGAAACCCTGAATCAAAGGGCAACTCTTTTAGCAGATAAGCTGACAAGTGTATCAACAGATCAACTAGTGTTAGTGCCATGTAATGTCGGGTAAGCAAGAAGTAAAACATCACTTTCAATTGCTTCCTTTCGATAATTTATTCAATTTTATGATCTAATCCTATGTATTTGCCTAGTTTCCATTGGAATCTTAGTGTTATTGAACCTTACAAGGATGCTATTTACCTGCTGGATTCCCTAAGTTGCCGCATTCGCGATGATGATTCAAAATACGTAATGGAAATGTGAGTTCAGATTTCTTTTAGTAAATATTTATTATAATAAAAATCTTATTTAACAAATATTCTTAGCGTATGAAGGGCCTTAAAATTGTTTAATTCAACCAAGGGAAGGAAAGGTAGGAAAAATGTTAAGTGGGAAGTAGTTAAGGTATGTGTACTTTTGTTTAACATATATTGTAATGTGTATAATTTTCATTAACAATTTGACTCTAATTACTATATATAGGCTCCTCAACAACCGGATGCGAAACAATGTGGTTTTTTGTGATGCGATTTATGAGAGAAATTATTGAAGAAGTTGAGACTATTGAGAGAGATTCGCTGCAATCAATAGTAACATTATTTAGCTTATCTCAAATTATTTGACATAAACTATTTAAAATTGCAAAGTGATCAGTGTTGATTATTTTTTCCATTAACATAAATTGTGTATGCTCACAGTTCACAAAAAAAGGGTACTCTCGTGAACAAATTGATGAGGTTCGGTCCGAGTTGGCGGAGTGCATACAAGATCATATTTATGAATAGGTATGGAATGATAGTTGCCATAATTCTATTTAGATTTAAGTTCATGGAATGGTGGTTTTTTTGGTGGAATCATAGTTAATGCCAATTTTTTTGATGCAGTGCATAGTTACCAGATCGACCTTGAGCAGTTGACCCCAAAGAAAAGTTGTCACTGAAGTTTAAAAACTTGTGAAAATTTTTAGTGAATGATGATGTTTTGTGAATGATGATGTTTTGGAAAAATTGTCACTTAGGTGAAAGGATGTTTTCTGGATTAATATGCAAGTACAAAGCAATGTATTATATGTTATTCTATAAAGTTCGTCAGTGTAAATTATCTAGTTTCTTTATCTAGCTTTTGTTCCACTATTGGGTTTGTTTTTCTAATAATTACTCATGCAGCAAAATACTGAGCAAGAAGCTGTAGATCTTATAATCAGGTAAAGTAGAAAAAGTTAACTACTTCATTATGCTTTCATCTTAGTATTTGTATATTTGATTTGTCTTCTTTGAACCAGCTTCAAGTCAAAAAGCCAGATCCTCTAGATAGCTGTTAAAAATAAGGTATTATTTGGTTTGTCAGTGATCTTAATATTTGGTAATATTTGGTCTTTGATGCTCACGACAGAGTTCCAACGCTGCATGATTACCTTGTTCAAGCAGATTGCTCGCTGCCTCAGTAGCTCGCATTTTCAGGTTTGTTTCATCATTGATATTCCTTCTTTTTAGTGTTCTATATTAAAAGGAAATACTAACTGTCGATGAGATTGTTATCCTCTTGCTTGAACATGAACCAAAGTATATAAATTTGACCTTTTGATCTGAAAGTATAAAAAAAAGTTAATTGGATACTAGTTTTTTATTTTTTTTTTGCAATTGCATTTGTTGTATTTTCATATGTTTCTCAGTGAACTTCTAAACAATTCTTTTTTCATTAATTTATTAAGGCTTATTATAAGTTTCAGTTTGATGGTGCAAATTGTTTTCTTTTGTAATCCATCTGTTTCTTCTTTGGTTTAGGAAAGTTGAAGTGAATCCTTGATAGCTGTTTCATAGGTTTGTTCCATTATTTTCCAGTACGTACTGGAATCACTATCAATAGCCCTCAAGGACTGTTTACAACCTTGCAATCAAATTAATTGGACTTATAATCTAATGTATGGTCATCTGGAGCATGAATATTGGAGGATTCATGAATGACTCTTCGGATGATGAATGTATGTCATTTAATATTGGTTCATGTATTTATTTAGATACATCTTGAGTATTCCCTATAAATACCCTATGTATTTAACAATTCAAAGATGAAGAAAATCAGAAGTAGTTGAACACTAACACTTGGACGCCAACATTTTTGAGTTGGCGCCTAGATTTGACCATCTAACAGACACGGCTAAAGGATCAACTTCTATGAACACCCTTAATAACTTATACAGATATTTGTGAACAATTAGGTTGGTGGCTATCAATATAACTTCTATTTAGGCTGCTCAACCCGTTTGGCAAATCCTTTCAGCCGAGCCTACCAAACTGGTTAACTTGGTTAGTGTGACTTGGGTCAATTCAACTTATATGACCCACTTAACACATGCAAGCCTAATGGACTTGCCCGATCTATCCAACTTGTTTGAATTGTCTAGTTCACTCATTTCAACACTCTTTGTATTAAACTAGCAAGTTTAAACACCCATCCATAGCTCAAGTATTCACACAAAAATGTCTATAACCTAAGTTGACACTGAGTTTATAGTCATCATGTCCATTTTCTCTAGATACCATTTCAATGTGTTAGACAGATACAATTAGGCATGTCAAATAACATAAATAGTAGGCTACCAACGGAATTGCAAGACGTAATACTAAGAATCACTCTTCAGAGCAATGAGATGCATGTAAATAGGCAAACTTCAAAGCTATGGATGATAAGCTGTTTAGACACATAAAACAGTACCCAGGAACTACTACTGATTTTTAAGTACATCAAAAAATTATAGTACAATCCATCTTTTTCAAGTTGATTCTAAGAAAAACAAGAAGAGAGGAAAGATAAACTAAAAATCCATCTTTTCCAAGTTAACTTCTGAAGCTTCAAACTGAAGACTGAATATATTTATAGCACACGAAATTTGAAGACCTGATTACCTTTATGTCTCCCTCCTAGATCTCCTAGGGCGTGGTGCTGATACATCATCCTTCCCTTCCTCTTCTTTCTCTTCACTGCTTCCTAGAACTTCAGACTCTACAGAATCAGGGTTCTGGGGTTGAGCAGCTGGTGCGACAGTAGCAGCTGGTGGAGCCGGTGACTGTGATGCAAAACAATAAAAGTTAAATCATGCATAAGTTGTAGACAGGAACGAATGGTGAAGTCACTGCAAGACAGTAAGCTCACTTGAGGTTTCTTTCTGCCGAAGAGAAGCTTGAAAATGACAGTAGCGAATATGACCAGTATGGAAACCAGGACTCCTATAGTGAGGTTAGGTATACTATAATTTATACTATGCACATTTACCGTGAATTTTCCTTATTGAGCTTGGGCTAGTGACGGTTACGAATGTATTTTATTTCAAGAACCGTATAAGCAAGTGTTCGTGCATCTAGTTTTATAACAATGCACTTCGTATCTTTGATCTAAAAAGCTTCTGAAACAAGTCATCTTCTCCAAGCATGCCCTGGTCAACATGCTAGTCACCTACTGGAGTCATTTCCTCGATGGCACGGATGAATACCTGAAATCCATCCTCTACTCCACCATTCTTTGCCACTCCTCAAGCCGAAACAACTGCAAAGGTAGAGTCAACATCAAGTATTACATTGTGCTGGCTACAAGAGGCCGCAAAATCCAATAAAGACAGGTCAAACATCAAGTAGCATTTTGTAACTTATTCCTCTTAGGTTATATGCTTGGTTAATATATATGCTTAGAACTTGTAAAGACAGGTCAAACATTAATATGCTTGGTTAATATATCCATCTACAGCACTCCCGCTTTTTCCTCTAAATATGATTTTCATTTAGCACAGAACTAATGCCAATTTTTTTATTTTGATGCAGTGTTTAAAGAGCTTGAGTAGAAGTTGGCCCTAAAGAAAACTTGTCAGTTACGATATAAACACACTTACGGTATGAATTACATGTATATATAACATTGACATATTATTTAGTACGAGATTTACATGTATGAAAGTTTTCATACAAAATTTCTTGATTGCCTACAACCCCAGGTGTGCTGATGACAAGTTGAAGAAGATGGCTCTAAGAGTGATAGCTGAAAGCCTTTCAGAAGAAGAGATTGCTGGACTTAAAGAAGCAATTCCATGCGATGGACACCAACAACAGCGGTTAGTCAATGATGAGGTTTTGTAAAACTTGTGTGTTTGAAAAATTATTGTCATGAAGTTAAGGATAACTTGTATGATACAAATTTAATTTGTGGATCAATATGTATACATTTTGTTTGTATAATATAAAGTTTTATTTATTTGTTAAATAGTCTTATTATAAAAATGATTGTGGTTGTGGATATTCAATTATATGTAAATTTTGAGTATTTTTTATAATTTTTGCTATTTAATTAAGAAAAACACTATTTTTTATAAATTTAAAAAGACAACGTTTTTAAGTAATAAAAGACAACGCTTAAAAAACAATGTCTTTGAGACCAACCACAACGCTTTTAAAGCGTTGTCTTTGATATGTGCATTTTTACAACAGCATCTTTAACAACGCTTTTTAAGAACGAATAGACAACGCTTAAAAAGCGTTGTCTTTGTGACCAACCACAACGCTTTTAAAGCGTTGTCTTTGATATGTGCATTTTTACAACAGCATCTATAACAACGCTTTTTAAGAACGAAAAGACAACGCTTAAAAAACGTTGTCTTTGTGACCAACCACAACGCTTTTAAAGCGTTGTCTTTGATATGACTTTCTACAACACCATCTACAACATCACTTTTTAAGTACATACGACAACGCCAAAAAAGCGTTGTTGTTTAGCTTTTTTCTTGTAGTGTCACAAGGACAAAAGACCAAGCACATCTATGGGGGGAGCTAAGGCAAACCCTAAGGTACCCTTTAAGGCACATTCTTGCAATTCTAATAAGACACATGCTAGTAATTTTATTGCAATTGTCAATAATGATAAGCATGATAACTATAGAAACCGATACATGTGCTTAGGTGCCAAACATGTTAGCCTAGATAAGGACAATGCTAGAAATGTCAACCCTAGAGTTAACTCATCTAAGGTTAAGGAAAACCTAGATAGGAATCTCAAAACAACTAGACATATGCCTAGGAATACCTCAAAGAAAAATGGAAAAGTAAAACTTGAGGTATTAAAGAAGGAAAATCAAGTCTTGAGGTCAAGACTTGACACTTTAGAAAAGGCTCTTAAGAATTTGGAGAAGTAAACTCTAGGGTCTAAGGGTCAAAAATCAAAGCCCAAGGACATGAGAGGTTTGGGTCACAAACCTAAGTCTCAAGTGGTCAAGCCCGCTTATCATAATGTTTCATTCGATTATGGAACAAGACCTAGGGCTAAGAAGACCATCACCAAGGTCACAAGGGGAGTCACCCCTAGAGTTGATCTTGATGAGTCCCAAATGACCAAGGCTTTAAAGCCTAGGAGGGTCATTAGGAGGGTTGCTAGGGAAGTCATCCCTAGTGAATATTTAGTGAACCCAATGAGCTCAAATAGGTATTGGGTTCCTAGGAGCGTGATTCCTTCACGCTAGATGGTTTAGGGTGTGCCAACCTTAATTGGATAGGTAGTTAACCTACTCATGGCAAAAGGTGGCATTTTAGGAATTTTCAAGGTGTAATCAAGCCTTGAAAATGAAATTAAAAATTATTCCTAAGGTGATTAGGATGTGCCAACCACATTTGAGGAGTTTTCTAGGGTCAATCTAATTGGCACATAGTGATCTAAAAATCTTTAGTATATGATTTTAGGTCTATTACACTTAGAAATATAGAATTTATGGTAAAATGATCAAAATTATCAAAAATGGCAACTAAGGCTAGAATTAGGTATTTTCTATACCTTTATATGTTATTTGCCATACATTGTTTGTCATATGCCATGTCATGACATCATATTTATTTTATTATCATTTGAAATGTCATGATAATGCTTAGGTTAGTTATATGTCATGTCTTATTTAAGTTTCATACTTTATGCCATGACATCATGACATTGACACATATTTTCACTTATGATATTATTTTATGCCATGTCATCATCCCTTTCATTTATGATCAATTAAATTGATTTAAGGATGGAAACACAATTTGACATGGAGATCAAATTGTTGTTTAGAAAATGCATGAGAACTTAGCGTAATATGACCTAAACCCATATCTCATATCAAAATTGACTTGGATGTGTTTGATACACCTTAGATGTGTGTGAGATATTAGGATGATGAGTTAGGATCAAGGTGCATAGTTCTTTTACCTAGATGAGCCTAATTCGAAATTGAGGATCATAGGGAAAACTTTTGTACAAGTCATGTACATTTAGTCCTAAGATTGTGGTCCTAAATTGAATGGTTTAAAATCATTTCAAAATTGATTTGAAAAACCTTGATGGAGCATTTCTAGTGATAGCATTCATCATTGAGCAAGTTGATACAAAGATGGATTAACCTTGAGCTATTTCAAAGTCTTTCAAACTTTGTATCAAGATTTAAAAATGGAAGTTATTTTCATAGAAAACTATTTTTCCATG
The DNA here is from genome assembly GCF_018446385.1 of Zingiber officinale. Classification (NCBI taxonomy): domain Eukaryota; kingdom Viridiplantae; phylum Streptophyta; class Magnoliopsida; order Zingiberales; family Zingiberaceae; genus Zingiber; species Zingiber officinale. The sequence continues at coordinate 625,203 of NW_024589827.1, forward strand.
ATAATATATGTCATGAGGAATGTATCCTCAAAATTTTACAATTTTTGGAATTTTCTGTGATTTTTTAGGGGTTTCTGAATTTCGGGTGAAAAATCAGAAATCCTTATCAGAGAGTTGTGGACCGATCAGAGGGGATCCTGATCGGTCCAGGGAAGTCTGGATCGGTCACTGGACCGATCCAGGGAAGTGTGGATCGGTCTGGTGACCGATCAGAGCGTGCCAAAATGCTGATTTTCGACTGATTGTCTGAAATTTCAGCTGTGGAAGTTGGTGCTTTAGATTTCTAAAGGGTTGAAACTCTCCAAGACATTGTTGGTGCAATGGTCAAGGAGGAGTTGACCTTTAGGGGGAGTTTTACCTAATGGTCAAGGGGGAGTTGACTTTTAGGGGGAGTTTTTACTCGTCAAGATTTCTGAGGATGAGTGATATAGGATTATCACTAAGTTGATTGTTGATTTTAGTATCAAGGGGGAAATTAAGGGTTTCAATGAAAGGTATGGGACTTTCATTAGGAAGAAACTCTTGACCTTGATTCACTCTTTTTGATGTGTGTCAAAAAGGGGGAGAGTAGAATGGAGAATGGAGAACATTGGAGTTTGAGGAGAATGTTCAAGGAAGAACATTGGAGAACTATTGGAAATCCTGAGTTAGGTTATCGAGTTAACCTAACTTGATTATGGTTTTTGTCAAACATCAAAAAGGGGGAGATTGTTGGTGCAACCTTAGGTCAAGGTTGACCTGGGTGACCCGACCCAAGTTGACCTGACTCGAGGTATATTTTGATGTTTGACAAGAATAGAGAAGTTGTATTTTGATGTTTGACAAGAATAGGAACTTGGGGGATTGTGGGTGCAACCTTTGGTCAAGGTTGACCTGGTTGACCTGACTTGAGTTGACCTGATTCGGGAAAAGTCCAAGTATGGAGACTTGGCACGGAAAAGTCCAAGCAAGGAGCTTGGCACGGGAAAGTCCAAGCAGGAAGCTTGTCACGGGAAAAGTCCAAGTATGGAGACTTGGCACGGAAAAGTCCAAGCAAGGAGATTGGCACGGGAAAGTCCAAGCAGGGAGCTTGGCACGGGAAAAGTCCAAGTATGGAGACTTGGCACGGAAAAGTCCAAGCAGGGAGCTTGGCATGGGAAAAGTCCAAGCAGGGAGCTTGGCACGGGGAAAAGTCCAAGTATGGAAGCTTGGCATGGAAGGTCGGAGAGGGCTCGGTAACTCGTTCTCCGGATTAGGTCAGAGAGGGCTCGGTAACTCGGTCTCTGGACCGGACGTGGAAGTCGGAGAGGGCTCGGTAGCTCGTTCTCCGGACTAGGTCAGAGAGGGCTCGGTAGCTCGTTCTCTGGACCGGACGAAGTCAGAGAGGGCTCGGTAGCTCGTTCTCCGGACTAGGTCAGAGAGGGCTCGGTAGCTCGTTCTCTGGACCGGACGAAGTCGGAGAGGGCTCGTCAGCTCGTTCTCCAGACTGATCGGTCTGTGGACCGATCAGTAACCACACAGAAACTTTCTGTGAGTAATCTGATCGGTCTGGTGACCGATCAGTAAGAAGGCTGATCGGTCCACAGACCGATCAGGGATCACAACCAACTCTCTGTGAGAGTTGGGATCGGTCTGGGGACCGATCAGCATAGGGCCTGATCGGTCCCCTGACCGATCAGATCCACCCTGGACCGATCAGGGTGGAGCCTGATCGGTCCAGGTATAGCCGTTGAGTCACAACGGCTAGATTTCTTCTTTGTCTTCTTCGCAGGTTGATATAAGGTGGAGGGCCTCTACTGTTGGGACTGCTTCTTGCTCTTACGGCTTCTTGCTCTTGCTCCTTCTTGTTCCTTGCGATCAGAGCTTTGCTGAGCTCTCCATTACTGAAGCTTCGTGTGAGCTTCCCACGGCTGGACTCCAACTGATCAGTTGCTGCTGTTGTTGGGGTGAAGTGGTTGCTTCATCACCAGTCGACGAGAAGGCAAGCAAACTAGTGTTTTTACATTCATATTGTTCTTGTCTTCTTGCTGTATTTCTTGTACACTGATCTTGCTATTGCAAGAGAGATTGTGGCGAGGTTTCTCCACCCAGAAGGAGTTTTTATTAGCCGGTTTTCCGGGGTCTCATCCACCGACGGATTGATAGATTCGTCCACCTTACGGACACGCCGAGGAGTAGGAGTATCATCTCCGAACCTCGTTATATCGTCGCGTTTGAGGTTTGATCTTCTCCATTTTCGTTTCTACCTTTTATTTCCGCTGCGCTAACTCAAATTGTAGGAAGAAACGAGAATTTGGGGTCGGCTATTCACACCCCCCTCTCTAGCCGCCATCCGAAGGTCCTAACAAGCTCGTCCAGTTCCATGAGTGAGAAGGGTGTAGCTTGAGGAAAGGAGGGTGAAAGTATACGCGATCCTTTTATAAGGATGGAGAAGGTGAAGGGATTACCTCGAAACATTAGATGACGCTTGGGAAACAATACATTTATGAAAAAGTGACATGATCGGAAGCCGAAGAATCAACACGCATGTAGTGAAGTCTGGCCCATCTTTAGAGAAGATGATAAATTCTGAGCAGGACAATGGGAAAGAGGTCAGCTTGTAAAAGCCAGGTCAGGTAATTACTAGATTTGGGTCTAGTCAGTCGGACTAGAGTCTCCTTCGACTAGACTTGAGGGGGAGACTTGTGATACGGTGCATGATAGTGGGATCGAACAACGGATGTGGTCGGAGGTCAAACCCTCGAGGAGGTCAGAGGTCAAGCCTACGAGGTAGTCAAAAGTCAAGCTTGCATGGCGGTCAGAAGTCAAGCCTACGTAATAGCCAAAGGTCGGCCCACGTGACGGTCAAAAGTCTCGCTGATGTGGAGGATAAAAGTTTAGATTCAGATTACAGAATGACCTAGGTCGGACGGAAGCGACATTTAGGGGTCTGGCCGACATGGCAAATAAGGGTTCAGACTGGCCGAGACGCGCTGGTCGGATTTATAGCCTTGCGATACAGGACACATGGACAAAAGCGCACAGGTCAGGAAATGCCAACCAAGGATACAAGTCAGGACTTATAGCCTTGCGGTACAGGACGCATGGTCAAAAGCGCACAGGTTAGGATATGCCAACTAAAGATACAGGTCAGGATTTATAGCCTTGCGGTACAGGACACATGGATAAAAGCGCACGGGTCGGGATATTCCAACCAAGAATACGGGTCAGGACTTATAGTCTTGCGGTACAAGACTCATGGTCAAAAGCGCACAGGTCGGGATAAGCCAACCAAGGATACAGGTCAGTGTTGGTGCAACCTTAGGTCAAGGTTGACCTGGTTGACCCGACTCGAGTTGACGTGACTCGAGTTGTATTTTGATGTTTGACTTGGGAAGATTGTCGGTGCAACCTTAGGTCAAGGTTGACCTAGTTGTGTTGCATGTTGATGTTTGACACTCGTGAGAGAGTTCTATTCTTGATGTGGGACAAGAATAGATGTTTGGGAGATTATTGGTGTAACCGTAGGTCAAGGTTGACCTGGTTGACCTGATTCGGGAAAAGTCCAAGTATGAAGACTTGGCACGGAAAAGTCCAAGCAGGGAGCTTGGCACTGGAAAAGTCCAAGTATGGAGACTTGGCACTGGAAAAGTCCAAGCAGGGAGCTTGGCACGTGAAAAGTCCAAGTATGGAGACTTGGCACGGGGAAAGTCCTAACAGGGAGTTTGGCACGGGGAAAAGTCCTGGTGAGTGAAGCCAGGCAGTCGGGAAATCCTGGTGAGTGAATCCAGGTGAAAATCCTAGTGAGTGAAGCTAGGTGAAGGTGAAAGTCCTGGTGAGTGAAGCCAGGCATTCGGGAAAATCTTGGTGAGTGAAGCCAGGTGAAAATCCTAGTAAGTGAAGCTAGGTGAATGAGAAAGTCCTAACTGGGATGTTAGGCAGTTGGAAAGTCCTGGTGAGTGAAGCCAGGCAGTGGGAAAGTCCTAACTGGGATGTTAGGCAGTGTGGAAAGTCCTGGTGAGTGAAGCCAGGCAAGGCAAAAGTCCAGATGGATGAAGGGTGATCGGACATCTGGTGGGAAAAGTCTAAGTGGGTCAAAAGGAGTGACCGGAAAGTAGCGGTGAGTGAAGCAGGCAAGGGAAAAACCAGATGCGAGGGATGATGGACCTGTTGGAAAGTCCAAGTAGGTCAAAGCGATTGACCGGACACTTGGCAGGGAGTTCTAGCAGGTCAAGGGAGTGACCGGATGCTAGGGATGAAGTACCAATAGGTCAAGGTTGACCGGATATTGGTTCGAAGTCTTGGGACTTGGTTTGGGCAAAAACCAAGCTCGGATCGGTCACCGACCGATCCAATGCAGTTTGCTCGATCGGTCCGGTGACCGATCGGATATCGAAGCTCTGTTGATTCTTGATCGATCGGTGACCGATCGCAGCAACAGAGGCGAAAAGAAGCGGTGATCGGTCCACGCATCGATCAGGCCTATCTGATCGGTCCGGGACCGATCAGGAGGTTCCCGGAAGACAGAGTTGGGATCGGCTGTGGACCGATCCATTAGTTCTGATCGGTCCACAGACCGATCAGAGAGTTGCGCAACTCTCTGTGAAGCATGCTGATCGGTCTGGGGACCGATCAACATAGGTCCTGATCGGTCCCCTAGACCGATCAGGGAGGTCTCGGACCGATCAGGGCGACTCTACTTCTTCCTGTCCCTAAGTGCTGCTGTGCTTGAGCTTTGTTGAGCTCGTCCAAAGCTTCGCGTGAGCTTCCGACTGGATTCCTGCTGTTGTAGGCGCTTGAGTTGCTGCTTCATCCAGTCGACAAGAAGGCAAGCTAGGGTTATTACATTCTTGTATTGTACTTAGTTTCTTGCTGTATTCTTGTACTCTTGTTTATCTTGCTGTTGCAAGACATTGTGGCGAGGTTTCTCCACCCAGAAGGAGTTTGATTTAGCCGGTTTTCCGGGGACTCATCCACCGACGGATTGATAGGCTTCGTCCACCTTACGGACACGCCGAGGAGTAGGAGTTTCATCTCCGAACCTCGTTACATCGACGAGTTTGAGGTTTGATCTTTCCGCTTTCGTTTCTTTGTTTTATTTTCCGCTGCGCTAACCCTTATTGTAGAAAGAAACGACGATTTGGGGTTGGCTATTCACACCCCCCCCTCTCTAGCCGAGTACGAAAGGATCCTAACAGTCAGGACTTATAGCCTTGTGGTATAGGACACATGGACAAAAGCGCACAGGTCAGGATATGCCAACCAAGGATACTGGTCAGGACTTATAGCCTTGCGATACAGGACACATGGACAAAGCGCACAGATCGAGATATGTCAACCAAGGATACAGGTCAGGACTTATGACCTTGCGGAGCTGATGCGTACAGGTCGAGATCAGGATAAGCGGAGCCGAACTGAGGCGTACCGGTCAGGATGTAGGATCAGGATAAGCGGAACCGGAATAAGGCATACAAGTCGTGATACAAGGCAGGTCGAGGATTTACAAGATAAGACGCGTAGGACAGGGCTGGATGCTCAAGTCGGGATTCATGAAACGGCAAGCATAGGATAGCCACTGGTCGGGGTCGACAAGTATGAAGATAGTCTAGAGATCATGGACTTAGGAGGTCGGGCATCACACGACGAACAAACAAGGGAATCGTAACCATCTGTCAGAGAATAATCAGAGTGTCAGAGAATATGCCAACGGTCGGGGGATCGTTGCCCCCTCGATTCTTCCTCCATCTTATAGGAGAATGCCACGTGTCACTCACTGCCAGAAAAAGCCTGACATCCAACATTCCGTGACACCCGTCAGATTCCAGAAGCACCCGTTGCAGTATAAAAAAGGATGTTTTGTCCCTTACGCAGGTACGCTCACTCGTCATTACACACTCATCTTTTACTTTTTGTCCTTTTTACTATGCTTCTGGGAAAAAAGTACCTGACTTGAGCGTCGGAGGGCCTGATCCGGGGGCTTTTTCCCTGGTTTCTGGTCTCTAACGACCTGTGTGCTCATCCGAATGTGCGCAGGACTCATGTCTCGTCATCATCCCTCGTCATCCGCCCCTGGGAGTCCTTTTGGGCGGGTGCCAAATCGACCAGGTGTCTCCGCGACTTTTCATCAACGCAGAAGATAGCACAGTCCGTTTCTGTCCGACTCAGCTTCCGGACGGGATCAAATAATAAGAATATTAATGTTTTGCTTTATATATATATATATATATATATGAAAATTAATTTGTATATATATAGTGAAGCACAAAGGTGTAAAATACGAATTATATTGATGTTAACTGGGATATATATAATAGTAGTATGTATACAATGCTATCGATGCTAAAATAAGTTGACCCAACTAATTAAATTAAGCACGACGGCCTAGGCATACATTGGTTATACTAGTTTTATATATGGGCTAACTAATTATTAACCGCTTGACTTGGCACCAAGGATACTTATTTTTTAAAAAATAAATATTTTAAAAACTAAAAATGATTTTAAAATACATTTTTAAAAAGAAATCGCGTCGTATTTAGTGTTTTGCAGCAAACAAAAGATTTGTTGAAAAGAGAGAACGTGACAATATATATAGATAAGTGTGATTCTTTAATTGGGATAGTTTTTTTGGGAAATAATATAATAATATAGTTAATTTATCTTTAAAAAAGATATTGCTATTTTATGAAATAAAAAAATAATAAGGAAGTAAAACTAATTAATATTTTAAATCTGTAATTGAATTTCATTCTAAAATTTATATATCATTCATAACCAAAAAGTTTAATACAGTCAAAATTGCAAATAGACATGCAACTTATTTGCATAGAAATAAACATAGAAAATTGATGATCCCTCACAGGAGCAGGCTGAGGAATTCTAGATTGCTAGACGAGACCAGAGGAACAGCAGCAGCCGCACGATTGGAGGAATAAGAAATCCAAACAGAATCAACTGTTGAAATAACATTCGCAGTTGTTTCAGTCTCGTTTGATTAGCAACAGTATTCTCTGTCCTCTCTCGGGCTAACTAAAATCAAAATGCGAGTTAAAATTACCTTATCATATATAAAGCCATGTTTAGCGATTGACTAAAACTATAACAGGATAAAATGATATAACAGATGAAACAAAAACGAAAAAGCTAGCTAGCTAGAACCTCAAGATCATCAGGAATTGTCCACTGGGATTGATTTATGGCCTGGTTATAGTAGTATCTACAACAAATAAAAAATATTTTACAACTGGAATAAAAATAGCTAGCAGTGCTCGATTGAGGAACTTAGAAGACTAGAAGAAATAGTTAGAGCGAGAAATCAATGCATACTTTTGACCATCTGCGGTAGTAAACTCCTTCCAGTCAGTGGATGCATCTGTCCTCTGATAAAAAAAAAAAAAAATTGTCACTGAAAAGACTATTGAGATTTCCAATAAAAGAATAAGTGAGGAGCAATAAATAATTAAAGACCAATAAAAAATTATGTAAAGAAGAAATTCAACCCGATACATTAATTTAAATAAAGAATGCAAGATGATATTTGGCACAACATCTCAAATGGAAGATATTAAAGACCATCTTAATTAGCAATAGATCTTTTGTATAAATAAATATTTCTCATTGGTCACAGCAACTAGATGATACATACTTATAGCACACAGAAAAGGTGTCGCATCTGTCAAACATGAACTAGACTAATCAAATTAACCACGATAAAAAAAATAATTGGTGTGATATGAAGTCCGTACCAAAAATAACAAGAATATTAATGTTTCGTAAAATGACTTACCTCAACAGGCGTCATCAATTCAAAGGGTTTCTCCCAGACAGATTGCCCAGTCTTCTTATTATAATAGTATCTGAAAAAAAAAAAAAAAAAATGATGAATCATAACGAAAAGGAATAATATACAAAACCAATGAAAGGACGACAAAGAATGTATACCATGTACTAATATGAGACATAACACACCACTGGGCACTGACATTTTAATTAGTGGAACATTGACAGTAATTTAACTCTAAGTGGCAATCGCAATCATAAATAGAAATAGCTAGTAATTTCATGAAAGGAAAACATAAAATAAGTATAATTACTCAATCCTCACCTTCTTCCATCAGTAGCAATTTGTTCTTGCCAGTCAGAAGATGCTTGTTCCGTAGAATTTGAATGTACGGGTTGTGTCTTTTTTTCATCAAAGGTAAAAAGTTAAGAAAGGAGATTAATTACAATATTCACATGACAACTTTATCACAGTAAAAATAAACAAATAAAGGAAGAAAATGCAGAAAAAATATATAAAATAATAAAAATATACAATTGACATTATTACCATGTCCTTTCAATAAAACAGGCTATATATTTATTTTTTTTTCATCTGTTCATCTTAATTGTGGGATTATAACCATTTGCCCAATATATACGGCAATATTCACATGATAACATATCCACATGACAGCTTGATCACATCAAAAATAAACAAATAAAGGGGAAGAATGCAAAAAAAAAAATCAAAATATATAATTGGCATTATTACGATGTTTTTTCAATAAAAAAAGACTATATATATATTTCTAATCTTCTTAATTATTAATATTACCTTGATCCGGGACGGGGAGACGACTCTTTTCCGTGCTCTACATTGGGTTATACCAGTACAGAACCAAGCAAAGCAGCGTACCATGAAGAGAGATATACAAATCCCAAGTGGGAAAAATATATAAATGTTAATGAAACGACGTCGTGGAAATTAGCCCTAATAGATAAATTTATATATAACTAGAAGGCCGGAAGCTAATGACAATTTAATTGCCTAGCACCGATGGTTTGCCATACTTTCCTTCTAAGAACATCCATAATTAGAAAGTTGTTTTGTTTGTTTTTTTTTTTAAAAAATTGCCCGGTGATTTCAAATATCTCTAAAATATCCCCTTCCAATAGGGGATATTGAGATTGATAGATATTAGGATAAATATCTCTCAAAATATCCTCTAATGATTTTAAAAAGAAAAACAAAAAAAAAACTTACTATTGATACTTTCCTTCTAATGCATTTGTGATCTAGATTTAACTTATCATATTAATTTAAAAGACAAAGAAAATATAAGGATAAATTCAAATACTTTAATAAAATCAAAATTAATAAATTTAAAATTAAATATTAAATAAAATTTAAAATTAAATATTAAAGAAAATTTAAAATTAACAATTAATAAAAAATTAAGAGATAAACATTTAAAGAAATATAATAATAATATGAACCACCAAACTTGTCCAAGTTAATGTATAATGTATTTGCAGGAGCTAGATCTATTTTTTTTTTAAAAAAAAAAAAAAAAACCTTGATCAAGCAAAGAATGAAACACACGTTTGAGGGCAGAAGAAGGATACAAACACCATGTGTGTCTGAGCATATAAAACGGGTAAGCAAACATCATCTTCTCTTAGCGTACCACGTCTTAGTTACGAACACTTAGTGACAACTTGGCTACTTAATTATAATACAATCAATATGTTATTGGCAGATTAATGATAAGAGACACACCAACAAATTAAATTCAATAGAAATTAACCATGGAGAGAAGATATATACCTTTGTGTGAGAATTTTGAGGCAAGTACAATTGTGATAAACTTTAAAATTAATCAAGTAACTTTATCGATATGACTATGCTAAACTTTTTATAACAAAGCAAACATGAGCCTAAACTAAAACTACCTAAACCAAATACAATACAAAAGAGTTAAAGTGAGGATGTTGTGTTTAGCAAACCTCACAGATATAATTAAAGACCATCTTAATTAGCAATAGATCTTTTGTATAAATAAATATTTCTTGCTGGTCACAGCAACTAGATGATACATACTTATAGCACACAAAAAAGGTGATGCATTTGTCAAACATGATCTAGACTAATCAAATTAACCACGATAAAAAAAATAATTGGTGTGATATGAAGTCCGTACCAAAAATAACAAGAATATTAATGTTTCGTAAAATGACTTACCTCAACAGGCGTCATCAATTCAAAGGGTTTCTCCCAGACAGATTGTCCAGTCTTCTTATTATAATAGTATCTGAAAAAAAAAAAGAAAAAAAATGATGAATCATAACGAAAAGGAATAATATACAAAATCAATGAAAGGATGACAAAGAATGTATATCATGTACTAATATGAGACAACACACCACTGGACATTGACATTTTAATTAGTGGAACATTGACAGTAATTTAACTCTTGGCTAAATTTAAGATTAGCATTAAAATCCACTTCTTATTTAGCCCGACCCTTAATTCCATACCCCAAATGTCGATTGCACTTTTAATTCTTAAATCCATCCTTGAACGTAGCCTAGCTAATGACCTCCTAGTTGGAACTATTCAAAGCTAACCACAACCGTTTCAAATTCGATTCTTACGGGTTATCGGGGCCCGGTTCATCTAGCTAAAACCCGATCCAGGGAAGTCGAACGAAATGATTGGAAGTTATTAACCGTCCGATTGATCCTTTCTTGAATCTTGACTGCTTTTAATTTTGTATTAAAAAATTATACCTTTTTATATAAAAAAAAACATTTATCTATAAATACTAACGCAATATAAATTATAAAATACAAAGGGCCGGGAAATCGGTCCGGCGTTTAAATTTCAAATTTTTTTTTTTAAAACAATATTAAAAATAAATTGGAGTTCGTAAATAATGAAGTTCCATTTTTCTAATAAATGCTCCGGATTCCTTTTATCTCTCCCCTGCCCCTTGCTCCCTTCGTCCGCCTCGCTGCCCTACGCCGATCGTGTTTCTCCGCTTCCTAATCTGGTGAGCGGAGGAGAAGACGATGGCGATGGCGCTGGCGGCCTCGGATCAAGCCGAGCTTCTCAATGAGTCAGGCAAGACCTTCGTCGGGAAACAGCGTTTCCTTGCTGCCATTGAAGCTTACACCGACGTAAAATTGGCCTTTTCTTATTTACATTTTCCCTTCGTTTCGATTCGCCGCGATACGCTCTTCAGCTTTCTGTTGTTACTGGTTCAGCGGGGGATTACTTGTCCGTTGTTGTTCGATGTAATCTGTTCTATCTGATGGCCCCATTTTTTTTTTTTTTTTTTAAGGATTGAATTTCCATCGTTTCGTTATTTTTTAGGCATGGTAGATCCTGTGCCAAAATTATCATACAGAGCTCTGGTTTCTTATGAAATTTCCACTTGTTTGTTACATTTTTTTCTTCATTGGCTTTCTATTGTATGCTCCTTAATTCTTCTCGGCATGATTTGTATTTTGGCATTCGAGCTAAAAAAATTATTTTGAATTTGGTTTCAGGCTATCCAGATCGGATTCGAGTCAATCAGATTCAGATTAAATTCGGGTTTGAGTCCAGCTTGAATTGGGTTTAAAAAACAAACAAACTTTTGATCCATCCGAATTGACACTTTGAATGAATGAGAGACCACACATGCAATTGTCTAAAGCGAAGGAACTCAAATTTGGAGAACTTAGAAACTTAACTCTTGCTCAGCTTGAACTACTTAACATGGAGTCGCTCAGAACAAAGTAACTCAACTCATATGGACTCGCCTAGAATGACTAGGCTTAGTTGGGCCTTTGGGTTTATAACATGTGGTGTTAGCGTGAAAGAGTCGTATAAGCGTAGCCAAGGACGGCCATATAATGATTATCCTAGGCTCTAGTTCAACTCATGCTCAATTACATTTCTTTAATACTACAATTAAAGAAGAAGAAAGTTGGCTAGATTTAGGATTACCATTAAAGTCCACTTCTTATTTAGCCCACCCCTTCCATTCCATTTCTAATTCTTGAATCCATCCTTGAACCTAGCCTAGTGACATCGGTAACATACAAATATCACTAGTCCCCCTGCTTATTGAGGTGCACAAGAATAAACTAGAGTGCTTAAGCAGTCGAATGTTGAGATGAACGCCTAATATTTACGTGCAATTGAAAGTCCAAATTGAGGTATACAGAGACTTTGATGTGATAGATCAGGTTGAGAGAGCATAGACGACATAAAAAAATATCCTTAAGTCTCTCTCAATTCTTTTCCATCGTATTTTTTTTCTCTTCATATTTTCTCTCTCGTCATCCTCTCTCATTATGCTCTCTCCCATCTAAGGGTGTAAACGAATCGAGCCGATTCACAAGTTTCGAGCCGGCTCAAAAACTATTTGATTCATATTCGAATTTATCGAATTTGAGCCGAACTCGAATATGTTCGAATTTGTTTTCGAGCAGAACTCAAACCTAAATTATATTGTTCGATAGTTCACGAGCCGCTCGTGAACCTTAATATAAGTTAAATATATATTAAATAAATAAATTTCGAGCCTTTGAGTACTTATTTTCGAGTAATAATTTAAATAGTTCGCGAGCATGTTCGAATCTTTCGAGCTGAACTCGAACTAAAAATCTTAATTTTTTCGAGCTTCGAATCAAGCTCGAACTCGAATATACCTATTTTGAGTTGAATTTAAGCCTTAGATTTTTCTACATATTTAACTCGATTCGGTTCGTTTACACACCTACTCCCATCATATTTCTTTCTTCATTTTCTTTGATCATATTTTCATTCTTTTTCATCACATTTCTCTCTAATCATATTTTCTCTCATGCTTATACTCATTTTCATTCAACAATACTATGATTCTCATTTTCATTCTAATTTCAAGGAAAGAACCAACCGCCACCTAAAACTTCATGGAAAAACATTTATGCTTCTATCTTATCCTCTGTGGTGCTTATATAACTAGTGAAAAATCACTCCATGTAGGTTGTTGTGCACTCCTCCGCCCTTCTCATACAAGTTTTACATCGCTATTCACCCCCCTCTAGTGACTTCTTCGATCCAACAAATGGTATCAGAGCGGGTACCGTTCTGAATTAGTACAACCACAAATCGAGCAGGGGGGTTCTTTTTAAAAGAAAAATAGATATCATTTGTGTTTAAAAAATATCCTTACTCCTTTCGTTTTTTTCCTCCAAAATTATATTTCAAAAATTCATTGTCATATTTTCACCGTTGAAAGGTAATAAAGTTAGTTTCAGATTTATTACCTAACAAAGTTACTTGCAGGATAAGAAAGGTCAAGGATGCCTACGAGTTTTGGACCTGCCTGACCAAGCTTCACGAGGATCCATTGGAGTTAGATGATCAAGTTAAAATCGAATCCGGACTCGAGTCAGATCCAATGGAGAAGCCTACTGAATTACGGGTTGCGCTCAAGGTTAGTAATATTTACCAAAATACTCCTACCAGTAGTAGTTTAAAAAATATGCATGTTAATTTAGATCTTTTTAAAAATATATGTGAAAACAGTATATTTGACAATACTTTCAAAAATACCCCTAGGATATTATCTTATAAAACAAATCTAATTAATTTAAACAATTCAGAAAATATGAAAGTAATTAATAATCCTAAAAATTTAAATGATGACCAAATCAATTTGAATGACTCTACCCCTAAGAAAAAGTCAACTAATAATATTAAAAATATTACTTTACACACAAATTTTAACAAATTAACAAATTAAGAAAAGTTAAATATTCAAAATTCAAATTTAAACCTAAACAAATCTGAAAATTCAAATGATAATGATGACAAGGTCAATATTGATCTAGATAAAATTAATAAATTTCTTAATAAAATTTTTAATAATCTAGATCTAGAAAATTCTATCCAAGATAATCTAATAAATTTAACTTATCATATTAATTTAAAAGACAAAGAAAATATAAGGATAAATTCAAATACTTTAATAAAACCAAAATCAAATTTAATAAATTTAAAATTAAATATTAAATAAAATTTAAAATTAAATATTAAAGAAAATTTAAAATTAACAATTAATAAAAAGTTAAGAGATAAATATTTAAAGAAATATAATTCAACGAATTCAAAAACTAATAAAAACTTAAACACTAAAAATAATCTTAACTTAATAAAATTAAAATTGAAAGGAAATTTAAATATAAAATACAAAAAATTGATAAATTTAATTAATTCAATTAAATTCAATCTTATAACGGGCCAGGGCCCAAATTGTGAGTAATTAATTATCAATATTAATTACTTCATTAGATATCTGCCCTTAGGATTTGTATCTGCAACGAAGTCGGAGATGATCTCCCTAGATTGTCTTGGAAGTCTATGGCCGATTCGGCTCTGCTGGGTTGGTCTGAATGAGAAAATCGTCATAACCACCGGATGGAAGAAGCTGGTCAGAGAGACTAAGCTAGGTGATATGTGTGTTTTTGAATCCATATCACCATGGTCCATGGGTGTTGAGTCTTAAGATCGAAAGGAAATAGTAGGCTTTGCACACGGCTTTCTTTCGTTCGATTTGCTTGCTTGCGAACGTACTTAATTACCACCTGTGCTTGAAGTAGTTGTACTTTTGAACTCTAGATATGCTTGTTACGTTGTGTGTCTGTGTATGTTTTTCTCGAACCTTTTTTGTGTAGTAAAAAAATGGTGAAGCACTATAGACTACTTAGTAGATTTCAAAAAGTTGGATGCACGATGTTTACATGCTAGCAGAATCCGTATTTCGTAAAAAGTAGTTATTAAGCTTTTTGAAAAATCCTAAATTTTTGTTTGCTTGTTTAGTTTTTAAATGCTGATAGATCTCAACTATTGGACGGAAGCTTCTTTCAGTTGGCATTCCCCCTTTTCCGGAGGAATTTTAGCATGGTCTGGCTATATATATATATATATATATATATATATATATATATATATATATATATATATTTTCATATATATCAAATAGAATGATATATTGGTGCGAAACATGTTGGACACAATAGATAATAATATTACAGGCTATAGTCTTTTACATCCTAATTAAGATGAGTTTTGATTGGTCTGTCTTGAATAAGTTACAAGCTCATATAAATAGGGAATTAGGACCTATTATTTACTTATATGAAAAAAATATGAAGGTGAAATCATTTGAACTTTTATATATAGATGACGTGAACGTTTTAATTTTAAACAATTTGAGTTTTTTAATAAATGAAAGTGTTTAATTCGAGAGCTTTTTCAGAGTATCTTTTTTAGCAAATTTTAGTAGAACCTAGCACAGATTGTGACATGCCATATTTTGATTGGACCTTGTGTATGAATTAATTAGAAACAATGGAACAATTATTTTTATGAAATGGAATACACAATAAAATAAATAATAATATTAAATAAATAAGGTTGAATAAGTTTAATAAATAAATAAATAAGTTTCAACATTATTAAATTTCCATTGTAAAGCAAATAGTTGGTTTGAGAGAAAAAAGGATCGGATAGTTAAGCGAAAATGATCTAGAAGTACTTAAGTTATAGACATTTGGGATGTCATGTAAATGTTAATTTATCCTCTAAAAATTTAGCGTTTTTCAACAAATAAAAGATTTGTTGGAGAGAGAGAACAATATATGTAGTTAAGAATGATTCTTTGGGATATATAGTTTTTTTTGGGAAACAATATAATTAATGTATCCTTAAAAAAGGTATTACTATTTTCTGAAACAAAAAATAATTAGAGGTAAAACTAATATTTTAAACCGGCCTGTAGTTAAACTTCATTCTAAATTTTACCATTCATAACGAAAAACTTTAATAAAATCAAATTTGTAAATAGACAACTTATTAACATAGAAATAAGTATTAGATTATATATTTATTTGTTTATAGTTTTTAGGATAATTTGGACTTTTCCCTTTTTTTTTTATAGAGTTTAGGACTTTTTCCTTTTTTTTTTTTTATAGAGTTTAGGGTTTATTAACTTAATTATATAAGACCATATACTCTGTATCAATTTTGTGATCTAATAATATGACTAGTTTTTTTCTTCTCTTAATTTTTTACATGGTATCAAAGCGGTTCTCCTTCTCTGATCTAATTTTGTCTACCGCCCCCTGTTATTGCTTCCTGTTGCCGTTGTCGTCTCCTAGACTCCTACTGCTGCTATCGATTTCGACGTCGACATCTATTTTTTGTCTTGCTGCTGTTGATTTCGGCGCCGATATTATTTTCGGCCAATTTCGGCGCCGATATTATTTTCTTCCGATTTCGACGCCGATGCTATTTTCTGCCAATTTCGGCACCGATGTCCTATGCTGTCAATTTCAGCGCCGATGCTCTTTTCTACCAATTTCGATGTTGAAGCCCTATGTTGCCGATTTCGACACTAACGACCTTTTCTACTGATTTTGATATACATCTCTGCCTTAGATTCTTTGTGTGACCACAGGTCATCCTGACATTAGTTTTTGTGGATTATACAATTGTGTATCCTTACAGTTTGGTTATTCTGAGAATTATTCGTTCTGTCATCATGCCTGGTCGTGCAGATGCTTCATGGAAATTTGATTCATATTTGTTTGAGCAGTTTCAACAGTTCCTTGCTTCACAACCCTCTGCCAAATCAGCTTCCTCTCATATAGGTTTATCGTCGCCTGGTATTATAGTTATATCTTCATCCTTGTGGATTTTGGATTCTGGTGTCTCCCATCATATGTCATCCAATTTGTCAACTTTTGTTTCTTTTTCTCCCAATTCATCTATATCTATTATGACTGTTGATGGTACTCCTATGTCATTAGTAGGTATTGGTTCAATTGTTACATCTTCTTTATCTCTTACTAATGTTTATTATATTTCGAGTCTTACTTTAAACCTTGTTTCTGTTAGTCAATTATGTGAGTCTGGATACCTAGTCTCTTTTTTTTCATCCAATTGTTATGTTCAGGATCTGCAATCTCAGAGGTTGATTGGGACAGGCCATAAGCAAGGAGGACTCTATGTTTTAGATCAACTCAAATTACCAAAAGTTATAGCTTCGAGTGTGGATTTATCGTCTTTTCATCTGAGTCATTCATCTTTTGATTTTTATTTATGGCACTCTCGCTTAAGTTATGTTTCAGGGTCTCGTTTACAGTTTTTAGCCTCTACAAGAACATTAGGACCTTTAAAAAATTCTGATATTTCTTATTATAGTGGTTGTAAACTGGCCAAATTTTCTGCCTTACCATTTTCTAAAAGTCTTTATTTTTCTTATGCACCATTTGATCTTATCCATTCTGATGTGTGGGGACCCTCTCCTATTCTTACAAAAGGGGGGGTCAAGGTATTATGTTTCGTTTATTGATGATTGTACTCGTTACTCTTGGGTCATCTTATGAAACACAGGTATGATTATCTTACAATTTTCAATAACTTTAGTGCTCTTGTGAAAACTCAACATTCTAGTGTCATAAAGTGTTTTCGTTGTAATTTGGGGGGTGAATACACTTCGAATCAATTTTCATATTTACTTGCTTCTAATGGTACTATTCATTAAACCTCATGTACAGATACTCCTAAACAAAATGGCGTGGTTGAACGGAAATATAGACATCTTGTTGAAACAACCCGTTCATTTTTATTTTCTGTCAGTGTTCCTAGTGCCTTTTGGGGGGAAGCAATCCTTACTGCTGTTCATGTCATTAATAGAATTTCAACCTCACACAATTCAGGTTTGTCACCTTTTAAAAAATTGTATGGGTATGCTCCTGTCTATTCCGCTTTGCGTGTTTTTGGTTGTACTTGTTTTGTCTTTCGTCCACATGTAGAGCGTAATAAGTTAGTCTCTCGGTTTGCTCTTTGTGTTTTTCTGGGTGATGGTGTTAGTAAAAAAGATATCGTTACTTTGATCCCGTTAGTCAAAAATTGTATGTCTCTCATCATGTTGTGTTTTTGAGGATATTCCATTCTTTTCTATTCCAACTAGTTCACATAATATGGCAAAGTCATATTTACTTTGCATTGATTCTTTTAATACTGATACTGAGGAAGATTCACCCATGAATCTTACTGATAGTTCCACTGAATCTGGTACTTTGGTTCCCAAGATGACCCTCCCCTACTTAGATTTAACTGAAATCACGTTCCCTGTGAAGTTCTTACTGGGGATAAGGTATTTCTGGTGTCAAAACGTATTTATACCCCATGTCTAAGAAGGTATAGCTCCGTGTCAGTTGACATGGAACAGTGCACGACTTTTCTTTTCAACCCTATGGAAGGAGACTTTTAAAATTGATCTTAAATAATTTTTTTGATCAGGCCCCTGTTAGAATGTTTGGAGTTTATATTAGGGGGAGATAGAATCAAGCTTTATGAAACGATACGATACCAGACCCACGTTGGGCCTGATATTCAGACATATCATGCCCAACGGAGGCTTATTATATTTTATTTTTTTCCCTGCACCTATAGAGCTTTAAATAAGGATTTTCCAACAGATTTGGAGTCTTTACAACTCCATAATACCACTAGCTCTGAAATGGGTCGAATCAGAGGTGTCTAGGTCCATCAGTGGGTTTTGACCAAAACCCACTGATGGCCCTCCCCTACTTGGATTTACCTGAAATCACGTTCCCTGTGAAATTCTTACTGGGGAGAAGGTATATCTGGTGTCAAAATATATTTATACCCCATTTCTAAGAAGGTATTGCTCCGTGCCAATTGGCACGGAACCTAGTGACCTTGTGCTCTTGAAACCGACTGTTGGTCTGAGCCTATTTGATTTTTTAAACAATCCCAACCGTTATCATGTTTTTAGTTTTGAGAAGATAGAAATGATGTGCAGTATAACTTATATACATTATGTCTCTTTCTACTGATAAGCACCAGCATCACATTTTGTATATTGTGACTTATATTTGACTAATTAGTATGCAATATTATTAATATTCCAGTGACAGTTTATAATCTTCTCATATACTACATACCACTGTATTATACAACAAAGACTACATACAAAGATATTAAACTACCTACACTACATAATAAATTCATTTACATTCTACACAAGTTTTTGCCTTACAAGACTATGGATATTTAATCCAATGTTTTAAAATACTTATCTCTCAAAATTGATACCATTACATCAATTCTAATCTTTTTTATGTCTCCTTGTTTGAAGTCCATCTTCATATCATATAGGAGACATCGAATGTATTGCATCACAAAGAAGCCACAGTCAACGCTGTAAATAACAACAACATTTTTATGGTCAATATTTTTTTATCAATAATTTATATTCACACTCTGTGCTCGATTTACCTTGCTTGTTGTTGTGGACATTCTATTGTGCGAGAGACCCATTTATCGAACGGATAATGCCTTTCCAAGTTTGGATGAATAGCAGCAACGTGCTCACGACTATATAATTTAAAATATGATACCTGAAGATTGAAGAGGAAATTTCCATTTTCCATCAACTAGCATTTATATTAAAATACAACCATACGCATTATTATTAGATGCTCACCGCCGCTTCAAATTCATATTTGTATTTACTTCCACTTGCTAGAGAATTGTACTGATTGAACGTCATTGATTTGGTGTCCACCAACAGCAAGTGGAAGTGTGCATTATCACTGCACAAAGGTATAAAAATATACCTTACCTCTTCATCTCCTCTATCTGTCTTTATTAGGTGTTGAAAGGCAAACTTACTTGACGATTTCATTAATGACTACAAATATGCAAAGTCATACATACATAACCAAATATTAAAATAATTCTAATTTTTACTATACTTAAATTAATTCCTTACTGTGAAGAATGTTGAACAATATATTGACTTGTTGTATGTGCTTCCAGACGGGAATGCCCCCTAAAAAGAATTTTACAATACGTGTCGATTACATCCCCTCTTGTCAACATCTCTCCATTCACACCAGATAAAAGGGAATACAAATTTAAACAAAAGGGTGGTTCCTCCCAAACTATATCATTTGTAAACCTACAAAGTAAACAAATCAGAGATTATTTTTACAAATTTAATTTTGATAACCTTAACTCAACTATGTAATTAGAGAATCATATAATAGTCTTGACTAATTAACTATGTAATTTACATACTTTATTTTCTCCAAGGCTTTTAACAAGTACGCCGCCTCTTCGTCTTATTTTTTTTCTTGGAAGACTTAAATTGCTTCTTCACATACTATGCACACAAACAAAAAAGGCAATTAGATAAACCATTAAATCTAATAAATTATAATGAAATTTACAGATATCGTCTTACAGCAATGGCTTGTTTCCTCATTTTGTCATATTTGGCAAACATATCTACATCCTGTTGGGTTTTTCGGGCCGCGAAAATCATTTTTTCGCGTCGCGGAAACCCCGAAAGCCCCGCCACCGGATCCGTGCGAAGAATAAAACTTTTGAAAAACTTATGAGTACAAGTTTATAAACTCTAGATCTACGTTAGAGTACGAGTTTTTACCCTTGATGCGTGCCTTTCGCGAATCCCGCTCGTCCAAGATGCTGGATCTCAAGTTGTCAAGGTAGACAACTCTCTATGCGTATCCACACGAACAACTCGATGGAGGGAGAACCTTAGAGTGTGCTAGCACTTCAAGAAGGTCTCGGCAAGATGAGGAGAGGGGAGCAAGAAGAGAGAGCTCTAGGAGGAAGAAGATGTGAATGAATCAATTAAATGAAAAAATTCATTCCCCATTCATTTTGTGTGGCCGGCCACATCAAGTGTAACTCCTCTCATTAATGTGGCCGGCCACATTAAAGCAAAGGAGAAGATGTAACTTCCATTAGGTGACACACTCATGTGTTAATTATGATGATGTGGCACATCACCATTGGCCACTTAATGCCAAGTCACAAATGATGTGGCATAAAGTCAAGTCAAACTTGACTCTTCCTCTTCCTCTCAAGTCAAGTCAAACTTGACTTAATCTCTCTCATGGTTGATCTAATCCAACCATTTAATTCAAGCCAATTTAATATAATGAATCTAATTCATTTAATTAAATTGATTCAATGAGTCATAATCTAAATTAGACTCGTTGAACACATGAATCAACTTGAGTCCAACTCAATTAGCCTAATTAGGATTACTCTTAATCCAATTTGATTCATCACATGAATCTAATCCTCTTGGTTCATCATATGAACATAATCTCCATCTAATTGTCCTTAGTGTGTGAGCCTATAGGTTCTTGTAACGTTGACAATGTCCCTAAACCCATTTAGGAGCATAAGTAATGAGCGGTATCTAGCAACACATCATTACTACCCAAGTTACAAGAATGTTGAGATCCAACATCACCTTGTGACTACTAATTGTGACTCTTCACAATATATGATAAGTGTCCTTCTATCCTAGACATCTAAATTGATCAATGTGAGACATAGACCGTGTCATCCTCTGACCAATCTAAATCTTGATCTCCAAGTAGACTCACTAAATCAAATGAGCTCAATATATCATATTGACTCATTTGGGCATGGTCATGCACTTCATGGTCTCACTCTATCAAGAATATCGATGTCGCTCCCGTCATATAGGAGGGATAGATCTCATCTACATCACTCACATCCCTCTGCATAATTCGTTACATACCCAGTAATCGCCTTTATAATCCACCCAATTACGGGTGACGTTTGACGAAACCAAAGTACATAACTCCTTATGTAGGGATCCATGGTGACTTCAGGTCCAAGGGCTAGTAGTCATACTAATAGCCACATGAGAAAGTATATGACACACATATAACGATCCATGATACTTTCTCATGGCGGGTCATTCAGTATACATTCTCCAATGCATACCCATGTGTCAGCTTGATATCTCTATATCCATGACTTGTGAGATCAAGTCATCGAGTTGACCTACATGCTAGTCTTATTGCATTAACATTGTCCCTGAATGTTAATACTCGACTATAAATGATTAAGAGTAGTGTTCCCTATATCATCTCACTATCGGTTCAACTAACCGATTGATATAGGTGAGAACCTTCTACTAAAGGACGCTATTATACTTAGTTTATTTGGCACCAATACAAGTAAGTATAATAACCAAAACAAATGCCTTTATTTATATAAGAATATGATACAACAAGTCCATAATACAATCATCAAATGATTGACTCTAGGGCTCTAACTAACACATCCTTCTCTGCCTCTTCATCAGATTTGTCTTCCATCAATTGTACAATATTAATTTCTTCTTCCATTTCATCCAAATCAAATTTTCTTTTCTCCTTGCCCACAACATCAGATTCTTTGACAACTTTTTTTCCTTCTCTTAGACTTGTAACTTTCTCCACAGGCTCACTTATTTGTATATTTCTACGCTGCCTCTTAGGTAAAGTTTTGAGCTACAATGGACTATCAATTGGAGTATCCCTGTAATCATAGCGACTTCTATCACGTCCTCTCCTACTTCTTGTTATAACACCTACAGGTTCAATTTGAGGATCGTCTACAAGCTCGCTATATTGAGATTCCATACATTTATTTTCAACTATTTTCATTAATTCTTCCACCCTCTCATTCAATTGCATGTTCTCTATTGTTAGCCCTTTAATTTTGTTTGCTTGGATAATGCAATTACAACACTCCTTATTAATCTGCCTTCCTCCTTCACTACTTTAATTTGTGATGCCTCCATTGCATGTGGACTGTCATCAGCGCCAGCAAGGTTCTCAACTAATGATTTTTCATCTTGGTTAGGGATTAGGTCAATCACAACCTGTAAGAATATTAAATCACATGTTAAAACAAGACTTTTTAACCAAACTATAGTCAAAGTATTCAAAATTTACCTCTTCAGATGATACTTGGTCAATCAATTCCCTCACCTTACTAATATGTGAAGGAATATTCCTCCACTTATTTATTCTTACTCTGTTTATTTTGTATGATTTTTAGATTGGAACATGTTCCAAAAACCATGCCTGATTCACCATCACAAGGGTTAACTATTTAAAAATGTCCGCAAAATATTAATAAATTTCACATAAATTATACACTTACTGCCAAAAGACCAGCAAATCCCTTTAGGTAAGAGAGGTTGGTGTTAAACTTTTTTGTCTCAGTTGATGAAAATATGTCCCCAATCTTAGGTAATTGTGGAGCCATAAATTCATGGATTGCTTCAACCCAGTTGAATCTATCAAGATTCTCAAAATCATCTACTATATCTATAAGACATAACGGGACCTTATATGTACTAGAAGAAAATAATACACAAACAAATATATACAAAATATAGAATTTGCAAAATAATAAAACATCATCTTCCCCTTCAACGCGATTGCCATAAAATTTAAGCAACTCCTCAATTCTTGATCTAGTAGCTTCTTTTTTGTTTGAGAAGTAAGTTAGAAAGAGGTCACTGGCTGCTTTAGCTAAATTCATTGGAATTGAAGCTCCTCTGTCTGCAATACCAAGCAGCAATGAAACGTCTCCTCTTGTGAAGCCAATCGGAACACTTGACCAAGTTTAATTATTATTAGACTTCTACCAACACATACAAAAGTATTAGGAACACCGTGGACATGATACGATGTCATATCAAGCACACGTTAGGCCTAATACAACATCGTATCAGGCCCAGGTTTTGCAAAAGATTAAATTTTACCATACAGCTACTTTCTGATTAAATTACGAAATTAAAAATTGTACCTGCGAATCTGAAGGTTTGACTACTTGAATCCCAATTTTGAAATATATTTACCAAAATCCCACAGATATGCTACATATCTTCTATGTCCAAAAAAATACGAAAGGGTGACTGTTTGATCAGCACTATGTGTTGGTCATGTAAAATAACAGATCCTTCATGCGTTCCTTTCTTCGTGGATGATTGAAAAAACTTTAAAAGTGATCGAGGACACTGTTCCAATGTAGTTTCTGTCCAACATCAACTGGAGTCTATACTTTATAAGAATAAAAAAAATTAAATCATACTAGTTCAGCTTCTCAAGATCACAGAGTTTGTAAAATGATAACCTTTACAGCTAATTGATGTGGAGAGGATGATGATACACCCGATCGACGTCTTTGCGTCATTATGATACTAGCTGATTGATGTAAACTCGAGAATCCTTCACTGTTGGCTCGCAAACAGTAAAAGGTTTTTAATTGAACTGAAATGCTTGATGCCGCTTGAGAAACACTTGAGGTCGCTAAACTAGGGTTTCACAAGAGGGAGCTGCACTCGCATGTCCCGAAAGAGGGAGGTACACTAATGATCGAATTTATTTTTTTAAAATCAAAGTTATTCAAAAATGTGGTTCGGATGTCTGGGAAATGATGACTGATCAGAGGAGATTGGCGGGAGGGTTATATTCGGTATTACACATCACTTACCTGTACCTTTTGGTAAATACTAAACTGTGATATACCTTTTGGTAAATACAATATATCACGTATGTCTGGTAAATTTTCTAAAAATATATAACAGACGGAAGTTCCTTAAAAATAGGAGATGAAGTTTGGAAAATTTTCTTATAAAGTCGCAAGCATTGAGAGGTGGAGAAGAAGGTCGGTTTGAAAATTAAGAAACTAAAGAGTATTTTTTTAGAAGAATTTTACAAAGCCAGGGGATGGGTTTGAGGCACTTTATTAGGAAAGGATTGAGTTGACAGAAGGACAACAATTGGGCCATTTAAATATATTTTTTCCTAAATTTTCTTATTATTATTATTTGGCTAGTTATTTATTAAACCACTTATTTTTATTTGTTAAAATAAAAGCATTTTAATTTCTCCATGGTTCTATACCTATTATAAAAATAACATGTCAAATTTTTAACCGAACAAAGATATTTGCAATTCACATCTCAAAATTTCCAAACTAGTAAGAATAAACTAAACTGTTTAATTTATTAATTTGAGGTTAAAATCCTTTCTAACACAACCATATGTAAACAATTGGAATCAAAATGCTCAAAGTCCTCCCCGTATTAGCCATCCAGATTTATCTCCTCACATATATAGTAGAGTTGATATTATAGGGCGCTGGCTAGGTGGTGGATTTCACTTTTAGTATTGATATAGGCTATAATAAGTGGACCATGGATATGACACGATAGTCAAAGTCAAGATGACGTGACGATCAAAATCAATGGAGAGGAGCATCCTCCCACCTAGCTGTGATTGACTGTCCAACGCTAAGGCTCACCGAATCGGCTTGGTCGGACTCCGAGTCGGGTGAAAAAAAACCGACTGGCCCTTGGGTCCGTTGAACATAAGGGGTTCCGTGCTTCCCTTCGATTTAAGGAGATAGTGTGGTCGACCACTCAATAGTTGATCGAGCTTAAAGGCGGCCATCTCGGTAGGTCGACCAGAATGATTGACCTATCTCATATTCGACTAATCCTAGATTTGGTCAAAGGAGAGATCAAACTCCTTACTCTGTGTGAGCCCTTGTACATATGCCCCTGTGTAACGACCCGCCTTCTAGTGCTAGGCTGTAAGGCGAATCGCTACGGTTTGCGTAGCTAACTACTGTGCGGAAATACTGAACTGATTAAATTTTTTCTAACTGATTAACTATTCTGGGTTCTACATATGCTGAAGGATGTATTCTAAGGGATACAAGGTGTATCCTACATCCCCTGTGGTTGAAAAACTGTCTTGCTAGGTTTCTTGGATGAAACCTAAGCTTTTCAATCGATCCAAGCTGTATTGGATCGATTGCCCGCTGGTGGATCGATCCACGGATCGATCCAGGCTGCTACTGGGTTCAGGTGATAACTCTGGATCGATCGGCTGATCGATCCAGGCTCACCGATCGATCCAGTGATCGATCCAGCGTGCTTCTGTGCACGGGACGTAATTTGGATCGATCGGATGATCGATCCAATGAAACGAATCGATCCAGTGATCGATCCAGAACCCTTCTGTTCGCGGGGAGAAAACTTGGATCGATCGACCGATCGATCCAGGAGCCTTCTGTTCGCGATATAATGGGACTGGATCGATCGACCGATCGATCCAGAGAGCTTCTGTTCTCGGAACCAGCTCTTGATCGATCCACGGATCAATCCAGAGAACCCCGATCGATCCATGGATCGATCGGAATTACTGATTTCACACTGAAACTCTGATTTCAGCACTTCAGCGTGCCAAAATCCCACGTATGAGTTAGACGCTACATGAAAACACTCTAAAGACATAAAACTAGTAATCTAAACTTAACATAACGCATAGTTTGCTGATTCATGGCATTACACAACTAAAAGTGCATGAAATTAAAAATACTAAAAGTTCCATTGATAAAGCTTGCTAAAGGGAGTGCTAAGTCCCCTAAAGATCTTTGATTCCAGTTCCACACACACACACCATCTCCGCATTGACCTCCAGCCTCCACTGCTAGTCCATTTTCCTTTTGCCTGTATCTGCAGTATAAGGAAAATAGTATCTGTAAGCCAAAAAGCTTAGTAAGAAACCATCTACCCCACAAAAACATGCATTCGATGCAATATGCTTTTTAAATCATGCTGTTTGGAAATATGCACTGAACTTGCTAAGACATGGTATACTGGAAACATAGAGCATGACATATAAACATGGTATAAACACTGAATCATGGCATAGCAAGCAATAAAGTACAGAACTGAACATAAGCTAAGCTAACTAGAACTAAATCTGAAACTGAAAACAAACTCAACTAGCATAACTGATTTTGGGTTTTGAAAACTAGTACATACTAAGTGAAAATACATAATCATACTGTTTGGGCCCGACAACTGTACTTGCTATGCACGCATCCCTAACTAGACCCGGGTTTGCAAGTCCCGAATTTAGTAGGGTTAACTAGGTTATCTAAACCTAGGGACGACTATGGGAGTCCAACCCAATGGATATCTGATCCAGTACAGTGCCAACTGAAAAATAAAATACTGAATAGCTAGTACTTGCTTATACTGAAATTTCTAGGTTATCTAAACCTAGAGCTAGGTTATCTGAACCTAGAGGCGACTGAGGGAGCCCACCCATTGGACCGTAGTCCCATATAAGCTGTAATAAACTGATTTGCTATTTTAAATGCTACTAATGCATTTAACTGAGCTAATAAACATACTGGAGTGGTAATTAGCTAAACTATCCTTTTATCAAACACTTGGTGTGCTTAAACCCTCCTCTCCATTAGGGAAATCACCTCTAGGCACCCAACAGCGTCTATGATCTCCAACTGAAGGAGAATAAACGTGTTCGGCCCATCTAAAGGTGCTAAACTAAATCCCTAATCTCAAAGAAAGGTTTAAACACATCCTAAGTGCCGGAAAAACTAAATATAGCTAACAACCAATGCATAAATTCAAACGGAACTACTTATACCGCAGGTGAGGGGTTTCTTACCTCCTATTCGTAATTTCTTACGATTCTATTCGCTAGAACTCCGGTGGAGATGACCTTCTCGACGATCCACTCACGTCTTCGCGTTCCTCTCGCGGAGAAGAACCTCTTTCGTGTTGGAGTCGTCGCTGGAAAGTGGCCTTGGGGCTTGGTGTGCCGTGAGAGGGAGGAGGAAGAGGGGCGCCGGCGTGAGGGTTTGGAGAGGGAGGAGATGTGCCGAACCAATTCTAAAATAAACCAACCCAACTTAAATTCTTCTATTTATATTAAGTGGATTATTGAACCCAACTCTAATATAAATATAATTAGTTCCTCTTTCTTTCAGCACGGCCCTGCTGGGTTCACCTGGTTACTAACATTATCCCTTAAACCATAGGTCTCGGGTTTGATTCCCGCCTAAGCTATTTTGCGGTGCTAATTATTTTTTGCTACCCCCGCTACTCGGAAAATTCCGGAAAAATATCTAAAAATTCCAGAAAAGTCATACTTTATTTCTAAAACAGTTTTGAGAATTTTTGGGCGTTACACCCTGCCAACCTGATTATTGGTCAACCTTATGGGTATCTATTCGATAATAGAACTAGACAGATTTATATGACTCCATACCCATCTCTCTTTACAAATCTAGTCAGAATGCCAAATGTGCTTTACATGCAAGTTATATATCGACTGGATAAAGGGTCGACCGGGTCTAAGACACCTTGACTCAAAATACTGGCCGAACCTCTCACAACATAATGTCATTTCTCCAGAGTTCCATTATATGCCCGGACAGACAAAAGACCAACCGTGCCTAAGACATCTATCTTTATATTACTGCTCGAGTAGATTTATAATACGTGCAGGTTCTCAGACGGATTTTCAGAACACATGGGGTCTCATATTGTTTCACTAGATGAATTTCTAGTGTGCTCGAGGCACCATATTATCACTCTAACGGATTTCTACATAACCTTTAATAATAACAAAGCATCTTAATACGAGAACATATACAAAGACGACCAATCTCATAGGCCGATTGGGATATACCTAGCCGACAACATAATCAAAGAATCCCAATAATATGTCAGAATAATAGTTAGGTGTTAGAGAATATTCTTCTGAAAATTTCTTCAAGGACCATCGTGTCTTCCATCAGCAAACCATTTATAACAACAAATTTATTGCTTTATCAACCTCAGTAATAACATAAATTATAAACGACAAAAGACCTATACATGTGAGTAAAGGGAAGATTCTTTTGATAATTATTATACATTACCTAAGGTGTACACTTCCTAAGGCGATATATAAAGGGGAAGTTATCCTCATGACTGATCCTGTCCGAGAGCTAAGTCGATGGACGCTGGGGATGTGACGCTTCTGTTGATGGGTTGAGGACTCTGAAGGCGCAAGTCTCTTGTTGACATGGGCCTGCAAGCACAACGCTGGGCCGGGGAGGGGTTCCCCGGCGATGACCTTCCGACGCTCAAGTCAAATCTTCGGCAGAAAGAAGTAGAGGAAAGAAGAAACGAGAACTGCAGCTACAGTAAAGAAGTGAGCATACCTCCGTCGAAGTCTGGGGGTCCTTATATAGGCCCCCCAGGGGTGTGCGCATGCTTCCCCAAGTGTGCACGCTCCTCAAAGCATACCTGGAATGAACGTGTCAGAAAAGAATGCCTGACACCCTACCTTAACAGCGCGAGCATATCTCTGATGTGACAGTGGAAGTTTCCACCGTACGATTCTCTGTCTGACCATACCGCTGACCATGCCTCTTGCTGGCGGCACCGGTCCCTAGGAAGATATTGTTGGTGCAACCTTAGGTCAAGGTTGACCTGGATGACCCGACTTGAGTTGACCTGACTCGAGTTGTATTTTGATGTTTGACGAGAACAGAAGAGTTGTATTTTGATGGGAGATTGTTGGTGCAACCTTAGGTCAATGTTGACCTGGTTGACCTGACTCGAGTTAACCTGACTCAAGTTGTATCTTGATGTTTGACAAGAACAGAAACTTGGGAGGTTGTGGGTGCAACCCTTGGTCAAGGTTGACCTGGTTGACCCGAAGTGAGTTGGCTTGGCACGGGAAAAGTCCAAGCAGGGAGCTTGGCACGGGAGAAAGTCCAAGTATGGAGACTTGGCACGGAGAAGTCCAAGTATGGGAACTTGGCAAGTGGAAGTCGGAGAGGGCTCGGTAGCTCGTTCTCCGGACTAGGTCAGAGAGGGCTCGGTAGCTTGTTCTCTGGACCGGAAGTGAAAGACGGAGAGGGCTCGGTAGCTCGTTCTTCGGACTAGGTCAGAGAGGGCTCGGTAGCTCGTTCTCTAGATCAGGAAGGCAGATGGAAAATCCTGGTGAGTGAAGCCAGGTGAAAATCCTGGTGAGTGAAGCCAGGTGAAAGTCCTGGTGAGTGAAGCCAGGCAGATGGAAAGTCCTGGTGAGTGAAGCCAGGCAGACGGAAAAGTCCTGGTGAGTGAAGCCAGGCAGATTGGAAATCCTGGTGAGTGAAGCCAGGTGAAAACCCTAGTGAGTGAAGCTAGGTGAAAGTGAAAGTCCTGGTGAGTGAAGCCAGGCAGTTGGTGAAAGTCCTGGTGAGTGAAGCCAGGCAAGGGAAAGTCCTGGTGAGTGAAGCCAGGCAGTTGGGAAGTCCTGGTGAGTGAAGCCGGGCAAGGAAAAATCCAGATGGATCAAGGCTGATCGGACATCTGGTGTTGTGAAGGTCAAGTAGGTCAATGGAGTGACCGGATACTTGGCACGAAGAGAAAAGTCTAAGTGGGTCAAAGGGATTGACCGGACACTTGGTAGGGAGTCTTAGCAGGTCAAGGGAGTGACCAGATGCTAAGCATGAGATACCAATAGGTCAAGGTTGACCGGATATTGGTTTGGAAGGCGTGGGACTTGGTTTGGGCAAAAACCAAGAGCTGGATCGATCAGTGGACCGATCCAGTGATACTATGGGTTTTCTGATCGGTCTGGTGACCGATCAGTAACCAAACAGTGGCTCACTGTAAGCAATCTGATCGGTCACCAGACCGATCAGGAAACGATCAGAAGCGAAGAAGATCGGGAGAAGAAAGAGGGAGGATCGGTTTGTGGACCGATCCACCTGAGTCCTGATCGGTCCACAGACCGATCAGAGCTCTCACAGAGAGTGAGAGTAAGTGAACTGATCGGTCTGGGGACCGATCAGCCTAGGGCCTGATCGGTCACCAGACCGATCAGAGAAGCCCTGGACCGATCAGGGTGGAGCCTGATCGGTCCAGGCCTAGCCGTTGAGACACAACGGCTAGATTTCTGTGTTGTTCTTTGTCTTCTTCTTCGCAGGTGCAGATATATATCGAGGTCGAGGGCCTCTACAATACTTCTTCTTCTTCCTCCTCACGACTGCGATCTGAGCTTTGGTGAGCTCTCGGTTTGTTGAAGCTTCGCGTGAGCTTCGTGCTGGTTTTCTAGCTGCTGGAGCCGTGAAGCTGCTGCTTCATCAACGGACTCCGACGAGAAGACAAGCAAGTGTGTTTACAATTTCTATTGTTCTTGTTTGTTTCCTCTATTGTTGTACTCCTCTGTTTTGTTGTTGCAAAGAATTTGTGGTGAGGTTTCTCCACCCAGAAGGAGTTCATATTAGCCGGTTATCCGGGGTTTCATCCACCGACGGATTGATAGGCTTCGTCCACCTTACGGACACGCCGAGGAGTAGGAGTATCATCTCCGAACCTCGTTACATCGCTGCGTCTAAGGTTTGATCTTCTCGTTCTCGTTTCTATTAGTTTATTTCCGCTGCGCTAACCTAATTCGTAGGAAGAAACGCGAATTTGGGGGCGGCTATTCACACCCCCCCTCTCTAGCCGCAATCCATCGATCCTAACAGATATCGCCAACCACTCCCTTTGTCCCTTACCAGGCCGATCGGAGGGATTGCTTGGCTAGCATTCCTCCCAGGCCGAGCGGATGAACTGCTCGGCCAACGCCCTCCAGGTGACACCAAGGTCGGACCGACTTGGATGTCCTCTTGAACGGTGATTTGATGTCCGACTCCACCCTGTCGAGCGAGGGAGCCTTAACTATCGAGTCGGTGCCATGTCCCTTACTAGCCGAGTGGGATGATCGCTCGGCCTTTGTCTCTTCCTGCCTTATGAGCATCGGAAACTCGACGTTGGACCGAGCTGTCGAGATGCCGGGTCGGCTATTCCTCCTGCTGATCAGGAAGGTAATTCGCCCGGTCGAATGTCTGTCGAGTGTTGACCGCTTTGACCTCCTGCCGGACGACCCCCCTTACCATCAGATCAATGACAAAAGTACGCTCTCTGATCATCTACCACTTTTACTCTTGCATGCATGTTTTCTACTGTCCTTCATTCACTTAGTCAGATTTGGATTAACTTGAGTATTGGAGGGTTTTCGTCGGGACTTCCTTTGATTTCGAGACGCTGACATTTGATTGACTCACCTACATATGCACATGATTAAAAAAGAACTTGTCCTCTCAGGGCGGTGCGATGGTTAAGGCATGGAGTGTTGCCACATGAGGTCTTGGGGTCGAAACTCGGCGTGATCGAACATAACCTCCCTCATGTCTTGGCCATTTGCACTAATGGCTAGTAGTCACCCGTGATTTACCTCCTTCGTGTTAGGAATGGATTGACGAAAACACTAAGGACGAGCGAATCACTTTTATACCACATGATTAAAAAAGAACTTTTCCAAAAAGTAAAAGATTTTCTATTGATCAACCATCAAGACATCTGGGTAGAGCGCCGGATCAACTGCCATTGGAATGAGAATGCTCGGCCTACAATTTTATTTTACTACCCAGAATTTTACTTGTTTTCAAGCCACTCCTTTAAAATTTGGGGGTAATAAATTTGGGTCGGATGGAGATCGATGGGATGCGTGCCCACAATCCGGAGCTCATGAGCTGTGAACAATGGCGGATTCACAACGAGATTTGATCGATCGAAATCTTCACCGCGGGGCGAAGCTAATTTAATTCGATACGCGTAGGAGCGGCACCCGTCCCCTTCCTCTTTGGCCTCCATCAATTCCGCAGTACCGTCCATCTCGCATTTGCTATTCCTTCTCGTCTTCGGTCGATCCCCTTCCCACTCTAGATCGAGCCTTCGGTGGGCTCGGGGGGAGGAGGGCGTCCGACGTGGCTTGCGTTGAAATTCCCCTGGAACCTAAGCCTCCTCGCTAGGGTTCTCCCGCACGGCCGAAGCAGGGGGGCTCCCGTCAATGCGGGCGATCCCTTTACGGTTCTTCCGGCTAGGGTTGTGGGCTTGCTCGCCAAGGCCTTAAGGCTGCGGGGCGAAAATGTCTCGGCAGGCCCCTGTGACTCACTTTCACAAATCGAAGACGCTCGATAACAAATACGTGGGTGTTCATCAACTCTCTCAGTAAAAAAATTTCCTTCTCTTTTTAACTTGTTTTCTAATTCGGTTGTGTCGTGAATTGCCTTTTGCTTGAGGTTCAGATGCTTGGGGATGAAATTGGAAAGGGTGCGTATGGACGAGTATATAAAGGCCTGGATTTGGAAAATGGAGATTTTGTGGCGATTAAACAAGTGTCGTTGGAAAACATCCCACAAGAAGATCTCAATGTCATTATGGTATGTTATTTTTTTTTCTCTCATTATGGTTGGTTATGCCCCTTAATTTTAGGGGAGTACCAATCTTTTCAATTGAAATCTATATTAGGAGAATTTTGCTTCTATATCGTGCATGCTTACATTGGTTAATTTGGAAATCTTCCTATATGCTTCATTGCAAAATAATCATAGATATGAAAGTTGCTTAGAGAGGCATTTGTGTTCGTCGAACAAAGTTGTAACATTTTTTAATCTAGCCAATGATAAAGTTGAGCTGTTCATTGGCATTTTTTCACCTAGCTATCTTGTTTTTCTTGGTAATGCATAATTGCAATATATTGACTAAAAGTATAAACATCTACGAGAAACTCTTGCTTGCTGAATGCACTGCCGTTGATATGTGCTAGCATGGGGGATTGATATCCTGTATAACTTGTATTTTAAGGTCATGGCTACTAAAGATTTTCATTTCCCTGCATCATACTCTGGTGGCTTGTGATGATGGAAGAGCTACTAGGACAGGAGATACGCAGTGGCTGAGAGGTGAATGGTAGGGAGGGGAGAGTGGTTGGGTTGAGGGACTAGGACTACATACACTGTATTCGTAGTAGAAGCTGGGGACATGATGTCGTGGGAGCTAAGTAGAAAACCATAGCATGGGAACGAGTGGGAGGAGTAATGGGACATGAAGAGATGATAATTTGTGGTGCTAATAAGTGGGAAGTCCTATACATACTAATGCCAATGGCATAGATTTTGTATTTATTTATTTCTAATTTTATTATTTATGCTTGTAAGTAAGGATAAATGTGGAATCCTATAGGGTTAAAATATGTTATAGAGCAATATAGCAAGGCGGAGTCCATACAGTGTTGTAACTAGTCAATATGACAAAAAAGGCGATTCACTCATCTCCAACACCCCCGCCAACCTGTCCCTAGGCCAATAGGGATGAGGTAAATCACGGGTGGCTACTAGCTATTAGTGCAGGTGACCAAGACATAGGGGAAGGCATGCTCGGACACGCCCAGTTTCGACCCAAGTCAATATGTTGTAACTGTTAGGGTCGATTTGTGCTAGAGAGGGGGGGAGAGTGAATAGCTCGTCACGCTTTGTTGTCTTGCTTTAATGATGATGATATGCAGCGGAAATACACACAAAACACACTCACAATGCTAACACGAGGATTTACGTGGTATCCACCTCAAGAAGAGGTGAGTGATCCAAAGATTCACACACGACATGCTCATCCACTATGAAAACACTCCTTTATGGTAACTACCAAAGGCGGAGAAGCCTTACACAAATTCTCAATACAACAAGAAAAGAAGAATAAGCTTATACAATAATAAATCTTACAAGATTTGCACAAATGAGGAAACCCTAGCTTGCTTCTTCTCCTCGTGGAACGCCTCTTAACCTTGGAAGTGCAGCAACACTTTGCTCCAAGAAGCTTCAAGAACTGGCAGAGAGTTGTGGAGAAGCTCGTGTGAAGATCGGGAAGAAGCTGGCGAAGAACTGTCGAAGGAATCGCTCGCCAACAACTTTAACCTACGCAACGGTCACATCCCAATCGATTGATCAATCGATAGAGGAGACTTGAATCAATCGGTTGATTGATTCAGAGCGCCTCTGTGCTTGTTGGAAGCTGCCTGAATCGATCAACCGATCGATTCAGTCTTTTTCGCGATCGCGCGAGAAAATTAGCTGGTGCCCAATCGATCGGCCGATTGATTGGGCAGCTCTTTGTGCTCGCGACACTTGCTCCCAATCGATCGGCTGATCGATTGGGCAGCTCTTTGTGCTCGCGACACTTGCTCCCAATCGATCGGTTGATCGATTGGGCTTGGGTCAATCGATCGGCTGATTGATTGGGCTTGGGTCAATCGATCAGCTGATCGATTGCCCCAAACTTGACTTGCCTAAACTCAAGTCCAAGGTTTCCAAACCCAACATCCGGTTAACCGTGACCTGTTGGGACTCTTTCTTCCTAGCATCTGGTCAACCTTGACCTGCTGGGACTTCTTCACCAAGTGTCTGGTCAATCCTTTGACCCACTTGGATTTTTCTCCTTGTGCCAAGTGCCCGGTCAATCTTGACCCACTCGGACTTACCGTCTCGTGCAAAGTGTCCGACCCTCCATAACCCACTTGGACTTTCACTAGATGTTCGGTCACCCTTGACCCATCTGGATTTCCTTGTGCCAAGTATCCGGTCAATCCTTTGACCTACTTGGCTTCCCAACACCAGGTGTCCGGTCAACCTTGACCCACTTGGATCTCCACGTGCTTGGCTTCACTCACCAGGTTTTTTCATCTGCCTAACTTCACTCACCAGGTCTTTTCATCTGCTTAGCTTCACTCACTAGGACTTTTCATCTGTCTGGCTTTCAGGACTTTCACCTAGCTTCACTCACTAGGGTTTTCACCTGGTTTCACTCACCAGGATTTTCCAACCGCCCGGCTTCACTCACCGAGACTTTCATCTGCCTAGCTCCATTCACTAGGTCTTTCACCTGGCTTCACTCATCAGGATTTTCCAACTGCCTAGCTTCACTCACTAGGTCTTTCACCTGGCTTCACTCACCAGGATTTTCTCTTGCCTAACCTCCAGTT
The DNA here is from genome assembly GCF_018446385.1 of Zingiber officinale. NCBI lineage: Eukaryota > Viridiplantae > Streptophyta > Magnoliopsida > Zingiberales > Zingiberaceae > Zingiber > Zingiber officinale. Next base: position 660,504 of record NW_024589827.1, read on the forward strand.
AGGGCTTTCCCAGTCAAGTATCTAGTCAAACCTTTGACCTACTTGACTCTTCTTCACATCTAACTGATCAGTCCTTGATCAGAGGGGAATTGTATCAACAATCTCCCCAATCAGACGATTGCATCTGCAATCTCCATGTATTGTCAAACATCGAAATCCAAACATCAAGACTCAAGCTTGAGCCAACTCAAGTTTAGTCAACCTGATCAACCTAACCCAGGGGATATTGACTAGTCAATATGATATATATGTGTGTGTGTGCATGTGTGGAATACATTTTTCACATGTGGGAAATACTTATTGCCTTGGATTTCAGGTTTCAAGGCAGTCAATCTGTTTCCTTCTACTATTAGCCTTTAGTGTATCATTACTTTTGATTAAACATGTTATATAGATATTTGTACATAGTATAGCAATAACGTAGAGAAGCACAAAGTTTTACCTACAAATTCCTTTTTTCTGTATAAATGGGATTTTTCCTATATGCCCTAACTCTTTACTTTGTCTTTTTTCATAAAATTGTTGGCTCCGTCACATTTTGTCTAGCAAGAAATTGATCTACTAAAGGTAACACTATATTGTCTGTTATTTTTTGTATTTTATTATCATCATGATATGAAATTTTATTGTGTTTCTGTGTAGATAGCTTTGTTTTTTGTAGTTTGCAAAACTGGTGGTTATGATGTAAATTATTACCACATACTTTTCATTCAATTTCAATTTTTGAGACTCAATCCTATTTCATCTACTTTAAGCTTTCTTTTTCTCTTTCCAACTTCGTCCATCCTTTTATCATTCTTTCTGTTTCTTATATACATCCTTCAAACTGAAATAGGGAAATTTCTCTTAATTTATCTGTGCTCCTAATTCTGTTATGTCATGCCACATTATGTTAAAACGAACACTTTGTTTGCATGCATTTCCATTTTATGATTGTTATTAATTGTTGTTCCCTGTGATTCCATGTCTATTGCCGCTTGTATATGCCCTTTAATCTAGTCCATTTCCTTAGAAATCAACAATTGATATACCAGTAACCTACTTTTAAACAGATATGCTTATAAAAGTCATGTTATGTCCTATGGCTGGCATTAGCAAAGATTGGCATACAAAAGACAAGCCTTATTTACCTCTGAAATACATCTCTGTATAGCAGCTTTATTTGCACCAATGGCTAACTCATTTCATATCTGAATTCTTGGAGGTGTATAATACTGCTTCATAGTTGACACTCTAAAGAAGAAATCTATGTGGAACCTATAGTAATTTTTGGTTAACTTTTTAATCTGTACTGACTACTTTGCAAATGGATTGACACCATTAAGAATTTGACTATGAGAAATGAAAGTTGTCCTTTCATTGTTAAAAAGACAGCAATAACTTGTAATCTTGGGTATATGGCATCTCTTTTGTTTCAGCTTTTCTTAAATAGAAGAATCTAGAAATTGTTGCCATGTGTCTCAATCTGCAATCTCATGGGATTGTCTGGCTTAGACAACTGTCTTTTAAGAGGAGAAATTGTAAAAAGAGAATTTATATTGTTGATTGAATTAATAAAATAATTGGATGAGGTCCTCCTTTGCATGGTTTATAATAATCTGGCCTCGTAAGAGACAATCAAATTAGATATATAGGAAATAATAAAGTCAAAAAAACCAGAATATAATACAAGAAATCATATTGAAAACCAAGTAGAGAAACAGTGAAATTGTATTCATTTTTTTTTTTCTAAAGTGGTTTTATTTATTTTCTTTGTAACTGATTCTATTCAAACTATTCATTTGTTACTTCAGAATCTCAACCACAAAAACATTGTCACATACCTTGGATCTATCAAGACGAAGACTCATCTGCATATCATTCTCGAGTAATTACCTACTTATCTCATCTCTAATCTCGCTTTAAATTTATTATAATTTTGTTTTATCGCCTCAATATTCTTATTTGCCTACTCGATTTTATTTAGGTATGTGGAAAATGGTTCTCTTGCTAACATTATCAAGCCAAACAAATTCGGACCATTCCCTGAATCATTGGTGGCTGTTTATATCACTCAGGTTTGCTTGCTATTTGTGTAGTTCTATATTTTTTGTGGTGAAAATAAGGCTTAGTCTGCAATAAATTATGCATAGGTCTTGGAAGGTCTAGTCTATTTACATGAGCAGGGTGTGATTCACCGAGACATCAAGGGTGCAAATATCTTGACTACCAAGGAGGTAGTATTTAAACACATCTCTTTCTTTTAGTTTTTCATCTAACTTTGGTTCACTATAAGTAAACTGAATCTCTTTTTTGTATTATCCTGAAAGACGTCCCTGATTAACTCTTTAGTTTTTGTTAGTAGATCCATCATAATGCACTTAATGCTACTGTTGAGTCATTTCCACTTGTATTTTATACAAGTCATCTATTGTCAGGCTGCAAAACTAAACTTTGATGCTCAAGCAACTGAAGTGGATGTTGTTCAGAAACTATAACTCAATTCTCTATCAATCTTGATCCTCTGGTGGATAGACATATTGTAATGTTCTCATCAGAAATTGTATAATGATTGTTTGTTTGCAAATTTGCCCATTCCAAATTCCAATGCTATTCAGATTCCTCTTGGGCATCCCATTTGTGTCTTGAACCCTTTTTATCCATGTAACAATCATTTGATTATATGTTGATAGTCGTGTGACTCTTCAATCATATAAAACTTGGCGAAAGGAAAATGCAATTAAATTATCATTAGTATTTGCACCCATGTGGAACTTGTTAGTCATATCCATTTTATTCGTTGATACCTAAAGGTGGCATAATATTAAATTTACCCCCAACTTTATATTACCTTGTGAACATATTTATTCTTAAAAAATACTTAAGCAAAACTGATACATGTTTAACCATTGTTTGGTTCATTTACACAAATTGAATAGTGTAATTTTTTGCTAATGCACGACAATTAGTCTACCCAATGTATTATCGGTGGAATGTACAAGAGTAAGTACTTGAGAATATATTTGAAGTCTTAGTACAGGTTAGACTACTGCAATGTTCTAATTCTAATCAATCTAACCACAGTTTTGACATTTTGAATAGCTAGGGATGACTCAGCCATGCCACCTGCCTAATTTGGGTTTTGCTGGATTAAAGTAGTACCATTGGATAGACAAATTGGATCGACTTATCCATATTATACCTAGATTTATGAGTCCCTATAGATACTCCTAGTATTAGTTTTTAAGTTGGGTATCCATTTATTATACTTGAAGGGGAGCCTTGGCGCAATGGTGAAATTGTTGCTTTGTGACCAAAAGGTCACGGGTTCGAATCCTGGAAACAATCTCTTGCAAAATGTAGGGTAAGACTGCGTACAATAGATCCTTCCCCGGGGCCTTGCATGGCGGGAGCTTCATGCACGGGTTGTCCTTTTTTTATCCATTTATTATACTTGGGTAGGGATTGGGTTGAAGAATAAGAAAAAGATGAGTTTTTTTTGTATTGGGTTAAGGCATGAGGTACTTAATTGAGTTGGATTCATTTAGTACCAAAAATATATGACTACTTGAACCACCATCTTCTCTGCGAATAGCAATTGGAAAACTTAAGTAAAAAAACCATGTTGTCCTTTGAAGATCTGTTATTCCCTTCTCACCATGCAAGTGAAATTCATCTCAATCTTATTAAGTCCAAGGAATGGTTATGAGGATAAATGATCTCGTATCTCATCTGTCAATCAACACTTCAACAATGGAGCAAGGAATTTGTGGAAAACTTGTCTCTATTGGTAGCTATTAATTTATTATATAATTTGGTTCATACTTCATACATTTGCATACCACTTGTCTGCGCCCTTATAACTTTTACACATGAAAGCATGGCTAACTTTTTCTGTATGTTTGCTGTATCTACATTGCCAATGCTACTTTTGCATAAATGCAATAATGCTATTTCACATCTCGTTTCCAGTACATGCATCATGAATGTATCCTTGCTGAAGTTGGGGTTTTCTGTGCTGTTTATGACCATCATGACTGTTACATAACTGTAATTGATTCATGCCACAGCCAATATCCCTTAGGATTTTTGGCTCTGTGATCGTATGTTTTTGCATTGGTTTAATGTGCTTGGGAATTCTACTCAGGGCCTTGTTAAACTTGCTGACTTTGGAGTTGCAACCAAGCTGACTGAGGCGGATCTCAATACCCATTCAGTAGTTGGAACACCATACTGGATGGCCCCTGAGGTAAAGTACCATATTGCTTTGTTGAACCATTTGATTTGTATATGCATTATGAAATTTTGTGTTAGCCAGGGGCTTTCTAGATAATAGATCTCTTGTTAAAAGGGAAAATGAAGAGATTCAAATGAATACTAAGGGGAACATTCTAGCAGTTTTGGTCTTTGTTAGTCAAACTTAATGATTAGTGCATGTTTGCCTCTGATAAAATCACAACTTTTTTCTTCTGGTTTAATCAAAACTAAAGTACTATTGGAATGGAAAAATATAAAGTTTTTATAATAAATATTTCATACATTCTTTTAACTGGTCCTCTATAAGAGAATATATTGCCAAAATGCTCTATGGAGTAATGAAAGCTTTGCACTGACCTTTGCATTATTGAAGCCATATTTCCTTTAATTGGTACTGAATACCAAGTTATTCTCCACTAGTTATTCTGGAAGAGTATGTCTGCTTAATCCAGATTTTAGTTATCTATGTAATTTATCAAGTTTATGCCTCTGAAATTTATTATTTGAAGGTCAAATGGAGAGGAAAAGAAGCTCGTTTGTATGATCTAGTGTATGCATTACTAAGAATAAGGAAAAAAATTTGGCTAAAGAATTTGAATGGATATGAAATTATAAGTTTTTTTTTCCTAAAGTTATTTGCCAAATCATGTGTTGGATTTTTTTTATTCTATTGTTCCTAATTCTAAACTTTAGATTCCATGTTTCAATGAGGATGATAAAACTTCTTCTCTTTCAGGTTATTGAAATGTCTGGTGTTTCTGCTGCATCAGACATCTGGAGTGTTGGTTGCACTATCATTGAATTGCTGACATGTGTTCCACCTTACTATGATCTGCAACCAATGCCTGCACTTTTTCGGATTGTTCAGGTTTAGACTGTTAGATTTTTTGTATTATTTGTTTTACTAATAAGGATATTCTAGAATTCATCTCTGTTACATTTTAGTAGATCATGGATTTGTTCATATTCGTTCACTTTTGTCCTTTTAATTGCTGCATTAATATTGAAGTTAATGGTGGCATGAGATCAACATAGCCAATTTCAAATATTAAGGACACATCTTCTCGTTGCTAATTTAATGCATCGTACATGATATGGAGAGCTTGTCGTCAACTATGACTTATGTTGGTTTTAATTTTTTTATGAATTTGCGTCTTCTCTGTTCTCTTGGTCCTTGAGATGTGTACTTGCAAGTTTTGCAAATCTGCATGTGGCTCATTGTGCAATATAATGAAACAACATATTGCTACCTATAATATATGATTGCTTGGTTTTGATTCTTCTGTCCTAATTGAGCTGTCATATTAGGATGTGAATCCTCCTATACCTGAGGGTTTGTCACCTGACATTACTGATTTTCTACGTCACTGCTTCAGAAAGGTAAATTGACTTAAGACCTAGACAAATTCTGGTGAATGTGACTGCTAATGGTAATGCAATCTGTTAGAGAACTATTTTCAGGATGCAATGCAACGACCTGATGCTAAATCACTGCTACTGCACCCATGGATTCAAAACTCAAGGCGCACTTTGCATTCCAATCTGAGACAAACAGGTGCAAGTATAAGGTGATAATGCAAACTATCAGTTGTTTGAATTTGGATTCCTTGACAACTGTGAATGCAGAACTGATACTTGAATTTTAGCATTTTTAGTTCCATATATATCTTTCGGTTTTCCTGCATATTCACATGAGAAGTCTACACTACATAAAGCAGGATGATTCTCTAAATTAAATAATGATTTTTTTAAAATTTAATTATACGTAATATTATTGTGCAAGTGGTAAAAATGTTACTATTTCTGAGATATAAGCTTGGATGAACCAAGATGATCAGAATTTTGTTCAGGCCTTACTGGAATCAAAGACAGCAGAACTGAGCTGCACCAATTTTATGATTGAGTTGTATTTGGTACTCTGCATGAAAAATTCCAGATTCTGGATTGTTTTAGAGTTCCAATAAAATACATATAGTTTTGGTGAGAACAGATTGAGTTTTCTTTAGCTGATCAAATGCTTGATGAATTTTGGTGTCTGGAAATTTTGGAATTGATATTTCTTAGTTAATTTCCTTATGGTGATATGTTGTCCTATGCAACAGACCCGTCATTGGGGCTCCTGTAGAACCTAACCCCCAAGGAGGGCATCATTATGCTTTCCAATCAAAGGGGGATACAAAATGATGATATTGTAAATGGTTTAATGGGTTTTGCTGCAGGTAGTTTACCTAAGTAGCTGTAGTTAATTATAAATCTTTCTCATAAAATTATTTACCACCAGCACATTACTTGGTTTTCCAAATTCAAGTCGAAATTCATAGTTTCAGTGCGCTTGTCAATTATTTGTAAAACTTGTGAGAAACAAAGTTGATTTACTTCATTTTACCATTGCACCTGCATTTTCTTTTATCTTATGCATGATTTCCTACGTCCAACTTTTTGCACTGAGAGTTAAATCTTTCTTGAAACTAAACTTTATAAACATAAACAAAAACTTAGGTTTCATTTAAAAATATGCATAAGAATATGTTGACTTCATTTTTTTTTCTGGGTTTTGCTTTCTGCAAGTCTAGATTTCTGCGCCGTTAGTCCTCGTAATAATATAGCATGAGGGATTTGGTCCACTGTAAGACCAGGTTAAGATTCTGTCTAACTATTAGCATAAATCTCAGGAATATTGAGGATGACGTTCCTGTTGATGATGGCAACTCAACTGTGGATAATCATAATGGAAGTGGAAGCACAATAGTTCAGGAGAACACAAATGGTGCATTAGATATTGGACAAGTATCTTCTTATTGTCTCAGACTTGGCTTTTTTAATTACACATTTTCAAGTATTGCCACATAATAAATAAGAGTTGAATTGATTGTGCTGTTCTTTGCAGTAATAGAAAACGTTTTGGGTTAACTTTTATAATTCTAACAGTACAGTGATATCTTTTCTTCTCTCATGATTCAGGACAAATGTAAAAATGAAAATTTGGCTATTGATTCTGTTCCATTTGAAGGTTCTGATGGACATAGAAAACTTTTTACTAAGGGTACCTTCTCAAATGGTACAGAAAGCAAAGCAGAAGACGAGCTATCTGACAAAGATCCTACCTTAGCCATCTATGAAAAGCCATCTTTAGGGCATTCTGCGACAGAAGCAGTTTCCAATTTTCCAGTAACACTGGAATGCAAAGGAGTTGAGAGTTCTGATGATAATAGTATATTCTCCTTTAGATATAAGGTTGAAAAAAACAATTTGCAGAAGGTGAGGCATTTATTTCTTTTGCTGGTGCTACAATATTTATGGGCATTTTTATCTTCTCAGATAGCTTCAAAGTAACTTTTTCATATATCCTTGAGTTCTTTTATTTAATTTCTTTAGCATTGCCATTTGTGAAACTGTCTAGTTCGGGGTAAAGCTTTTTGGGCAAATATCATAAGAGCGCCCCTTATGTTTGTTATCGTGAAAAGGGCGCTTCTTATTTTTGTTATCATCAAAAGGGCGCCCCATGTTGAAAAATATCAAAAGAGCATGACATTCCATTTTTAATCCAAATAATACTCTTCTTCTGGTGTTGTTATAGCAGTATTCTCTAAACTGCTATAACGTGAAACAGTTTTGAGCAAAAATTACTACAATGTGTAATAGTTTTGATTAAAACTACTACAAGCAATTTTGGTCACACTACGCCACATTATAGCAGTTTTAATCAAGTTGAAGCAATTTTCACCAAGTTGGAAAAAAGTATTTTGATATAATAATATTTCACGTCCAATAATTTTGACAAAGTTGGAGCAATTTTAGTTTACATTATAACAGTTTTGGCAAAACAACATTACAACAAAACTGGAACCAAGTACATTTTTTAGAATAAAAAATAGGTCTAATATTTTTTCAACATGGGTCACCCTTTTGGCAATAACAAAAATAAGGGGCCTCCTTTTGATTTTTGTCCAAGCATTTTTTATCTAACAAATTGTTAAGACTATATGGGTCAGCTAGCTGATTTGCGTTATGATTTACCATTTTTCATCTTAGTTTCCTTCTGCTGTGTCTTTTTTCCTTACTTCATGAATTCCATCAATTTTGTTTTGTGCCCTACAACCTTCTTACAATGTCACATAGTTTTACATAAAACAGTTCAATTTGTTTTGCTAACTTTTTTGTGTTTGCCAATGATATATTTTTTAAGGTTGTGAACAAGTCAAGTGTTCACGGAGTTGATGAGCTTAGCAGGTTTAGTGATACACCAAAGGATGCTTCTTTGGATGATTTATTTCAGCCACTAGATGGACAAAGAGATGTAGGCACTGAAGCTTCGCCCTCTTCTGCCATCCGACAAAATGACTTAGCCAAAGAGTTGAAAGTTAGGATGGCTCAGAAGCAAACACAACCAGATCACAGCAGTGGTGGGAAGCTATTTGAGATGGTTATGAATATACAAGAAGATGTGATTGATATAGATGGTTCAGTAAGTTTATCTGGCATAAGTGCATTTATCGGTTTCAAAGTGCACATATCTGCATTTTTTTACTACTAAAAAGATTTAATCGGTAACTGGTTAACCCTTGTTTGCTAATGGTCATGTTCTTTTTTGCAGGTCTTTGATGAAAACCTACCAGCTGAAAAACTTTTTCCTCTCCAGGTGCTCATTTGTCATAATGATCAACATACATAGGATGCAAACGGACTTTTTTTTTCCATGCTAGTTCTAAACACTTAATTAGTCTTTTGAAGCTGATTGGTTGATTAGCTTTGTTTCTTGTGTACTATGATCTTTTGTTGCTGGTTTTTTCATAAATGATATAACTCAACCATGATGGATATTTCTTTCTTCTTTTAACTGCTGGTACATTGTATGATGTATGGATGTTTCTTTACTAACTAGGCTTTAGTTGTCACATATTTGATAAATTGATGTTATGTGACAGGATGGAATTTGTTTTGTTCAACTGTCTATTAAAGACATTATATGTGCTTCAAGTATAGATATCATATGTGCTTTTGTCATATAATGTGAGCAAAATACTCCATTTATTTTCAGAAAAGGATCTTCATAGGTGCTAAAAGAATGAAATAAACATTTTTTGTTGCACGCCAAGAATATATTTCTTTGTTAGTCTCTTGATTACTGAGTTCTGATGTGAATATGTTCTTTAATTTGATAACTATTGTGTATCCTTTTCTATATAGCCTGTTGAATTTAGCAAAATAGTTGGTTTGCTGAAACCTGAAGCCTCTGAAGATGTATTATTGTCAGCATGTCAGAAGCTTATTCTATTTTTCAGTCAGCGGCCGGAGCAGAAGCATGTTTATATGTCCCAGTATGGTTTTCTTCCACTCATGGATGTTCTAGAAGTTCCTAAAACTCATGTACGTTTATTCATTTATTAATTATAATTTTCTACATGTACGTTTACTCATTTATTAATTATTTGTACCCCAGAAATTAACTTTGAATACTATCTGTTATTAATCATCTCGAGCCTCAGTAGGATGGCCTAATAGTCTAGCACATCTGCAGTTTAGACTATAGACTGACATGATGACGATTCAGCAGGTAGTATGCTCGGCACTTCAAATTATCAATCATATTATCAAAGACAATATCGAGTTTCTAGAAAATGCATGTCTTGTTGGCCTAGTAAGATCTGTAACCTCTTTCAGAAGCTTTCTCCTTAGATATATTTTAGCTGTAGTCATGAGGTTGATCCAAATTGGGTGTCTGCAGATTCCAGTTGTAATGGGTTTTGCAGTGCCTGATCGTCCTAGGGAAGTCCGTATGCAGGCAGCCTTTTTTCTTCAACAGCTTTGCCAGTCCAGGTTGAGCCTGTTAATTGTCCCTCTGCTATTTTACCATTATTATTAAAAACAAAAATTGTAATTGATGATATAATGTTCGTGTAGCACATTGACATTGCAAATGTTCATTGCATGCCGTGGAATTCCTATATTGGTGGGTTTTCTTGAGGCAGACTATGCGAAGCATAGGTTGGTGTAGTACCTTACCTTTTTGGCTTACAACTTTCCTTATTTGGCTTGTAATTCCTTCTTATGCTTATTGTATCTCTTATGTTCTTCAGGGAAATGGTTCACCTTTCCATAGATGGCATCTGGCAGGTTTTTAAGCTTCAACACTTGACGCCAAGGAATGACTTTTGCCGCATTGCTGCCAAGAATGGCATACTTATTAGACTTGTGAACACCCTTTACAGCTTGAATGAGGCCACTCGGCTTGCTTCCAAAAATGGTGGGGTATCTGCTCCAAGACCAAGATCTGGTCCATTAGAACTGCCTAATCGATCTGACTTGCCACTGGCCAACTTGGGTCAATTTGATTCTCCTAAAGTAAGATTAGAACACCCATTTTTATCTGGAGCTTTAGAACAGCTCCAAAATCCAACTTCCCATTCTCAAAAGACAGAAGCTAGTTGCGCAACTCATTTGGAGAAACAATTGTTTGGTGGAGATAAGCCTCACACCACTTATGCTGCATTTGAAGCTGCAAAGGAGAATGGAAATTTTAGTTTATGGGATAATGAGCCTGCACATCCAGATGTTGACTTACCTAAGCATCATAGGGCTACAAGTTCTGCTGGTAGAAGCTCCACTGATAGATCTCCAAAGCATATGGATTTCATATCAAATAGTCACCCTGGTGGTGTAACTCAGTCGGTATCTCAGCCTGAACAAATTCGGCCGCTTTTGAGCTTACTTGAAAAAGAGCCTCCTTCTCGACCTGTCTCAGGACAACTTGATCATGTTCAAAATTTTTCTGGATTGGGAAAACACGAAAGTATATTACCTCTGTTACATTCCTCTACTCCAAAGACAAATGGCGAACTTGAACTTTTAATGGAAGAATTTGCAGGTACTATATTTTGCTTCTCCTCCACCATGCATAATTAAAGTGAGTCTGGTCTGCTTAACTTGATAGTCTGTGTTCCACTTCCTATGGTATTGTGCTTCAAAGGCAACTTATAGTTGATTTTACCAGTTGAGGAAGATGAACAAGCCATAGTAGAATATGTATAGTATTCAGATCACTAACACTGATTTTTTTGAAACTTTAAATGTTGATTTTTCTAGTGTTAATACCTCATCTACCAACAACTGATATTTTGAATTTCCAATACATACTGTGAGTAACAAAAAATGTCTGTTAGGTATTCTGTACCCTAGCTTTTACTATTCTATTATTCTAACATTTTCATGTTTACAAACAACAATTAGAGCAACAAGTCTGGCAGTCTGAACTATCTGGGATAGGCTACATTGATCTTGTTCTCATCCTGCCCTTAAATTTTATCCGAGACTACATAACTAGTAAATTAGCCTGGTTTATGTTCTTTCTATTTAATCTGTAGGATAAAGTTCTTACAGGACTGCCACGTTTGCTTTTGTGGTTTCTTACACTGGATGAATAGGTACTCATTTTTATTGTTCGCTTTGCAGAGGTCTCCAGGCATGGACGAGAATTTGGTAATTCAGATTCCCATACCAAACTTTTTAATAAGGCAAGCAAGAAGGTTCCACCAACATTGGGGTCATCTAGTTCTAATGAAGGAACTTCGACATCCGGGTTACTGTCACAAACAATGTCTGGTGTTTTATCTGGATCAGGAGTGTTAAATGCTAGACCTGGCAGCACTACATCATCTGGCTTGCTGTCCCAATTGGTTTCTTCATCTAATGCTGATACTGCGAGGGAGTATGTGGAGAAGGTAGCTGATCTTCTGTTAGAATTTGCCCAAGCTGACTCTGTAGTGAAGTCTTACATGTGCAGCCAAAGCTTGCTTGCTCGACTTTTTCAAATGTTCAATAAGATGGAGCCTCCTATTCTCTTGAAGGTAAGTTTGAATTTCACTGAGGGCTAATAGTCCTATTCTTGTTTTGGTTGAAAGACCAATTGCCTGACCATACTCGTGTATTTCCATGTGTAGATACTGAAGTGCATCAACCACTTGTCAACAGACCCACACTGTTTAGAAAATCTTCAGCGTGCTGATGCAATCAAGTATCTGATTCCTATTCTTGAACTATGTGAGGGACCTCTTATCTCTCACATACATAATGAAGTAAGTTGCTTAACACCACATAGTATGAACTTACAATCTATGTAGTGCATACATTCTACTAATGTTCGTAGAAATTCAGCAATCCTCTGTTCAAAATTATTTTCCTTTACATTTTCAAGCTTTTTGATCGTTGTGTCGAATAGTTTTATAGGTCCACCCAGAATTGGTTGATCATCATAGGTATTTATTTTGTTAATGGTTCTATTGACTGCTACAATGACCTAATTTTTAGGACTAGTGCAAATTATAGATAGCAAAAAATGATGATACAAAGGTCTACTTTCTTAATATGATATTTTCTAAATCTTGTGTATCACTTGAATGTTATCTTCTCATAGGCACTGGTGCTATGGAGTTTGAAATCAAGTATTCTTGGTCATTCTCTCACTTGTGATCTCCCTCTATGTCCCTGTGTGCATGCCAATGACTTTCATTTTAGGTTTAGGGAGAAACAAGCTTTTGAAAGCTGTCTGTTTTCATGTTCTGATGATAACTTTCATATTTACATGGCTGACTTCATTGTTTTCCCCATAAAAGGTTCTCGATGCCCTTTTCAAGCTTTGTAAAATAAACAAGAGGAGACAAGAACAAGCAGCAGAACATGGGATTATTCCACACTTGATGAGTTTCATCACGTCAGATTCACCACTCAAGCAATATGCATTGCCTCTGCTGTGTGACATGGCTCATGCATCTCGAAACTCGCGGGAGCAATTGAGAGCTCACGGAGGATTAGATGTGTACTTGAACCTATTGGAAGATGAGGCCTGGGCCGCCACTGCACTGGATTCAATTGCAGTTTGCTTGGCCCACGACAACGATCAAAGAAAAGTAGAACATGCATTGTTGAGAAAGGAAGCGATTCAGAAGTTGGTCAAGTACTTCCAGAACTGTCCAGAACAATATTTTGTGAATATATTGGAGCCTTTCTTGAAGATTATTACGTAAGAAACAAAAACGCCTTTCTCATTCCTTCCTTTTCTAACCTCCAAACACTTTAATCTCTGAAACGTCATCATTGTTATTGTATCTACAAATGAAAATGCAGGAAATCACCTAGAATAAATACCGCTATGGCTGTTAATGGTCTGACAACATTGCTTGTTACAAGATTAGAACACCAAGATGCTATTGCTCGTCTAAATCTGCTGAAACTGATAAAGGTATTCTTCCTTACAGATGTTCAGAGAAACATTATTCGCGGCAGTTATGCTACATATAACCTAGAACTGTTTCTTACTATAATTGCATTTTGTTTTTTTTTTTTTTATCTCAGGCTGTGTACGAGCACCACCCAAGACCGAAGCAACTGATTGTGGAGAATGACCTACCTCAGAAACTCCAGAATCTGATTGAAGAACGGAGAGACGGCCAGCGCTCTGGTGGTCAAGTCTTAGTGAAACAAATGGCTACCGCATTGCTTAAAGCCCTACATATCAACACTGTATTGTGAATACGTGACCAAGTACTGAGTGTGTACATATATGAATTCTCCAAATGAAATGTAATATATTTGTTTTGATCTTTCAGTGAGTGTGAGTTTTAGGGTGACAGAGTGATTATAAATATTTAAGGTAGGGGCGGTCACTCTCGAAATGAACAATTAAAATGCAACTCTACTGGCGCTGTAGCATGATAATCCATATGCTTTGCAATTTACGAGTTGCTCTACCTCTTTGTTTTTTGTTTGTTTGTTTTCGAGTCTTCCTGTCACTTATTTTTTGGGATTAAGATTATAACGTTCTCGGTCGCAAATCCGATGTAATTTTGTTGCTGGTTATGATGCATAAATAATGTATAAAATAAAATATTAGAATCTTACTGTTTTTGAATCAATTAGGATTTATGAAATGTGATATATAGATTTGTATTTTATTAGCAAAAGATAAGCATATTATTATCTAATTAGTACGATCTAAAAATGAACAATGATATAAATTGTTCATTATTTAATATTATAGCAAAAGGTGAATACGTTCGCCCCCAGCGTCCCCGTCAATCCGTCTCAAGGTCAACACGGAGGAGGTAAATCACGGGCGGCTATTAGTCTTTGGAATAGTGACTAACACATAAAGGAGGTATTTACCTCGGCTTTGCCGAGATTCGGACCCCAAACCTCATTATGACAATACTTCATGTGCTAGCCACTAGACCGATCCGAGGGGACCCTGTTCATTACTAAACATAGTCACTCGGGAAAACAATATCAGACAAAATAAACACTACAATCTGTTCAGAAACTTAGAGAATTGCCAAAATGATTTGAAGACAAAATGCAAGACACCATGATCTCTCATCCCACATCACAACCATGACCTCTCATGGTTAATGAACCTTTCAAATAAATAAATTGATTGAAGAACTTAGAAATGCACCCCAAACAATATTAGAAAATACAAATGACTTAGCAACAAGTTTCTTGAAAGATCTCCTTGAGCATTTGAGTAAACAATTCATGCTCAAAGAAAATACATTTAAATAGTTTGAATGACCTCAGCTAGTTGCGTGTGGGCTGTTTGGGGAGATCCTGGTCGCATAAATCAGTCGGCATTCTCTTTTCCAGTTATTTATCAAGTTGATCCCTGGCACAGATGCCTTGTTCTTTAACGTACCGATCCATGCTCAAAGAAAATGGCAATCTCCTATTTTTGTTCGACGTCTACATGAAAATTTTGGAGGTCACATTCCCAAATAGTCCCCATCTGAAACATTGATGATCCTTTCATGTTAACTTGCAATTCAAGTGGAATCTCACATCGCATTAAATTGGATAGTTCCACAAATTTACCTGAGATGAAGCAACTTCAAATCCAGCAAGGAAATTCTGGTGCGTATTGAGGTTTTGATGAACAGTTGAATCCAGCCGGTTCATGGAACTCTGTATCTCCATTCCACTAGGCAACAGACAATGGAGAGAGGTTCCATGTTGCGGTTGGTTAACATATGGAGAGGGCACCCCTGAAGCCTCAAAATAGTAAACTGGGTTTTGCATTGATCCAAAATCTTGATGAATCTGGATTTTACATTAGAATAAGTAGCTTTTCTAAATCTTTGATGAAGGGAGTTGACTAACAAAGCAGAAAATTTAAAAAGATTTCATCTTGAGACCTTGGGAAGAAAATTTGCCAATTTGTTGAAGTCCAATTGCGGGTTCACAGTGGCAAGCTTCATAGCAAGAAACTACAAGAGGGAGTAACTAGATGATTTAGATGCAGCAAACTGATCCAGTCGAATAGAAAACATTGTCGCGACGACAATTATACCTCCACTTGATGCTGCAAAGACTGCACATAGTTGATGATCTCATCGAGCATGACTGCTTTTCCAGTTACCTACTCATTTCAAATGGAGAAATGAACTAAATGAATACTATCCAATGACACTACGAAATAAAGTCATTTTCTAATAGATTGTTATTTGGTTATACCTTACTGCAGCCAGGAACCAGATCTTGTAAAAGTTTCATCCTCTGGCTGATTTTCTCTCTTCTTACCTGAGAGAGCCAAAAAGAAATAATCCAAAGATTGCCTAAAAGACATATTGTCTCAACTATTTGATTCAGCTAGTTTGCAACCGTATCGAAATAACATCAACATGCTGCAAAGTTGAGCATTGCATACCCTCTCAGCAAGGCTGTGGCTATCAGTAGCTTCACCTCTTCTTGCTCTAACATGGATATAGTCCTTCACAATCTCAGGGGATTTGGCTTTGGTTTTCTTTCCTTTTTTCAGATCACCTTTGACTTGGCTGCTAAAAGCATCAGCTTTCTCTACCTTGGGCACAGCTTCATCATGTTCAGTTCTATTCTTCTCCATCAGACAGCGCCTTTTCACTTTCCAATCTTCTTTTTCTATCACCTGAGAAAACAAAAGAAGTAAGTTTACAGTCACCTGCTTTCCATACAAGTGAAGCAGTTGACTTTGATACAATTCCTTTACCTTGGAGTGATCCATGGCAGAAATGTCTGATCTGTTACCCTTTCCTTTGCCCTTCGGTGGAGCTTTTCGTTTCTTGATGCTGATCGTTTCTTGGTTGGCTGGATCGGACACCAATTCACCATTGTTTATGTCCAACTTCAATCCACCAGGCACCGCGATCTCCTTTCTGCAGCCCTGCAACCCAATTGGGAAAGAGTTGCTGCTGCCTGCTTTCATGATCTTTTCAGCATCAACAAGGCCGAGCTGCTGAGCTGCAAGTCTGCTGTTTTTCCGGCCGTCGAAAATGGAGAATCTCGCAGCTCTCTCGGCAAAACAAGTATCGGAGTTGATCTGATCCAAATATGTCGGTGGAATCTGACGCTGGTGTAAAGTGAAAAGATCAATTTTCGTGGAGGCATTAAGGCGAACACCTTTCTGGTCCAACAGCTGCAATCTTTTGTCGCCCGAGTCTCCAGATGAAGGCGACGGCGCCACAATGCAGGACAGGGACGGGTCAAAATCCCCACTTGGTACCGTCGTCTGGTCCCAATTCAGGTCGAGGAGGTTGGCCGGCAGTTGGCCCCCCTCGCCGCTGTCCATCTCCGGCGATGCCCGACTCACTGAAACTCTGATAAAGGCAACACCTTTCCGAGATCTCTCCAAATCAGAAACCAAAAAAACAATAAAAACACACCAAATTTGCCGAGAGTAGATCGAGAACGCACTCTTGAAGTGAATGAACCAGAGAAAAGCTGTGTCTTTTTCGAAGAGGATCGTCCTTCTACTAGTTTTGGCGGTAACAATAGCGACAAGATGTCTGCTTTGCTATAATTGAGATCCAAAATTCGAAATGAAGAAAGATGATCCTATGAGAGAGAGATAGAACAGTGGAAGTAACTGCTTATGCATACCTTATAGAATTTAACTCCTTCATTAGTCGATCAAAATCCCTTCTGGTTGTTAATTTACTTGTCATTGACTAAAACTTGTTTATTGGAAATACAAAGGTGAAGTGGCTGTATCACTCCGCTCCAAGTGTTTGTGTCAATATCTTATTCCATTAGCAGCGTCTAGGGATGGCAGCTGTCATCCACATGCAACGATTTAATTAATTATATTTCAGATTACACCACAAATCTCTATTTTTTGAGTGTTGATTTCCATTTATGCTTCAGAGTTTGGAGTTTCAAAGAGAGTTGATGGCTAAATGGTTCCTCTAAAAGAAAAACAACAATAATAAAAGAATCTAACTTAACTAGACAATCTATATATATTTGCTTGTGGAGAAGTTCTTTCTTTCTGTTTGTTTATCCTAAAGTCAGCTGATAAAGCGATGAAGGTGGAACCTCAAGAACGGATTAAAATAGGAAAGACTGATTGAGATGGCGGTTAAAGTTAACAGGAAATCAGAGATATCAATAATATTAGTGGTGCGTTCATGCTGGCCTTAAGGCCGGTCCGGCGTGAGTGCTCGCCCGGTGCAAGAGCCCGCCACCCCGGACAAGCCGCCTATCTCAACTCAGGTATCAAGTAACATGATCAATTGTCTCGGCCGAGCAGGGAGGATGGCTGATCAGCCATCCTTCTAAACGAGCAAATAAGGTTTTGCTTGACCTATTGTCTATCCGATCGGATATAAGGGTTGATCGGACATATAGCTTCTCGATTAAAACGATGGACCAAGTGAAGAACGAACAACTAATCTCATTCCATAAGACTGAGCTGGAGATTCACCGACAAGGTGACTACGGGTTAGCTCAATGTGGGCCCACGTTACTGTATTCTTTTGGACAACAGAGAATGTACTGCAAGTAAATCGTACTTTAAAAGCTTCTAGCATGTCACGTCACAGAAATTTACATGCTCGCTAAAAAAAATATCAGGGACACTTTTCAACTTATTTTTTTTATTAGGAATACTTTGAAAAATGTGCATATGCTTTGAGATATGTGTATAGACACTACAGTTGCAAAAAAAAAAGGTGGAACCGTCACCTTAGCGGCCCCCTGAGTCCGGCCCCATAGATATCCAGAGGGGATAAATCACGGTTAAGCTGGGCAGGAGGGATGACTGGGGGTCAAGTGGAATTTTAGAGCGCAGTAGGCTGAGGTTTTACGCCCGTGTGTAACTGGCGACCCTCGACCCCTGAACCTCCATTGCAAGCGTCAGGCACCCTTCCAGCTGATCCAGCCCGTGGGGGCAAATGTATAGGCACTACAGTGACACTAAGGGGATCTTCATCTACCGACGGAAATATGTAATGCTTAATTATTTTACACGCTCTCTGCTACTGCTTGTTTCTATTGTTCTCTTCATCTAAATCGAGTACCGACTTAAGCGTTGGAGGATTAATATCAAAACCCTTCCCTAGTCCGGAACTAATACTCCTTGTATTGCAAAATAGCGCAAAGTCTTTATCCAATTAATCACATAGCCACATTCACAGTTAATCATTTTTTCAACTTTCGAATAGGATCATCTGAATTTAGATCTGCAAAATTCCAAGGGAAGCGGTTCTTGTCGGGTTCTGATCGATCTTCATTTCTTCTCTGAGAAAGTGCAATAGAATGTTCATTCCCTGCAGCTGCACCTTCACCTTCAGTTGGCCCTGCTGGCGGGAGTCGTTGCAATCTTACCAGATTTCTTAGAAGAAGATTTATGTTGGTGATTTTTTTTTTTTGCAAGTTATTTCCTTCATTTTCAATATTCAAGTAAAAAAATGAAAAAATATATATACTTTTTAAGAATCGTTTAATTTGTTCTTTCACTCGAAATCTATTAGACAAAATGGAGAGGAAAAGATTGATACCAACAGTCATTTCCCTTCTCATAAAATTAGATTCTCACCTCCAAAGGGAAAAGGCCTTAGTCATGTTTCCATGTGAACCAAATAATTATAAAAAGCATAAAAAAAAAAAGACAAAAATGAGATACTAAAAGACAAAAAGAACCGAAAACGATTCCTAAATGTACATATTCCTGTCCGTAATTATACTTAAATAGTTATACAATTTAAATCGAAAAAAAAGGGGTCCACATTAATATTATCAACGTCGGTGATTCAACATACTTTTTTTTAAAACAAATTTTTAGCATTTCTCTGCTAACCATTTAGTATTATTAATTTATTTAATAATATTATGCACCGTTAAGAATCTATCTTATTCATAGTAATATCAACCGGGATAATAATATTATAAATATATTTTATCATATTCGAAAGTCGATGAGATGGATGCTAGGATGTGGTACTTTCATTGATCTTCTATGAATTTCACTCCGACCTGCAACACAAGTAGTGTCAGTGCCAAGCCAGGGAATGAGTCTTTGACGATGACCCTCCGACGCTCAAGTTAATCTCCGACGAAGAAGAAAAAACAAAGAACAGAGCAACAAGAAGACTGTAGTACAACAGTAAAATATCGCATACCTCCGTTGATGTTTGAACCTCCCTTTTATATAAAGCTTCAATAGCATGTGTGCACGCTTCCCAAGGCGAGCACGTGTCTTAAAACTTTTCCTGAAAAGACTTGTCAGTAAAATGTCCCTGACACAGTACTGTAACAGACCGAGCATATCTATGAAGTGACAGTGGAACCTTCCGTCATGTGATCCTCTGTCTGACTATGCTGTCTGTCAGCGGTACTAACTTCCAAAAGGATATCGATTTCTGCCAGCCCCGGTCCTTCGACACAGGGGGCCTAGGGCGAAAAAATTAATTCGCATCCCGTCCTTCACTTAATCTCTTCTTAGTAGTAACGATCACAGATTCTTCCTCTCCGGCAATGGCAGACGAGAACGGGAAGCAAACTGAGACGGAGAGCAGGCCGTGACATCAAACGGTAACCCTCTTACTCGTATCACTAAGGTTGGCAGCTCTTGTGGCCACCTCCACGGCTGCAGGGCTCATGACATTCAACAAGGAGACAAAAACAATCACAGTGGTCGTGGTAGGGACCAACCCCATTCTCCAGTCCTTCACTGCGGCATTTCAGCAAACACATGCCTTTGTGTAAGCTTCCTTCTCTAGCGTCGATATTTGAGATCCATTACAATTTAGCATTTTGACATTTGGCTTCGTCACAGATACTTCGTGCTTGCCAATGCCATAACGAGCCTGTATAACCTACTGGCGATGCTGCTCCTGCCATGCTTGAAGAACATAGGACGTCAAGTTTTAGTGCATCTTTTGCAGCTCCGGTCGGGCCCTCTCAAATTATGGGCCCAGGGCTGTCGCCCAGTGCCGCCCTCCTCCAGGGCCGGCCCTGGTTTCTGCGCGTCATTCTCCCTTGAGCGTCGATTGTTTGAATGCTCCTCGTGTTGAAGTTGACGACGGATCGGGGTCTTCTCCCCGGTTGGGGCATATTTCACTCGATCGGCCAATGCCTTCTACACGTTGATCGTCTTAACTTTGATCGTCTTAACTTTGACTTCTACTGTGGCAACAGGATGGAACCTTTCATCATTACCACATCAATATTATATGTGTGAGCCTTTTCCTATTTATTGTATAAAATAACAATATTAGCGTACGGTACTTTAATATTTTTAAAATTCTAAGAAAAATTTAAAAAATAGATACAAAACAACCAAATTTTTATTTATAATTAGATTCAATCTGTCTATTATATTATTATTCATATATAAGTTATAAATATAATTTATCTATTTTTATTGTTACCAACCAAATTTAATAATATTTAATGTTTTTATTTTTTTAAACAAATACATTTAATGTAGGATAAAACTGATATCAGGGGATAATTAATATCATCTCCCCCTAATGGCTCAATAAATGAGTGCCGCCCTCCTCCAGGGCCGGTCTTGATTTCTGCGCGTCATTCTCCTTTGAGCGTCGATTATTTGAATGCTCCTCGTGTTGAAGTCGATGACGGATCAGAGTCTTCTCCTCGGTTGGGGCATATTTCACCTGATCGACCAATATCTTCTACACATTGATCATCTTAACTTTGACTTCTACTGTGACAGCAGGATGTAATCTTTCATCATTACTACATCAATATTATATATGTGAGCCTTTTCTTATTTATTGTATAAAATAACAATATTAGCGTAGGGTACTTTAATATTTTTAAAATTCTAAGAAAAATTTAAAAAATAGATACAAAACAACCAAACTTTTATTTATAATTAGATTCAATCTGTCTAATATATTATTATTCATATATAAATTATAAATATAATTTATCTGTTTTTCTTGTTACCAACCAAATTTAATAATATTTAATGTTTTTATTTTTTTAAACAAATACATTTAATGTAGGATAAAACTGATATCAGGGGATAATTAATATCATCTCCCCCTAATGGCTCGATAAATGAGTGACCCTCTAAATCATCTATTTTATACGAAACAGGAAACACACTCGATCTCGTGTTCAATCGAGCGTGATTTTAATACGCGAGATTTCGGCCGGCTGTTTGAGATGAAACAGCAAATATAACATTTTTGAATCCTTTTGTTATTCTTTTCGCTACTTTCGAAATGAATGGCAGGACTATTTTGGGTCCCCCGCAATAATTATTCAATGGAGGAGAGGGTACCGAAACGGGTGCGAAACTCAAAGGGCCGAACTTCCACCGCATAATCCTCTCCAACCGGTTCCTAATCTCACGACGAAACCCACCCAACGGCAGTTCTTCTCCCTACTCTTCTCTCTGCGTGCGCGATTCGGAATCCAACTGTTACAGCTTCGTTCCCGTGGCGGAAAGCAAGAAAACCGAAGCTGGAAGTTGTTTGCATCCCTCCCCTTACTTCTACTCCACTCTTTCTCCTCTCCGCTCCAATCAGTAGGCGAAACCCTCGGAAAAGACTTCATTTTTGTGTGCCCTCGGCGCTCTGTGCGCAGGCGTTATATTACTCTTCCAAAAATCTACTCTTCTGGGAGGTCTCTTCGAGTCATACTTGATTGCCCATGGTATGTGGTTCTCTTTTCCTCTCTTATTTGTTCGGTTCTGTCCCAGAGCTCGTGTTGTGGGGGCTGGGTTATTGTTATAACATTCTACGATGCCGTCGCTGTTTTTAATCAGACTATTCGGTGTTTTAGTTTCTTTGATTTCGGGTTTGATATTTATCTTATTATCTATGCGAGTCGGTTTTGTACTGTGTTGTATAAGATTTTCTGGTTCTTAAAAATGACTTTTTCTTTTTAGTAAAGAGTTGTTATATCCATTCTTGAACCAGTTTTCCATTCAATAAAGTGAAAAAGAGGAACCTTTGGTGTTGGGTTGTTGCATTGGCGACTGTTTTTGCTCTGAATTTACGTCTGACTACTCTTTCTTTAAAATGATAGATAGTGAAAGCTGATTAACTTTTTCATGTTTCAAATTTCAGCTTAATAACCAATCTTGCTGTCGTCATATGCGAAGTCAAATCATATTTCTTTTGTAGGCAATTTCGGGCTGTGAATGTTAGCGACTGTTAGTTGCAACGCTGGTAGCGACGATGTCTGTCACTGTTTACTCTTCAATTTTGGAGACAAAATTTTTCAATTTTGTTGACGGATTTACAAGGGTTTTTAAAAATTTTCTTTATGATAACTGTGTTTCGAATCTACTAGATGATTATAGATTAATAACCCTTCTAGTACGTTAATATTAGAACTTATGGCAGGGGCCTCTTATCACGGATCACTCAAGCCAGAGGCTTCGCTACTGTAGCACTTTTAATGGGGCTGCTTTCCTCTGTATTATCTTCATCATCGGAACTGCCTATATTGCAACTGACTCTAAGGAGGTTTGATTTTTTTTTTCCATACCATTTTATTGTTTGGTTTTGTTTGATATGCCCTGGCTTGTCTTGACCAAAGAAACAGAATAGATAAGAACCCCTATTAATTTGATTGAAAGATTTTTCCTAAAGAAATACTGCTTTTAGTGGCCATGAATTTCTTAGGCTTCTGTATTTAAGTCAGATTGCAATCCATTTTTTTTGAACCATTACATTTCCTGGTTTTATGAATAGGAGCTCTGACCCTGAAGCTAAAGTATTATTTCAAATGAATGGAACTAAACCAGAACAGAGCAGCAATAGAACCTGATATAGTGATTAACAGCGCCAAAGTTGCTGCATGATAACTTGAAACAAGCAGAAAACTTATTGACATTTGGATGTAAATTATCCTCTTTATCCTGGTTCAATTTCCATGAAGGAATAATCGTTTTATAAAGACCACAGGCATCCTTTGCCTTTACATCAAAACAAGACAATGAAGTAAAAAATCTTTATATAAATGATGAGGTTATATACTAATTAATTTAGATTCCTATAGACAGTAATGTGCTAGCTTCCAACAAAATTAATTGTCTAACGAGGACTTTCTCTTTCTTTGCATCATTCTTACTGTTTTTTGCAACCATAATCGGATCTGCTCTTTTATATACATGTTCTCACTCAGGCAATAAAACAAAATTAAAACTAGTGCTTGGTTATGATGAACTTATAGTTGTTCTAATCATTCTGCCTTTTTAGAAAATGATAGGTGAGTCACCAACTCGCTTTGCAAACATCACTCAAGGCATCTTGAGAACAAACACAACCTACTTGGAGTCAACTCAGTCTGATTCGTGCAAGGTTTTCTTTCTTGGATTTCCTTTTAAATTTATAAAAGCAATTACAGTTAAAATTACCTTTATCTTTATTGAAGTCTTACATTCATTAAAAATGTTTTATTCCACATATGTTCTGATTATTTAGTTTGTATGATTCTTAGAGTCCTTGTAAATCATCAGGAGCTGAATCACTGCCCAAAGGAATTATTAGTCGGATATCAGACATGGAAATGGTGCCTCTTTGGGGTGCTCCAGAAGGAAAGGTCTGCTGCTTGTTAATTTCATTTTTGTAGTTATCTGCTTTCTAGGTGTTCGATTTTAGATTCCTTTTGTTGTTTGTCAGAGATATGGTGCTCAAGTACAAGGCTTTTAAGTGAAAGGTTTCTTAAGTATAATGTTGTTTGAGTTATTATCTATCAGATATCTAAGTTTTTCCAGTTTGGTTCTTGCTTGCAAGGAGTTGGGACACTCTCTTAGCTTGTAATTGTGACTATTCTCTGGTAGTAATTTCAGATGGATTTTGCATAATAGCCATTATATTCTTTGTTTATATTTTTTTATTTCCATCAATCTAATGTTCCATATGACTGTTTTATACTTTTAAGCATTAAGATAAGCACTGGGAAAAAATCATTAGGTCCTTGATCAATTTATGAGTTTTTCTGACTAACATTACAATTTCTATTGTCCATGCATTATTTTTACTATTTAAGTCAAAGTTAATAATGATTTATGACAAATCTTTTTGCAAATAATAAAACAGGAAGATATTAGTTCACAGAAGAGTTTATTGGCGATGGCAGTTGGTATAAAGCAAAAACAAACTGTGGATCAAATAGTAATGAAGGTAAAATGATCACAAGCATCTCATATTCCTTGTGTGTGTATATGGATCTTGATTAGTTACTCTCTTTTTCCACTATAGTTTGCCTTGAGTAACTACACGATAATGCTTTTTCATTATGATGGTATTGTGGATAAATGGAAAGATCTACAATGGAGTGACAGTGTTTTGCATATTTCTGCAATCAATCAAACAAAATGGTAATTTGGTGTCACCCAATCTATACTTGAGATTTCTATTGTTTATTTTGTCTATCCTAAATTAATAATGTGTTCTGAAGGTGGTTTGCAAAACGCTTCTTACATCCAGACATCGTTGCACCATACAAGTACATCTTCTTATGGGATGAGGACCTTGGAGTGGAAAATTTTCATCCTGAAAGGTTGTTACCATTATTCTATATTATTTCTTGTTTGTTGAATTAAAAAAAACAAAACAGGTTGATCAGCATCTTAATGATTGATAACTCGTTCCTAGCTAAACAATAACTCTAAGACCTTCTTGGTTTTGTTTCTTGTGATCCCATTCTTAACTAGCTACCAATAACTTTGTTTTACTAGTCATATTCTGCTGTTGGATAAAACTAATCTACTTTTTATATAGTTAGAAGTGTTAAATCTTTATTTTTAATTTACTAGCGGTATTGTTCGCTTGATTCTTGACATTTTTTTAATATGATTGTTCAAGATCATTTATAACTTTGTGTCAAGAACTTCTATAGTAAATTAGGAATGTTGTATGAGTGATTCAATTTTATGCAACTCTTGTACTTTTGTTCAACTCTTTCAGCTATTTGACAATTGTGGAAAAGGAAGGTTTGGAGATATCACAACCTGCTCTTGACCCTACAAAATCATCTAGGGTTCATCAC